>NC_088602.1:141248210-141552121 GCF_036013475.1 Columba livia | reverse complement strand
AACTGAGATTGGACATGGCACTTAGTGCCATGATCTAGTAAACGGACTAGAGTTGGACCAAGGGTTGGACTCGATGATCTCTGAGGTCTTTTCCAACCCAGTCGATTCTGTGATTCTGTGATTCTGTGAAATGTAAAGGGTTTTGTTTTGTATTGTGTTGTTGGTTTTTTTCTCTGCTCTTTCTCAGATACCTTTAAGTTCTGTTGAGAAATTTTAAGTCATCTAACCATTAATGTTTTGAAATTTAATTCTATGCATTTATGCATATTATGAAATTTAATAAAAAAATGAAGTCCATTAAACATGACATTTGAACTGCCCTTGCCAGTTGTGTTTAAGACCTCCCTGTTTTTACTGCTTTGAGCACAGAGTAAAGGGGAACTTTAGGATTTGAGAGAATTCTTTTTCCTTGCATGATTACTACTACTTATTATTTTCTGAGGGAACAGAGCCAAAGGTAGCTGTAGATTCTCATGGTTTTATTGAAAACATAGTTGTTACAGTTAGTGAGGATGCAGTTAATAAATTCTTTACTTCCAGACTAGATTACGTTTTTATTCCAGCAATGGGGAGCCCTGTGGTGATACACCCACCACCCCACAGGAGCACATTGGTGTTAGCCCAACACAACAGAGGCAGACACAGATCTCCCAGCAATAACTGGGTGTCAGGGTGGGGCCACTCTTAGGTGGATTCTTTCCCTTTGGTGTTTATTTTTAAAATGCTGCCAAATAACATGTTCAAGGAATCTCATCATGATGACCCAGACAAAGGTAAAAGGTCCAGTTCTGAAGCCACATGGGAGTTTGTCTAGTAGAAATGGTTGAAATGAATCATTCTGAAACAGTGGGTTTTGACTGTTTTAAAGGAAAAAAAATAGCTGTGTGTTTTCTTCACTCTCCCATTGTGGACTCTAACCCATTCCTGAACAGCTCCTCATTTTTATGTTTAACTGTCACCTAATTTTTACTCTTGAGGTTTTTGATTGCATTTTGACACTTTTTCATTGCTTTCTCAGACAGCTGGTAAATTCTTGACTGGTGCTCTGTCAAAGACACAGAAAGTGCTAGTATCAGCTTCCCAGAAACCTGTAGCATTACATGCCAGGGAGCTGGAAAAAAGGTGGAGGAATATAGATATAATACCTACGGTGTGTGATATACTTTTAGGGCTGCTTTTTATTCTCTTTCATTGTGAGTGCTGCATTCTCTGCGGTGGAAGTGACTGGTGTATTTGTTTCAGACGATTGTAATGGAAACACCTAAACATTTGCCAGTTGCTGTTTTTCTACCATATCCTTTCTTCTGTTGCAAAGTGCTTCTTTATTAGAAGCAATCCCATTGCTACCTCTTCTCTCCTGTGTGACATATTACTTTATCCCAATGGCAGCCAATCTTCATAGGACTCTAAGCACGTATTCTTTGTATAGCTGAGGTCCATGAGATGTAATCCATGTATCTTGTAAGCGTTGAAGGGCATTTCATGGAGGAGAAATTACATTTGCCATCCCAGGATGTCACTGCCCCACTCTAGGCCTGGGCTGGGTGGGTGTGCACCAGGAGGTTGGTCTTAGCTTATAGTGGTGCCCCATCTCCAAACACAAGAGGGTTGTGAGTTACCCAAGAATCAGCACAACTTGGGAGCAAGAGAGTTGGTTCAACTGCTCGACACCCTGTGTGGCTCCAGGGTCAGAGACTGGCTGCCACTGCAGTGCATCAAGTTGCTGTGCTCTGGCTTTGCACAAGGATATGACAGGCTAAATCAAAGAAGAATGCAGCCATTCTGTGCTGAAGAAATATCTACTGCCCATTCGGACAGCAGGTAATTAGGGAGAGATACCTGGTGTATTCAATACTCATTTGAATGCATTAGTTGAGATTTTGGAGGTTTCATAGGAATTAAAATGATACAAAAGGAAACCATTATAAGTAACACTGAAATAAACTCACAGTGCAGCTAAAAAAAACTTTGGTAGAAGCCAACTGCAGCTTTGTTTTTCACCAAGAGGTGTGTACTGTTTTAAATCTCCAGCTAACTGCTAGTCTTTTAGTTTTGTTGTGTCATCAGGCTTCATTGCACCATTCAGTGTAATACACACTGCATGCCAAATTGTTGACTGCCTGCAGAACAGCTGAAAAACTTCCAGCCAGTTTTCTAGTGTGATGAATCTGTTTGTACAGTACTGTTTCTTCCTGAAATGTGCACAAAAATACCCACAAAGAAAATATTAATGCCAGAAGATTTCCTGCCTTTTGTGGCTAAGCAGGGGCAAACTAAAACAGCTCAAGGTCAGACAAATAAGTATCTTGAAGTACGTGGGAATACACATTTACCTACATAGTTTCCATACCTATATAAGTGTGTGTATTATTTTTCCTTTGTTTTAAGAAATAATTATTTCTTCCTTTCTTAGATGCCAAAACACGTTGTCTATCCGGTCCTGTTTTCTTGTGGGTCTTGTTGTCAGCTCTTTTAGCTTTCCTTTTCCCCACTTGCTTCAGTAGATAGGTGTCAGGTCCATACTATATGTTAATAATAAGTGTGTTTGTTTATTTTTAAAGAAACAGGATTAAAAGAAAAGCTAAGACTTTTTTTTTAAAGAAATTGATGTTTTTAGTTAACCAGTATTCTTTATGTTATTGAAGTTTTGTGGGACATTTTTGGTTCATTTCAGCTTAGAAAATGGAATTAGCTTAGTCAGCTTCATATTTCTTTATTGTCTCTTTCTTGCTGAAAATCATGACTTAGCAAGGAAGTACTGCTTCAGCTGCCAGGACATGAAGTACACCTTAGAAATCAAATCTCTCAATATAGAATTTTGGGGACTTCTTTGGGTTTGCCATCAGAACACTTCTGTCTGTATTTCAGCTTACGATCCTTTTCTGTTTTGCAGAAATAGATCTTTTTGAGTGTTTTATATGTGATAGCTTATTTCACTTAATCAGTAACCAGCATAGTCTTCTGTGTCTTTTGTAACAACTAAGCCAGGTTTTATGTCACTGCGATTATTTGACTTTCTGTGCAGACTCAATAACCTTAGGTTGGCCTCCTTTGGGAACACAGATGATAAATCTCTTTTGTCTCCTGAACATATGGCTAGCTTGCTTCAAATCTCCCTTTCTGACAATCAGTCAATCATTCTCCAGAGTTCCAGATAACAAGTTACTCCAAATAACAGTATCCCATCACAGTTGTCTAGAATAAAAAACAAGCGATTTTTTCTAAAATAAATGAATAAATAAATAAATAAATAAAAAGTAAGCAGTCTTCTCATACCTTTACACAAAAGGACCACAACCTCTCCCCTTCTCCCCTGCACTATGTCGCTGCATACCTATACATAGGTGGCTGGTGAATCCTTTCATCAGCCACCAGCACTGCAGTTCGGGCTGCAGTGACAGTGGATGCTCTTGTTGAGTCCTCAGCTCAAAGGAGTTGCAGATTTCTTCCGTCCAGTGCCATGCACCAGGTTTAAAGCTGAAACAAGCTGACTTGCCTGTAGCCTGCAATATGAAAAATATGTCTCTGACACCTTGGAATCTGTCCTCTAATTCTTAGGGCTGTCAACAGAGTGTATGACCAGGTCTATATATTTATTTATATGCAACGTCTCATGGCGTGTCTGTTATTCTCCTGATTTTCTGCTTGCTTCAGTTCATCTGTGGAATTACCTCAAGCTTGCTTGTTTGGAAAAATAATAATTAACTTCTAGTAATCTGCTTATTGAGTTCTAAGATGAAAGGTTTTAGTAGTGTATTTAAATTCATGCTACTCTTCTTACATATCACGGCTGTTTGTAAGTCATAACGCTATTCTGGGCAAGCTATTCAATATATTACTATTTGTTTCCTGTCTAGTTTCCTAACTTCTAATAAATAGGAGAAACCCCCCTCCCCCCAAAAACCCACCTTCCTTTCATTTATTAGCACTTGTTGCCATCTCCCATCTCATCCCTCTCTAAGGTGTTTCTGCTCTGACATTTAGTGAGACTAGTCTAGCATTTCATAAGAGAATCTTTTATTGAGACATCTTTAAATGCCAAATGTATGGACAGATCAAGAAAGCTCACAGCTTTATATGTTTTCTGTGAACCAGCCTCCAGTGTTTCTGCTGCCACAGAGTGTGTGGGTTGATACCTTGTCTTTGGAAGTAAAGTTCTAAGGTAGATCTATGAAGGGCTGCAAATGTTTGATGTGTAGTTGCTGAACTGAACAAAATCCATTTTTACCCAGTGTAATGAAGGTTTACTCAAGCTTAGTTAATACATTTGTTATTATTGGTATATTAATTTTCTAGCACTGATAAGAAATGAAGGCTTCAGTTACATCAAGAACTAACTACCAGTCTTCTATCAAATGATCTTATCAGCTAGCCATGCATAGTTTTTCACTTGGTACTTTCTGATTTGCATTACGGTGTGGAGATTTTTCTCTCTAAAACATTTTATTGGGGTTGTTCCTCAAGTCTTATCTCTCATTCCAGACTTTTTTATGTTGGGATTAGCTCTGTATTAATTCTGAGTTCCCCCCAGTACGTTAGTCTGACATCCTGAAAGATTTTAAAGTTATCACTGAAGCCAAGTTTGTCTTAGCATGATTAAGTTTCTCTCTGCTTTCTAGACAACATCCTTTTAATCCAAACAGCAATAACCTGGATTTATCTATGCATTTTGGGTATTTTCTTCATTTTCTTCAACACCTTCACATCTCAGCTGATACTTTTAGTGGTTTCTAACTTGTTATTAATTTCTTGCTTCTTCCACTTCCTAAGGCAACCAAATGCTATGCTAAGATGTTCTGGGAAAAGCAGGATACTATTTTTCTTTGTCAGCTGCAGATTTTTTTCCCTGTACACTTGATTAAAGAGCGGGTATTTTTAAGCATCAATTTAATGGCAACAATGTGCAATATAATCCTGAACTACAACTCAGTGTGAAATGGTCTGAATCCCATTTGCTCAGTTAAAAAGGCTGGAAGTCTGGACTTTTTGGGATAACAGTATATTGTTTGGAGCATAATCAGCAATTTGTATTTTTCCCCAAATCCCAGCTCTCAGGGTGGAATATCAATCTTGATGACAATATGTTGAATCTGATGGCTCTGGTATATCAACTTGTACAGACTTACAAACATCTCATTTTAGACTTCCGTATAGCCAGCCAGTGCCTTCGGTCAAGGTTATCTTTTACTTTAAACTTTTGCTATATCTGGTAGAGAGATGAATAAGCAGCAAGAAAGGAAAGAAGGAAAACATTTTCAGTGTCTGGATTATAAACTGAAAAAAAAAAAAAAAAAAAAAGAGGAAAAATAAGCTTCCCACTCTTCAGGTTTTAGAGGTTTTTTAGACTGCACTCGCCAAATTGGTCTGTTGGCAAAAAAAAGGCAGGAAAGAATAATCATCTGCTACTTTTGATTTTGGAATAAATCCTACGTACCAGAGCTTTGGAGAATGGCTCTCCCTGAGGTCACTTTTACTTTAAAACATTGCCTCATCAGGCTTCAGAAATGTTCATAGTTAGAAATAATGGAGCCAAGATCACTTTCAGGAAAATCACACTTGTTGGAAGTGGGGCAGGTTATGTATTTTGTGATGAGTCTGCAATCTCAAGCAGTCTGCATTTCTGTGCCTTCAAAGTACACTGAATTATTTTAGTAGGACTAGGGTCCTGCCAAGCATCTTGTAAAGATGTAGGTCTATCAATTTGCATGTGCTACACTATACATTAGAGAAGCACCTGTATTTTGAAATTCAGTATCAACCTCACAGAGTAGTTTAGAGCTAATCAGAGGGTGGTAAAAAAAGCACTTTGTAAAACTTAACTGGAAACTCCCAGAAGCTGATTTACTGCACACTGTTATCTGTGAGTCCATCTAGAGGGAAGAAGAGTTGCGTAGAAGTTGTTTGGTTTGAGGTTGTTTTTTCTGTAAAGAAGAAAAAGAGGATGGCAAAGCCTGCAGCAAATCACTGTAATTTTCCTCACATGAGTGCAAAACTCCTTTCTCCAGCCAGAGCTCTACTTTTAACTAGCCACTAGAGTTTGCTGTAGCAGTGGCACAAACCTCACAAATCTGTTATGAATAGAGAGTGCTGTGTACCATCACTGTCTGTGAATGAGAAACAGAGTTTAGGGTAAAATGTGAATCAGTCAAATGGCATCATTTCATGCCAAGTTTCAGTCCAGTGTGAATGTTTATGGCCTCTGAAAATTCTGTTATAACATAAAGGCTGCCAGATTCTTAAGTTCAGTGGTGTTATTGGGCTCCTAGTATAATACAAATGTTTTCTTTCTTCATATGATTTATGGGCCTGTCTCCGTATCTTTTATTTTTCTGGGATCTTGGGTAGTGAAGCAGAGTCTTAAGCATGCCAAACCTCTAACTGACAGCTATCTTACTGGTACTAGAAGAAGGGAGATTTGTTGGTCGGAGTACCCAGCTGACCAAAGAAAATAGCTAACAGTTGGCATTGACAAAGAAAAGTGCAGTAATAATATCACCAATATGCAAATATGCAAACCACAGACAGCTGAAGCCAAACCTGGGACACATAAATGGTGGAGCACTTTGGACCAGCACTTTTTCCAAGCAGATAAAAGAATTTATATAAAGTAGAGTTGTTAATTTAATTTTCATGCTCAGTAAAAATAAGCAAATCTTGGAAAGCTAAGATTTTTTTTTAAAGTCAAGTCGTTGAGAAAATGAATTGCTTATTACTAAAGAAATGTGTGCCAGGTTTCCTTAAGCACTGCCATTAGTAAGGCAAGGAAGATTACCCTGCTGATACAACGAAGACATAAATATATTGAAGACATGAGGTAAGTTAGGAATTTCTAATACTATAACTTAATGTGTGTGCCAGGATACTGGAAGCAGTCTGCTGTTTGCATTCTTAACTTATAAACTGTGAAATGCAATTTTGCTTTAACACCTGTAGTCCTGAGGAAGATGATTTTTTTTTAATACATGCTGTGTATCCAAGATACTTTTCATTACTTGTTAATACAGAGAAATTTCACAATGTGGTCCATGGATATATTAATGTTTGTTGAACTGGTAATTTTCAGCTTTTATGCTTGAAGAAAATGCATTTAGACGTTGTACAACTTCTCTGTCATATTTTCATGCCAGCTTAGATGTAGCTTGACCTGGCACTGTTTCAGGACACACATTTTTATTTCTGAGTTTTCACTGCTGGAACTGCTAAAGACTGAGGTTGCCAATTTAGTGTCTGTTCACTGATTGCTTTGAGCCAAGTCTGACCCAGATGGTACTTTTCTTTCCCCTCGGAAATAAAACTAAATTTGTTGAGGAATAAGAGCTGTGTCAGGTTTATAATGATGTATGGTGGTGTCATCAGGGTCTCTGGAGGCTTGTAAAAATGTATCCACCATCCATAGATCTTCTGAACACAGAGCAGTTTGCAAAGACATGTGTCACGCTTTTACCTGTCACAATACAAAAAAGTATGAAACCGCTCTGCTTTGAGTGTCAGGTGTGAGCAAAGTGGAATATACTCGGCACTTTAAACAAAACAAGGCAGAAATGCAGCTTCCATTCTTCACAAGGTGTGTAACAGAACAGAAAGTATCTATTTTCCATGCCAAATACTGTAATACTTGAATAGAAGGAGTTGTTTTGGAAAGTTATTTTATATTTAAAGCTTTAATTTGAGGGAGATGCAATGTTACCAATTAAAAATTACAATTTTGTTCTGAATCTAATTATATGCTTCTTTTAGCTTATGGTGTATATAAGTGGAATCATAATTACATCTTTAATTTGATTTCAGTTCTTGAATATTATTTAGAAAGAAGTTGATTGTAACATGCTACTGACAAAAAAAGCTTAGTTCCAGGATTTAGTTCTGAATTTTTCACAGATGTTCTTGGTTACCTACTTAGGTGAGTGGAAGGCAGCAATTTGTAGCACGCCTGAGTGGAATGGAGAAATATGACTATGTAACACAATCCATGATCCCTCACCAGCTTGACAGTCCTTTTCTGTTGGTCTGTGAGGACTACTCCAGTGAAGAATAAGTGCTTTCTGCTGTTTTTCAAGCTTCCCCCTGCCCTGCATCTTGTCCATGTTTCCACTGTGCAGAGGTTGGCGTGGGAAAGCGCAGAGTAATTTCAAGTCAAAAATTTTGGGAGAGAATAAGCAGTGCGAGGCAAACTGATTGCAGGTGCGTGGGTCTAGTCTTCCAAAGATCCGCCCCGACATCAATAAGCAGAAGTCTTGTCCCTCTAAACCATCAAATCCGGAATCAAGCTCTTAGACATTTCTCTTAGTGATGGACTTCTACAACCTAAGTCAGTGGCTGACGGTGGACTTCTCTGATGCCTTCTGAGAAATTTCTTTTCAAAGTGTTGCCATGACCATTGGGAAAACCCAAGTCCCCCTGTCAGTGCTGAACCTGACACAAGTGCCAGCAGCTTTCTCAGCTTTCTAGGTCCTGGCTACTGCTAAGACTTCAGGTTGATCTTATGGCAAGTTCAGTATCCTTCACTGGCTCTAAATGTTGATTCTCTGAGGTCTGTTTCCTTACTACCTGTGTTTTTGCTCAATATGCTGATTCTGCATTATGATGGATTTCCTTTATATGGACACATAAATAGGGAACACTGCTTTTTTTCTTAGCTCAGTGTCTTCCCTCCACTGAAAATGGCAGTCAACAAATCACAATGCTAATACTTGTCTACAGAGAAAATATTAATTAAGCAACAGATTGTTTTAAACAAACCTAATTTAAAACATAATTAAATGATACAGTATCCTGTATACCAGTAAAAATTACTGTACATCTAAACCCCTTTTGCTTATTTACATAATATCTCTGTTTTCTGTCAAATATTTTGCTTATATAATGTAAATAAATTTAAATACATATTTAAATATGTGTGTACTTTTAATTTAAATACATATTGTTATGTAAATACTTCATATACATTATGGAATAAATAACCATTTGTTTTGAAACTTTATACTGTGGTTTACTATCATTCTTACCAGACTGTTTGGTTTTTAAAGTAGAGTAGATCTATGCTACTACAACGTTGATGTGCATTTTAAATACCCTAGTAGCTAAGGACTAGCATAAACACATAGTTGAAATTTAGTAAAGGTAGAAGTGAAACTGAGCTCTACTCATTCCTATCCCTCTATTTTTAACCAAGAAATCCACACACTCCATGAAATGGAAGAATAGTGAAAGAGAGGCTGAAAACTAGAGTGTACTGATGGATTTCTTGTGACTTTGGTTGGAAGTTGGGTGTTTGTTTTTTAAATTCCATTTAAGCAATCACTACAATGATAAAACAGTTGAGGAGATCTGATTTATAAAACTTTCAAAAGAGCCTGGGAATTGCAAATGCTGCTTCCTTCTTCTACTTTCATGAAATTGAATTGCTACTTTTCAGCCTGGAAACTTTGTGTTTTATTTGTATTGCCAACAGGTCCTTAAAATTGGTTTGCATTTCTCTTTGTTCGGTATTTCCTAGGCATGTGGAGGAGCAGGCTTGCAGCAGTTCTGAGGAAGAAAACTGCTTGTGGAAGTTTTGAATATTTGGGAGAGGGATAAGGGGATGGGAAGGTGTGGGAGATCCCAGCCTGGGTAGCACTTATTTTATTCAGTGTGATGTAGGAAAGTGTGAAAAGAAGAGAAAAAAACCCCAAACATATTCTGCGATGCATTTAGTGGAAATTTTAAAAAAAACCCAAGATTTTCCACTCTTAACCTTAGAAGAGGGATATGGACAACTAATAGACTAATATTCATTTATCAGTGAGTGCTAGTAATAATCCATTTGTTCCTATTATACAATAGCTGCTGTGTTTTGATACTGAGTGGCTCTTCCAGGGTTCTTCAATATATTTCAAGAAATCTACCGTGACTTTTTTAGGGTTTAATATTTACTTTTTAACGGTTATATTTTATTTCTATTAAATTTACTCAGAGTTTCATTTCCATTTTTTGAATTTGTTCAGTTTTCAAAAAACAATTTTGAAAAACACTTTTGAAGTTTCTGTGTAATGAGAGTGATTCTTATGTTATACTCTCATCAGAGTCAGAAATTCTTGAAACACACAGTAAACCAAAACTCTACCCCAAATGGCTTACATTTGAAGAAAGGAAAGCACATAACAATGTGATTACAGGAAAAACTGGCAAAGTTCTAAAAGAACAAGTGTTTCTTTCATATTTGATTTCTTTTGTAGTGGGGCGTGCTGTGCAAACTACATCACAGATAATTTTTTAAAAAAATTCTCCATGCTTTAAAGTCTCTTCTCTGAAAGCTTTCTCCTCTCTATTTAAAACAATTGATGGTTGCTTTTAATCTCATATCTAGCTGTATTTATCTCAATTGAAAGGCTTTAAAAAAAAACCTGATAGTGCAGATCCAAAGTGACTGATGTGAAACTAAGAGCATGTGGTTGCTGTAAGGAGCAGGGTTATCCTCTTTTGACTCTGCATCCTTCCTCTTCCCCTCGGTCCTGTACTAAGACTGATTTGGTGAGTTGAATCTGTGCTGTTATCCAGTTTTCCCTTTTCTTTTGTACAGATGGTTTTCTTATTGAGCCAAAAACGATGTCATGCATGCTCTTTAGCTGACTGCTTGTCATCAAGCTCCATTTTAAAAACAACAGGTAGGAATCAGTCACAAGCATCAAGCTGTGGGTGATATTACCCAAATCCAGTCCAAATTATAGTTTTTCTCTCCTAGTTTATAGCTATGTAGAAGGGGGAGAATATTGGGCAGGAGGTAGAAGTAGGAGTCATATGCTAAAGTTATTTTTCTTTCAGGTGTTTCAAAATGCTGAAAGGCTTGTGCTGGACATCTTCATGCACCTTTAGATTCTCGTAGTCCAGTTTAGGCCTTGATTGGCTTTTGATGGTCCCTTCATTAACTTTAGTTAGGTGCTTGCTTGTTTACCTAAAATACTTAGATACTCTACTCGTTTCTAGCCATTATATACAATATTTTCGTGAAGAACCCAAATGAAAAAGGTGTGAATCAATTCTTATCAGACAGCAACAAGTTGTTATTGTGTGTAGCAAACACAATGGGCTGCAATGAAATAATGGACTGGGAGAGAAGAAGTGTAATATTTCTTTTAGGGTGAGACAGAATTTCACAGACTGATGGATTGTATGGATTCATTTGTCTTAAATAAATGTTCTTAATTACAGTCCCAAGGAATTATTGTGAATATGCTTTTGATATCAGGCATTCTGCTGTGTAAGATCTGAATAAGAGTACAAGCAGTTTGGTATTCAACTCACTGCTTATCCAAATTCTCCTGCCCTATGCTAGGACTTTGGTAAAGAGTTGTGTGAACCTGTTTCTCTTTGAGCGTGTCCATTTTCACCCCTCACAAAACCAAAGAAAGATCTCTCTTAGAGCTCATACTCTCAGACCTCTGTAACCTGATGTACATGCAAGTCTCAAAGTACAAGTGTAGCAAATGACACATGGCAGGCGATGGACAGGACTTTCCTTGCTAGGCCCTAGTACCTGTTTTATTATCTTAGGATCATATTTTCTATCCCCAGTGCAGTAAAAAAGCTTCTCTCTCTTTTTATAATCCCTTAGGACAGAGTTGGCTGGTTGGTAGATCACAGCAGAGTTTGCAACGTGGCTTCTCAGAAAAGATCAGTGAAAAGTAACTAGGGGACTGAGCAAGTCTCACAGTTGGGGCTCAAGTCTTTGCAGACCTACAGTCTTGGCTCCCGAAAAATAGTTGTCCATTCTAACTTACCTTCTTTGGAGAGAGCAGAAGTTTGTGGCCAAATAGCGGTGCAACTGCTACTCTCACAAGAGTAAGAAATGTCTGATTCTGTGTCACTGTATTGCAACTCTGGTTAAGCTTCTTAAGGCTGGCAAAGGGGACACTGGGGATATCCTCAAAGTCTGGCTCAGAGAATCTGTTGATGACAAATTTCGAAGATGCAGTATGCCAGGTAGTAATCTTTTTCTTTCATCTGTATGACTCATTTGCCACATTCTACCAAATTCTACCCCAAATGGCTTACACTTGAAGAAAAGGAAAGCACATAACAATGTGATTACAAGAAAAATTGGCAAAGTTCGTTTATAGCAAGTGCTTCTTTCATATTTGATTTCTTCTTTTGTAGTGGTATGTGCTGTGCAAACTACATCACAGATAATTTTTTTAAAAAATTCTCCATGCTTTAAATTCTCTTCTCTCAAAGCTTTCTCCTCTCTATTTAAAACAATTGATGGTTGCTTTTAATCTCTGGAAAAAAAGAGATTGGAAGGAAGATCATTCATTTTCAGAAGAAGGAGGTGCTAAACTATGTGAAGTTCCTCTTTTCCTAAGAAATACCTAGAAAATGGGAAAACTAGCTCATGCTGTGTACTACGTAAAACCGGTACTGAGTGATTTTGATGTTTTCCTGGCTTTCCTCTCTAATACAATACATCGGTAACATCCATATGAATGCTGCAAACAGCTATACTACTCTGGTGCGTCTGTATTAATCCATACTTGTGCTTTCTAGTGAAATTTCCAAAGCAGAGCCCATTTTATCTTACATTTTCTTTTATCTATAATATCTACATTAAAGCTGGACAAAATGAGAACTTAAATTCTTGGTCAAAGCAAGATAGAAAGTCCCCTTTAAGTTTAGTCATGCCACAAGCCCACTGCATTAAGGAATGTAGAGAGTCTCTGAACATAAGTGCTATAACATGGAAAAAGCTCATAATAAATGCAATAACTTGTTCGTTTGTTTCTATTGTGCATGAAACTCTCTTTCTTGAAACTTAGTTTTCCACTATATGTTCTATAATTGTATTAACAAAGCACAGAATGTTGAAGGGATGAAAATACATGTCCTGCATGCAAACTGCAGCATCTCTAACAGGTTTCATCATAGTTTTATTCTATGTATGAGCCCTGCTATAAAGTGCGTCACCACTGGCATGAATAGAGCAGCCACATGGTGTGCTTCCAGCAGAGGATGGGGAAGGCAATTAGTAACTGTAAGCACTCATACTGCGCTTCACTCATTGTGCCTCTTACTCAGGTGAAAAGAGGAATCAGTGCAGTATCTGTGGTGCATGGTTTATCCTACATGGATCACGTAGCTATTGTTCTGAATATACAATATACTCAGTTCCTGTTTGCTCGGAATGAAGACAGCAAAAACAGCAGCCAAACTTCCCAGGGACAGTTTTGCTGTCTGTGCTCCGGCTAAAACAGCAGTGGCTCAGCACTTTTTTTCCTCTCATCAGCGGCCTCTCTGTTTCCCATGCATGCCCCTTCTTCATTTCTAGTGTGAGGCTTCATCTGCATCAACACGGTGGAATTTAAGTGGCAAAAATTCCCACTGTTGCTTCTGCTGGTTCAGCAAAAGGGATTCTTTGTCAGGTAGTTTCCAGCATTTCTGCTTCTTTTTGTTCTATTACATGGTGCATCCCAAATGTAAACACTTCAAAGTCCTTTTGTACTGGGACAGACACTTAGAGATCACAGCTTCAGGTCAACTTCACTGTTGTCTTCTGTGTCCTGTGTATTTCATTCTGTCATCTATGTATGTGCATAGTTATGTTGCACAGACAGTAGGCATAATTTCATGTCTTTTGCCTCCTGTTTGTGTTTCTTCTTGTTCTTTTCCTTTTTAAGATACAAAGCAGTAGTCAAACACATGGCATTACTTCTGCTAACTTCTTTATGTGATATCTTGACACATAGAATTCAGTGTCAATCAAGTAACTGGATCCAGCAGGCAGCCCTTCTATGGGATCTGATAACTGCTTGCTATTTTTATGTATTCTAGCAAGAAGTTTTCTTCTACAAATATGTCTGTAAGGAAAAGGGTTTAGTTACTATTCTTTGTTTTTAATGCACTATAAAAATATGGAAGTCTGCATAGTAGACAAGAGCTCATTGTATTAAACCTACACAGATACGAAAAATTATGTTTTGCTCTGCAACTAAAATCCATAAGAATGATGAGATATTAGTGACACTTATCAAATACTCATTGAATTCTTCGCGAGAAGGTTGCATGTACAAAATAACCTTCCACTAATACATACTAATTGTTTTGATAATGTTATGTTTACTAACTGACATTGCATATTGCACAAAGGAATTAGACTATCTCAGGCCAGAAATGATAGGCCATGCAAACAGGGCAGAGACTAGAGAGAGTGTTCTGAAATATAAGCCATGTGACTGGTGTGCTGGTTCTAAAAGTCACATATTTGTACTTTGGTTAACTAAAATTTCCTGGTGATCCAGACAGTGGTTCCCAGTGTCTTTTAATATATTCAGATTAACATCTTGCAGTGCCCAAAAGTATGCTAGTGGCTGAACAATCCAAATAAATAACACTAAGTTGCTGTCATAAAATTCTCATTATCTAAGCCCCTGATCTTGCAGGCACCTAAACACAGAGATAGATTTGCTCCTGTGAATGGCTTCACGGATTTCATTGGAACCTCTCAGCTAGATAAAATTATACACTACTTAAATGTTTGAAAGTTCAAGACCTAAGACTGAACATGGTATGACTTAGTGGGTAGAGGGGAAAAAATGCTAGGAACAGAAATGATACAGCTGTTACATATCACTGTGTTAATTGTATTATTAATAAGATATGGAATTGAGGTAACTGGATACCTGAACGTTTTGATGTCTCCATGGTTTAAGCTTTTTCTCATAGTTTAGAAGAGGCTGTAGTCTGATAGATTTTCTTTTGTCTTCTAGAAGTTATTTTGATAAAACTTTTAATAAACCTGCTATCAAGGGATTTATTTTATTTGTGTATATATTAAAATTAAAAATTTCCTCTTTCTTTATGAAAGCTAGCAGAAAAAAATAGGGAGGAAAGAATACACACACCCAGGTATCCTGGGCCTCTATGAATAAAATTAACTTTTAGCCTTAGGTGGGATCACTGTGTTTTGTCTGTTAGTATTTTCTCCTCAAAACTTTGAACCCATGGAAAATTTCAGCCAAAACTAACAGACCTAGAACTATGGTCTTGCATGTTTTATGCAGATCCACCACTGGTTGGAAAGGGGCATTGAAGTTAAGGCCTCTACTGTACTAAAAGCGAAATGTGGCTGTTAAATAGTTTGACAGGAGCCTATCAGTCCAGTCAACACAGGCATGTGGTCCCCAAGAAACACAGGTAGATCCGGATCAGTCATGATGGTACTGTCTCTTGGCTGATGGAAAGACCCTGAAGGTAAGAAATGGTTACAATGGAAAGAAGAATGTGGGGGACAGAAGATAGGAATTGAGCCTTTATTAGAGACACTGTCCATGAAACAGGTGGTTTTCATGTAGTTATATGTAAGATCTAATTTAAGGGGGCTAGGTTACCTGTTCTACATAGATCACATATGGAGAGATCATTTGTTTGTTTCTCTATTCATTTTCAATGATCTCAGGCCAGATGCAGTGCCCTGTTGTGCCTCTTCAGTGAAATCAGATGCTCTACACACACAAAAGGAAATGGAGAAATGCAGTGGTGACTGAATTCTAATCATTCATTCTGACCTAGCAATCCTTACTCAGGTAAAAGTTTTGTAGCCTCCTTAGAGTAGTGGCAGCTGAGAGAAGGGTGTAGGATTCAGTCCTTCAGTTTGATTCTTTCAACACTAACCCATGTATTTTGTTCCTTTCTCTGCTCACACTCTGCAAAACAAATGCAAATAGAATAATCTAACAGAGTGTATTTTAAATCCTGGTGACACAAGCAGCTGGAGAACATGGCAGCTATAATGTGAGAGAGACAGGTGAATCAACTTTACAAGTGAATGGGGGAAGAGGAAGGAAAGTAATTTAATGCTACAGCAGCAGAATAAGTCATTCAGGTTCAACAGATTATTTTTATCAGTGCCACATTCATAGGGATACCATATGGTGAGTTGCTGTAAAGAAGACCCCACCCAGGTCTGCATATGATACCCAGCATCTATAATAGATGTTGCTAAATGCTTATTAAGCATTATTAGAAAGCTCATGTTACAGCATCCCTTCAGAGACACTAAAAGCCAGGGGAAGATGGCAGTATCCAGCTTTCAGCTGCTTCTTTTGGTAAGCATTTATTTACATAGTGTAATTTCTATAACGGCATAAAAAGTTTGAACCTGTGTTAGTATACATAAATGAAGACTTCTGTGCCAACTTTGGAATTCTGGCAGCAGCACAGATGTTAACAGGTGACATCTGTAATATTGAATGCCTTTATCATAAAAGCACTTTTCTTTCTTTGTTCTTTCCTTTGTGACTGAAGATTGTTTGACTTCAGTACAAGCTGGCTGGGATAATGACTAGCTTACAGTGATAAGAGAAGGACATAAATCATAGTCTTTGTTACTCTAAAAAAGTAGCATAGCTCACTGAAACTTTTTGGCCTTTTTTTAATGTTCAAATGTGCAGCAGTATTCAGCCTTGAAAAACCTAAGAACTGGTTGTGTTGATTAAAAATGCTGAGTGTCACAAAGTGGTCATGGTCAGTCTGGCATCCTGATATCAGGTTGCAGAGTTTGCATTGTGCTGACAGTGCCATTTAAAACACATCATGATGAGTCCAAAGGACTGGCCCTCCAGAATGAGAATCAGTCTGAGTTGCATATGAATTTTGATTTCTGGACTTTGACTCAACTTATCCCATTTTCTCATTTTCTCACCTTTTTTTCATTTCTGACTCCTAAGCATAAGATGAACTCTGTGCTTGCAAAGAGGAAGCAAGCTATATTACCTCTTCTCCTGCCTCCTTCCTTAGGCTCCTCCCATGCTTTTCCAGGAAAACAAATGCCCTTCTGAAACAGTGTTGTCACTTTCCAAGAGCTGGTTGCCACCAGATTTACAGAAAACAATGACATGAGTAGTGGCTTTTCAGTGTGTTTTGGTTTACAGATCCTAAATGTTTTCCAGTGGGTACGCAAACCTCTTTAAAGTTACACAAATATGCACAGCATAGCTGAATTTGCTTTCCTTTAGAATATTTCCTAGCCTCTTATAAATAGTCTACAGACTCCAGATTTTGCAGGCAATGGTTGGAAAACCAAGGAGCCATTGCAATGTCTCCATATTTGTTCTTAGACAAGAACAGCTATGGATTTGAGTGTTCTGCTTGATTGAACTAAATCACCTTTCTCATAAAACAGTGGCTTCTTAGAAATGGTTGTTCAAATCAGATTATAACTGGTAATCATGAGTTAAATTCTGGGTCTTCCTTGATATCTGAAAGCACATTTTTTCATTGTGTTGAGGATAGAGACTGAAACCAGTTGGTGTTAGGGTAGAATAGTGGAAGTAAAAATCTTGCAAGAGAGGCATCTTTAGAAAATCTGGATACTGCTTAATGACTACAATATCACCATTTCTGTATCCTGAAATGTGAAAAAAGACCAGTTTCATAACTTGGTAGAGAAGAGCACCTGTCTTCTCAAAGGACACAGTTGATGCTGGGATGAACATTTCTGAATGAAATGTAGTTTTAAAAAGTAAGGTGTAAGGTAAATAAGTAATCTCCTAGACTTCTAATGAAGATGATAAAAATCCAAATAACTCACTCATTGCCTACTCTTTGAAGTGTTTTTTAATGTTAGCTGTATTTTTATTATGTTTTTGGCACACATGAAATAGTGTTTATAGAAACATTTAAACAAATGATCTTCGGTTATTTTTTACTAATTAAAGCAGATGGTTATTTTACTCAGACGAGCATGTTTGTTATTTTAGGGAGAATACCATGTTTTGCGTGTATGGGAAAGGCTGTCTTTTCTCACCTGATGAGCAAGCCCAGGTCTATGCATTTCCAACAGCAGAAAAGAGGAAAAATAATGTGCCCAGATGGCTTATTTGTTATGTGTTCCTACTGGGTATTTGTGCCTATACTCAGCTGTGACTCAAGGTCCTGTTTAAAGAGTTGATTTGAAGAGGTGTCCCTTAGTAGTCCCAGCTCATTCTCACCTTGAGCCTTGTACATCATACATCTGTTGCCCTTTTTCTTCCAGTTCCTTACTATTTAATTAAATGTTCTGTTTTTCTTTGTGAGACTTTGAAGGACTAGAGATGAGATATTTCTGTGGGGTTTGTTGTTGTTGTGTTGTTTTTAATATGTATTATCAGCTGTATATAGCAGTTTTCAAATTTTGCCTCCTAGAAGTATGTTGGGAAACCAAGCTTTAAAACTACCAATTTTACATGGCTACAGCTAAAAAATTCCTTATCAGTTCTACTTCAGGGCTGTCATTTTGTAGCAGCAATCTAAGAAGTAGGTTTCAACACTTCCTACGTTTTAACCAGTGTTTTTGCTTTTTCAGTTTACAGAACAAACTCTTCTTGTAATAAATACAGATCTTATTATTCACTTCATGACATCCTGAGATAGATACATTCTGAACTGTTCTGAAGGAGTTTTGCTTGATTTAAATAGGTGATAATTGTTAAAAGACTTGCTCTGCTGTATTTTTCCAGAGTTTCTGTTGTGAAAGAGCTAGAAATACTTGATGGTCTGACTTGAGATTTGAAGATTTTAGCCCATGACATTAGAAGCAAAGGTGAAGGTATTAGTGAAGAGAACTGGTGTTTTAGGGCAAAGGGCAACATATCAAGACGTTACCTAACAAATAAAAATGGAGTCTTTCACCTTATTTGTAAAGAAAATGGTGAAGATTTACTTTTTAGAATTATTGTAACACACATGTAGTGCTGTTTTATGTCTCCAGCAAAGTATAACAGATGGACTGTTGGTTTATTGGGAAAAAAAATGTGCTGAAAGATTTTTATTATGTGAGAAAGAGAGAACAAAACCCAAGGAAACATCTGGACAATTAATCTCTCAAATCTTTGTATATAACATGAAGAAAATTGCTCAAATATTTCAGAAGTCTTGCTCAGAAACAAATTAACTATTGTTAGCAAAGCACAATAATTTACCATAGTACATGTAAAAAGATCTTTGTAATTAATAATTAATTGATGCCACTTTGTTCTCCACCCATGGAAAAATAAAGAACAGGGTAAGCAGCATGTTTCTCATGAGGTTTCTACTTTGTCATTATAAAGTGATGAATCACTTTCACCACAGCTGAACTGATCTGTCGTCTTTCAAGGAAGCGTATGTCATTATGGGGAAAACGGTTCTTTACCTATTATTCAAGTCTACATGGTGTCTGATTACTAAGATGGACCTAAACATCTGGTAATCATGCCACCTCTTCCTGACATGTGTACGCAATATGCAGTTCTGCTTTGTGGGTTTTTGTGTGTGGAGGGTTTTGGGTTTTTTTATTTAAAGCTGCACAATGACAGGTGAGCAAAGAAATAGGTACTTTTTGTCTGGCCTGGTGAAACATTACCTTTTTTGAGAAAGTAGATTACTGTTTCAACTAGTGTTTCTCAGAGTTGTTGTACCATGAAGCTGTTCTAAAAGGAGAAATTGAGGCTTACCATCAACGCTTACTGGCTGTTTCTCCACATGTTCTTCTCATGCGGTGCCTTTTCTGTGACAGCAGCAGTGACTGCAGAGAACAGCCACAGATTAAAGAATTTATATGTTCACTTTTGTACTCTTAGGATGTTGATTTCCTCTCCCTCAGCTTTACATATTTTAGGAAATGGGAAAGAGTTCCTTTCACTGGTTTACCCTCCTGTCCCCTTTGAATTCTGGTTTTGGCTTCCCCTCCCAGCAACCCCACTGTGGGTTTTCTAATAGATGCTCATTCAAACTCTATTAAAAATGTATACTTTGGCCTTTCTCCTCTTCTCCCAGCCAAATAAGAATACAGATATTTTGCCACACAAGTTTGAAACAGTGGTCTCTCTGGGCTAGTGTCCCATTTCTGTCAGCAACTGTGTGACTTCCAAAGCAGAAACACTAAGGAAGGCAGTATGAGTGATAATCAAACCCCAAGAACAAATCATTCTCAGTGTGCGGTCTGACTCATGACCAAAGCTGGAAAATCAATATCCTTTCTGAAACTCAGGCTCATTGTTTGTGTCTAACTCATGCTACTGCATGTCTGGTTGTGTAGTTGCATATATTATTTGTCTTTATATCCCCTTTGAAACTCATTAGACTCCTGAATCTGCTTTTATCATTTTTTAAGCAATGAATGAAGAAAACCGTCTACTTACGGATTGAAAGAAGACTGTAGGATTTTTTTTTTTTCTTTTTAGTCAATCTAACAGATAGGAAATCCTCTAAATACACAGGCTTTTAAAATAGTATAGTTCTATCCAGGCTCTTAAAAAATGTATTTCTGATATTCAGACTTGAAGTGCCCAGGATTTGTATGGATCTTCCCCATCCAGTATGTCTGTTACCAAATACTGTAAAAAATACTGAAAATTTAATACCTTGGTGGGAAGTATATTTAGCTAGGCAATTTAAATCTGGTTTTGGTATAACACCTATTTCATGTCAACTCCAATATTATTAATACAAGACATGGCATTGCTGATTGGTGTGTCTTTAAATAAAATGATGGAAGGATGATGTTAGTACATCATGCAGAATGTGGTGCCAGCAAAAAAGTTGAGACTTAATTAAAGGGTAACATTTTTCAAAACATATTGGAAAAAGTTCTATCATCATATTTACATTATTTTTGTCCTATATGAAGACACAAAACAAAATGCAAATTTCTTGTAGAAAGATGGCCAGGGGACCTCTCTCTGGGAATGACTTTTTACTTTTTGAGTACTTCTGTGAATGATGGTCTCAAAAGAATCAGAGGGTTTCTGATGTTCTCACCAGTAATATAGAAAAAAAAACTAACTAAGAAACAAACATAAACCAACAGCAACAAACCCAGAAAATACCTTAATCACTTTATTGATTCAATGTGTATGTTTATTTATTTGTTTTCCTTTCATGACTCATATTTGAAATGGCATTGCTAAAAATATTTAAATAGACAGTGTGTTTGACTGTTTTTTTGTATTTTGATATTTAATTTTTCAGTGTGTACTCACTAGATATATCTGAAAAATTAATATTAGCCACCAGAGAATAAAGGTTTCAGGCGCTAGGAATTTATACTGACATCGCCTTCTGTGCCCAATACATCTGCAAATTAACTGAGTTTAGCAAAAGAGTTTTCATTTGAGATAAATTTCTTCAATACCTTTGTACCATACTGGATGCTATCCTCTGTAATGAACTATTTAATATTTACTTAAGTTGATGTTCACTGAAAGATTCTGAGCTTCACCAGTTGTATATCTATCATTACTGTTTCACCTATTCATGCCTTCATGGGAATAATACTATAAATTGATTCTTAATATCAATGTAATAAATTAATGACAAAGCATGAAGGTAACTACTTTCCCTTACAGACCTTGATTTAAGCAGTGTCAGACCTCAAAGATAGAAGTTTGTTTTGGTTTTTTTCTCCCCTTGAATGGTACTTGTCAGCTGAATCATGATGGCGCTTGTGGTATTTTAGCAAGAAACTGTTGCAAAAATAATTTTTATGGCCTGGAAGCACCGAAACAAAAGGCTTTGTTTTGGAAGAAGCAAAGTGATTACGTTCTCCTGGGTTTGGCATGTTTCCTTGTGTTGTTGTTTAATTATTTAGGGAGTGGCAATGATGTCAATAATTAAAAGAAGCAACAGGAAAATTGTGGACAACATTTTTGAAAAACTCAAAGAAAAACAAACCTTCTCTCAAAATGCAATAATAAATGTAATAGAACTTAAAAGTCCAATCTTCTTGTTTTCTAAAGAATCAGTTAAAACCAGATATTCTATGAGAACCTAGTGTCGTTGCATGCTATAGCCATTGCCAGCCATAGTCAGCTTGGAAAACTACAGGACCAAATTGCTTCACTTAGGTCATTCTTAATCCAAATAATATTACATGTATTTGGATGCAAAATAGGTTCCAAAAATGAAGAGGTAAACTCTTCTTCTGCTTATACTTGACTAATCCACATATGGTGTCATTGATGACCAATTCAGTGAAAACCAGGAATGATATGAATACAAGCAAAACCAAAATGACACTGAAAGTTGAGGGTCATCAGGAATTGTGCATGGAAATTGCTTTCATCTAAATCCATTTTGTATTTTGAAGTGTAAAGATGCTGGAGTCTCTTTTGTGGCACCAGTATTATACTTCAGAAAGAGCTGTTTCTCCTCCCTACCTAAGTTATTTACTCTGTTCCAATTAAAACCAAATTTCATCATTTATATTATATGCAAATTCCAACTGGCAACTTCCAGCCTGCATGTTTATTGCATCTGACCTGACAGTAAGGAGATGAATACTTTCTGCTTACTTCAGTCAAGAGAGCATGGCTCAGCAGTAGATGCTACTATCTCAGAAGGAACGGTGGTCAAGTTAGCTCAACAGCATAGTTACTGCAAAGTGATATTTGTGCCAGCTCCAGCAGCTAAAACTCCTCCGTACCAGGGACTTTCAAACAACGTTGCTTGGGCAGCTGTTGTTCACAGTGCTGGGACACTTGAGGGTGATTAGATGACAAGAAGCTATCGTTGCCTTCAGTTTGACTTCCTGCAGTCCTTTTGGTCACTGTCATAGGCAAGCCCAGCAGTGAAGACTTGTAGAACCTCACATACCTACCTGTGCTGGTCAGACATATTGCAAAGGAGTTTGGACAATTCAACCTCCTGCCTTACCATGTGCATTACCCTGGCCCACGTAGGTGCCCTCAAATGTGATCTTTCCAATGGCACTGAAAAGGATGAGTCATGACAGGAGAGTTTTTCTTTTCATTGAACGTTGTTTGATTTCAGCTAAATATGAGAACAAAAGAAAATGGTGGGTCCTTTTCAAAGCTTCATATCTGTATTTCTGTGATAACCTGGGCTTTTACCTTTGAATGCACAGTAGATGATGTACATGTCTCTCTTGTCTGTTCCTGTTCAAGGCTAAGCTGATAAAGAGAGGCAGAGGCTTTGGGAAGGTCATGTTAAGTCACTAATAAAGCCTGTTGTCACTGAGGAACGGTGGCAGTTTTTGGTAGTTTGTTTTGTTTGTTTTGGTTGGTTTGGTGGGTTTGTTTGTTTGTGTGGGTTTTTTTTCCCTTAGCAATTAAGGCTTCCCTCTGAATTGAATTCCTCTTCTTGTAATGTATTATTTTCCTGACTTCTTAGAGACATACATGAAACTTGGTGATATATTTTCAGTACCAGGAGTGCTGAATCAGGCACTTTATTATTCACTGGTATTAAGCTCAGTTTCAGCCTCACAGCACTTCTAAGTGAAAACTGCTTGTTTCACTGCCACATGCTTTAGTTTTCAAACTCATGTTGTATAGTCTAGGTTACAGGCCTCTAGATGTAACGTTATCTAACATGTCAGTATAGTTCTTTTGAAAACATGATAGACTCTTTGTTGGTATACACATTTTGTATAATAAGGAAAGGGTGTCCATTTCCCTATATCAAGTAATGGCAGGGATAAAGCCGCTGTCACTGAACAGAAGTTTATTTTGATGCTCAGTAAAACAAAACAGTCCTGTCACAAGGACGTGACATATCTGCAGACTGACTCTTGTCCAAGTCATTGAGAACTGCACTTGCAGACAGGGAGTAAAAGCAAATGAAGAATTCTGAAAGGCAAAAAAATTTCTATCTATTCCACTTTAGGTCTTCTAAGTCATTCTTCCAGTATGCCACCTACTAATTTTCACAGTTTCACTAAGTATTTTTGATGTTGTCCTTATTATGATTTTTTTTTCTTTTTCATACAAGTTATTTTTTTGAGAAGTATTACCTGAATGTGGTTTTGGGTCTGGTTTTAAATAAGCTTTTGCATTGTGGAAGCTCTGCAGAGACTCAAATGAGAGCAAATGATTGTCTGTACTTGATTCTTTTTTGTAGTAGTGGAGTGTGTTCTCTCAGAATTCTCGGCATGTTCTCACAATTGCCACGGGATCTGATATCAATTTTAAAAATGTAGTTATGTCCTTATACATACTGTGCATTTCTTTTCAGCATATTGCCCAGAAATGCTATATTTGAAGCAAAAACATTACATCTCTTGAGTACATTGCATAATACAAAACATATTCAAGTCAGATATGATTTATTGTTTCTGTTATGTTCTCTTGTTTTTGTAATGCCTATTTGCTCTGACAATGGTACACAGCATTCCAGTATCCATGGTAGTCAGAAATGTACAAGTGTATAAAAGTGCTACCTTGATAAAACAGCCTTTTTCCATACACCTCATTTTGCAGAAACCCATTCTCTTCAATGAAGTGACCACATTTTTTTTAGTTTGAAATTCTTCCAGATATCTTTTTACCGCATGGATTTTTTTTTTTTTTTTTTTTTTCTCTGCAGTAAATCTGGGCATTTTGTGCAAGTCTTTATACACATGGAGAATGCACAGTTATTATATGTTAAAAGTGGCATTAAAAGGATATCAGACATTCAAATATATTTAAATCAGAAGTTGGAATTTCACATTATGTCCAACTTCATGGGTGTAACCCTGTCTTTAATTACAGAATTAGTTAATATTTTTCAATAGGATGTTTGCTTCAGGTTATATTGCAACACTTATTCTTAAGGCATATTTACACATTTCTGAAAGACTTGGCTTTGATACCACAGCTTTCCCTTTGCAGAGGTGCTTTTATGTATGTGTTTCTTTTAAAATATAATTTCCAGTAACTATGGTTGTCCCAATCAAATTTCATTGAAACTCATTGTTGAATTCCCGCTTATTTCAATGCTGCAGTTTCCGGTTCCTAACAAGTATTGTTAACTGGACAGTATTTAAAATATCCAGACAACCCAAACCACCCCCAAAAAACACAACAGAGAAGTTTTCTACTCATAACACATTCAACCTCAACATCTTGGGGTACTGACTAGAACCCGCCTGTCTGTTTATCGGTGTTTCCCAGGTAGCACACAGGGTGGTCCCCAGTCTCACAAAGCAGGTGCTTGTGTGGAAGCACAATGGAAGGAGAGATCTATTCATGAGTCCAGCCAATGTAGTCCTGGTGCCTTTGCATTCAGCTTGACCTCAAAAATGGATCTATTTGCATGACACAGAAATGTAATGTTTCAACTATTGTTGAAGTTCTTCATCCTTTAAATGAAAATAAGGATAACAGGAAGAGAATAGATGGTAAAGAGTGTTCCTTCTACTGTAGGCCCTCTAGCTGAACAGGAACTTGTGTTTTGAATAGCCAGAGGGGAGTTTATTTCTTCTTTCACACTACGTAAGTTCAGATTCATTTGAATCCTTTCTTGTGTTCCAGAAAAAAAAAAGACTGTCTGGTAGGTGCAAACTGTAGTTTACTTCTCTAGTGGTAAAGAGTAACTGTTTGGTTTGTGTTGTGTTTCTTCAAGTTAGCGAGTACATTGAAGTCTGAGAGCTCATGGAATATATCGAAGGGAAGTTGTGGCAAGAAAATCCAGCCTCTGCTTGGAGACAGGTTGTGATGAGGAGGAAGGAGCAGATGCTCGCTGTAGCAACCAATGCGCCTTATAAGCAGAGGGGACTGGGTAGAGTTTACTGCCACTCAAAGTCACCAATTTCATTAAACCTGGGAATGGAGCAAGAATGCTCCAGTAGATGGGAGAGAAGCTTTTTTCCTTCTCTCTTATTTTAAAGCCTGTCAGACATTAGGTGGGGAAAATGTTGGCAGAACCATCTCAACACTCTGCTGTCTATCATTTAGGTGTGGGGTCTTTTTTAGCATAGCTACCCTGTACCCCAAAAAGATGCAACTACAAAGAACATTTTATTTCTGCCACATTATAAAGTATTAATTGTTAAGTAGGGCTGTGCTTTAAGGCAAGTTACTTAGAAGCATACATCTGTGTTGTAATATGCCATAACCACTTGTTTCTAAGTGTACTGGCATCAGTGGAGCAATGTCAGGTGTACTCCACCAAAAGGAGTATCTGTAAGCCTTTGAAACAGCATAAGCTGTTTACTTTGTGCTGTAGTGTCTTGAGACAGAAGATAATATTTCATTCTCCCTTTTAAATGTGAAGCATCTTTTACATAAATTATCCTGTAAATGGCTTGTTTGCAAGCTTCGCTGGTATATTGCGTTATTTCCACTTACATGAGTGTTCTGGTTTTGTTAAAAACAAGTTTCTCTTTTAGTGAATTTGCCTGTCAGCTAAAGCCTTCATATTAGCTGCATTTTCCTGAAAATGCCAGATACATGTTTTGGTAAACATAGCAATGGTATGCAAGGTCATTGATAAGAATGGATGCACATCTCGAGAGAGGGGCAACAAGAAACAGGTGACCAAGAAACTGACCAGCTGAAGTATTCCATCCCATTCACATGAATACTTCATATAAAAGTGAGAGATCACGAGGATCTCGTCCCTTTTCCTTATGGCCAACATTAGGAGAGGACCTTGCTAGCTGTCCCTGCGAACTGAGGCCTAGTGACAGACTGAATCCAGTTCTGGTTGGCTGCAGAGTCCAATCCAGGACTTCGGGTGCCAGCCCTGCTATTGCTGAGACTTTCAAGGTTGGTTTTGTATATTTTGTATTATTTTCTCTATTTTTATTGGTAGCATTAGTAAAACATTTTTTTTAATTTCTCCAACTCTCTTCTCTCTGTCCTTAGTGGAAAGGGGGGAGAGGGAGGGGCTGAAGGGAGAAGGACAGGGGAGAGGGGGTTAATAATACATCTGCCATGGTTTTAGTGTCACCCCACAATCAAAACCTTGACAATGAGCAGTGCTTCCTCAGACAACTAAATCTGTTTTATAATTTCAGGCACAAGGGGGTTTTGGCACAGTAAAAATTATTTTTTTATTAAAATTAAAAAAAAAATCACCACTGCTACTGCAAATTTATATCACTGGGAAACTGAGCTACTCAACCATAATATTTTCATATAATTGAGTTGGCGCAGAACATTTGTCCCTTGGGATATGAAGTCTAGTTGAGGGTATTGAAGAAAAATAGTTTTAAAAGGATGTTTAAAGTTAATTCGCGATAAAGTCTGAACCTCACTTTAGAGGAGGTAAAAAAGTTACCTAAAGAATTTTGTTTCACTTCTGCTAAGGCTGGCATAATAACTAATTCTTAAGTATTTGTCATTATGATCTGTTTGCCATGAAACTGAAAGCTTGGCTTTCAGCTTCTTCTGAGTTATTGTGCTGGTAAGGGTCAGCAGCCATGTAAGGGACATCTAGGTGAAGCTTGAGTTTTTTACTGGTAGAGACATGAGTTGGTGCTTTGAACAGCCTATGTGATAGGTGAGGCTATTTTCATTTGGTTATTTCTAAATTTTTACTATTGACAGATTTTTGTTAATGTGAATGAGGTGAACCTCCTTTTTCTCTGCTGCAAAAGTTACTTCAAACCTCTGTGGAAGTGGAGAAATTGGAGGCACAGGCAAAGATAAGTGTAATTTCTTTTTTCTTTACCTTAGCCTCTGTGTGCTAGATTGCCGTCATTCTTCCACCTGCAACCATTGTTCTCTGTAGGCAGTGAAGCAGTTAATTGCATAGCTACGAATTGTCACCAGGATTTAGAGCCAGTGCTCTAGGAACTGAATGTTTGCATACATAGATTTCATACAGTCAATGGTTGCAAGAACTAAACCTTGTGGTGACATTTTATTTTGCTTCATATTTTGAACACTGTCTTACTGATTGGGAAGCTGAGTTTCCAGTGGCCCATTATGCCACTGAGAGTGGCATAATTAGAGTAATTAATGCTCTAGAGGTATGTAACTCTGTGTGTACGGTCATATTCATAATTATTGTGGGGTATTATGTATATAAATGAGCTGAACTCAGTTTAGTTGTTACTTTGAGCTGGTCAAGGCCAGATTCTCTCAGCTCCCATCAAGCAGAAATTAACGGTAAACTGACACTTATTAGCTTTTCGGCCAACAGTATTTCTAGTTTTCAGGCTGACCTGTGATATAGGGTTGTCCTTTGTGAGATGTCCACAAAAAGGAAAACATTTCTAGAAGAAGAGATTCTGTATGGGTGCCTGGCACATTTTCTTGGAGTCACAGCCTGACTCCAAGCCTTTTTTTTGGGGGGAAGGTGGGAGGGTGGGATGGGGAGGAGTGTGGAGTGGTAAGGGGAGTAAAGGATGG
Source organism: Columba livia (assembly GCF_036013475.1). Lineage (NCBI taxonomy): Eukaryota > Metazoa > Chordata > Aves > Columbiformes > Columbidae > Columba > Columba livia. The sequence goes on along the minus strand of NC_088602.1, from coordinate 141,524,057 downwards.
AGGTGTATATCATATCCTCTGAAATACTGAGTACATTTCCTTACTGGCATGACCTGTTGGATAATCATTGTCTGGTGGAAAATCCAGTGTCTACAAAGCTACTTTTTCCATGTGAAAGTCTGAAATAATGCCAAAACACAGCAGGAAACCCAAATTGCAGTATATTGTTTCAGGTCAGTTTGGTGCACATCAGAATTTAGTTGAATGGATTGCAAACATTTAATTTTAAAACAATTTACCTGCGTTTTCCAACCAGCACACTTCTCTCTGAGGCCTGAAATTCAACCTCCCTATGCCTCCTGATATCTGAACTGACCAGAGGAGCATTTCTGCTGTAAAGTAACAGTTTCCCATTTAACCAGTCTGCTTTGTAATGCATCATGGGGTCATACAACTGGAATTTATTATGGGAGATGTAGAAAGTCTAACATTAATAGGATCTGAACTGGACCTCTCTATGGCAATGGGAAATGTGTTTAATGTTGATATTAGTTCATCTGAAGTGTTTTGTGTCAGCTCAAGAAATTGAAATGAGGTGCTTTTGTTTAAAAAATATTGAAATTTATGAATGTTAATAGTGATAGAAATACAAGTAAAATTGCCTTTGGCGTTCAGAAACAGTCCATGAAAAATTTCAATTCTTTCTGGTTTTTTTGGTATTTACGATCACCTTAAAAGTATGAGATAAAAGAAATAGATGAGCTTTGACTGATACAAGCAGTAATCTCCTTGAAATATTTTGATTATAGATTTGGAATATAAAAGCCTCTTAGTGCAGAAAAGAAGTTTGAACAATGACAATGGATGTTAAAATTTTGGTACAGGATAGTTAGCATAGCTATGATGTAGGGAGTCAGCTGAGGTTTTTCTTTGTAGCCAATGATCCACCACTTACCTTGTTGCCTACTATTGCACTCCTTCAAGGCAATTACTATTCTTGTGTTGTATTATACACATGCTTAGTAGTTATGGTATAGCCACAAAAACTGCAGTATTTAGATGATGACACCTGGGAGAACGCATGTTGTGAATTCAGATGAGGAAGTAACCTAAATTAACTCATTAAGTCATATCAGATAAAAATTAATTACATGTGGTCAAGTCAAAGCAGCAACTTTTGTGAAGAAAAACATAGCTGGAAAACATTATTCTGTAAGCACTTCTGCACTGGGTTTATTTCCATGCAGATGATGGTCTCATATTGATACAGAAATCTGGAGACCATTCTGAAAAGAGGGGCAAAACAGTATAACTCTTTAATCATGTTGTGAAAATTTAACACCATCTTGTTCCTCTCATCTTTCACCTTTCAGCATGATTCCCTCAGTTCACTCATTTTCTATTAAAGTTCAGTTACTTTAGTAACATAATATTGGTGTCTAACTGCCAAAGCAAATGTAGGATACAGATTTTTGTTAGCTAGAGCTCTGGAACCTTTTATTAATTATTCTAAGGCAACAGGAGAGTTGTGTGAAAAAAACTTTGCATGGTCCTTTTACCACGCAATCTTATCAGAGGAACTTCGGGGGGGTTATTTATATATTGTGGTAAAAAATTACATTAGCACTTGCTGCCCCAGCAGACTTCTTGGGTTTTGCTAATATATTTCCCCTGATTATCTCTTGGCCCTGTGCAGTAAAATATAATGAAGGACTTTGGGAACATTTCAACACATCAATTATCAGTTTTATACGAAGAGCTATCAGTGAGCAAGGTTCTTACCCATTACATTGGAAAGACTGTGGCTTTTGTTCACATGGTAATGGTAGGCAATTCACGAATAGCCAACAATACAAAATCATAATGTCGGCCTGGAGTTGGGCAGATATATTACCACTGCCAGAAAGAATAATTTTGATGAACTGTTAAAGTCATTATTCAGTTCCATTACTCTGTCATAACATCCATTCAGCCTGTGTCTAGGTTAGGTTTGGTTTGTTGTTATAACTTCTGTAGTGGAAGTCAGCTGCAGTGTAACCTTTGTTAATAAAAGACCAACACAAACAGTTGGGTTTTGTATGTTATTAGCTGTGTTGTCATGGACTTTTTGTTTTCCTCTCTGGTGACTGCTGAGGTCAGACGTCAGTCTCGGGGCAAACAAAAAAGCACTACGATGGTCTAGAGATGACCTCATTAAATGACTATGCACTATATTAATAGTTGCTTTGCCAATGTTACTTTAGGTAAACCCTTGCTTTTTCTGTCACAGTCACAACACTGAAATACTTCCTGTTCGTTATAAGCTTCCACTGGCAGTGCCTGTAGAACAGGCAGACAAACTGGATGTGCTAGTAAGCCTATTTCCTGCCTATTCTTGTTTGGTGTAAGTTATAAATGGGTGTTATGTTGATAGTGGGATGGTAGAGAACTGTGCAAGAGAGAAGTGGGGTTTGAAAGGACAAAAGAGGGGAAGTAGGAGCAAGTTGTCTGCTTTTCTCTTCCTGCCTCTTCCCACTCTTTGAAAGGGTTATGCTGAGAAGCAGTGAGCTCACTTTGAGAAACGTGGTGTTATCCTTGACCGCACCCTTTCCGTGGAAAACCGTATGTCAGGGCTGCAGAAATCCCTCTTTCAGCTTCGCAGTTTGCACAGACTTCACCCATGTGTATCCTGGGATGACCTCTCAAAGGCAGTACATATGCCCTGGTGACCACAAGACTCCCTTATTGTAATTCTTTCTTAGTTGGTTTTGCAGCTCGACTCCACCACTGAGCTGGAGAGAGCAGAGTGTGTATGCCTACCTCACTGTGCTGAAATGCTGCGATCAAATTACCCCTCTGCCTGCTTTATGTTGGCTCTCTGAAAAAAATCTAGTGGTTTGATTTTTTTAAAAATGGCTTTTAAGAGATACGTCTCAAGCACAAAGAGATGTTTAAAAAATCCAAGACCTGGGTGTTTTTTTAGAGTTTTTGAGATGGCATTCGTTTTAAAAGGGGTTGAGTCTCACAGCTTTGATTGGCAGGGTAAAACCTTTGCTTTAGTGATTCTTGACGGGTAGAATTTATTCCTCTTGGATAGCTGCCTTGGCAGATCCTGTAAGAAAACAATTCTGAAAATAACTTCTTTTTAAAAAAAAAAAAAAAAAAAAAACACAACACAAAAAAACACAGAGTTATTTTCATCTGGCTGTTACAGGCTTTTCTGCCCTTATAGTAAACAGTCTATGTGGCTTTTAATATGTTGTTACACTTTTATAGTCTGTTAAACTGCATTTCATTTTAATTGGGTAGGTCTCCTCACTGGGGTTGGAAAGATTAGTAGAGAAAGGCATTCCAGACATAAAATGATTTGGCTTCGTAAAACTCCTGTTGTCACATTATGACTTTTGAAAGGATCGCTTGCCAAAAACTTAGGTATAACTCCTGCTGTAATTCCCTTGCCTTACCTGGAGACACTCCAGAGAAGAATTTTGACTACAGCTTTAACAAAAGAACAAGAAAAAAGTGAAGTTGCAAAAACAAATGTTTATCTTGTAACTTATCGTTTTGTCAGTCTGTTTGAAAATGATACTGTCACAATATTGTTAGTTTAATGGTTCTTTATAATTACTCTTTGGTAGTTTCAGAACAATATTTATTGAACTCTGTTTTCCTTCTATTCTTTGACAGGGTTTATTTGTTCTTGTGTTGATCATACAAGCTGCAAGTTGGAAGTGTTTTAAAATAATTTCCTTCTTTAATAATAAGAGCCTTCACCATGTAAAAATTGTGAACTATTACATTAGTTAGGAAGTGCATCAAAAGACACAACTTTAAATGTTTATCTTGCAATGTTTATCACAGAAAATGTTTATCACAGAAAAAAAGTGCATATTTCTACTATCATGTATTATTCCAGCATTAAAATTCAGTGTGTTCTCAGAGTGGACACAGAATAATTTCTTTCACTCTGAAGACCAATGTTATTTGATTTTTATGAAGAACGCTTGTCATTTGAAGCAATGTGAGCCATAATGTCTTAAGGCATGAGCCAGTGGAGTATGCAGTCCCTCATTTGAAACAGGGGTATGGGTAACAGCCTTACAAGACAGTGGGCAGACAGGGGATGTTTTACCCATCTGTATTTTGGTGCCAAGGCCCAATAACTTAAATAAAGTCCATATGGCATTTCAAACTCTAAAGACTTTCTTCCTCACAGTGAGCTCTTCCAAATAATTAACTGTGATGAAAGAAGGATGAGAAAAGGACATTTTGATAAATTGCCCTCACCAAGGAGACTCTGAAAATTCTTTTAGCCAGTTGCATTGACTTCAATTTTTGAACTAAACTTTGCTTTCATTTTGGTTACTCGTTTGATCGTTAAACTCTGAAGTGAGGTAGGCCCTGGAAGGCTTGAATTATAGCAGTACTGTTAAGAATCCAGAGATAATCTATAAACCTTTGGCAAAGGAGTTAAGTTTTTAGTTTAGATCTAGGACACATTTTGTAAAGAAGTTATCAACTACACGTGACAGATTCAATTTGAAAATATTATCTACTTTCCAACTTCTTTAATTCCCTTTAGTCTTCTAGTTCACTGCACCAACATTTGCATCCATTGTTTTGTTTGTAAGCATTTTTTGGTTAGGTACTTGTGACTCCAGTGGAACTAAGGAAAGGTTTGAAACATCATTCCATCCCATCATATTACCTGTTTCCAAGTTAAACTCCACTATATTATTATAAATATACAGTGACACTAAGTATGAGTCAGTTTAGCTGCTGTAATATGAAAGGCATTGTTGAAGAGCAATTGATGGTTTAAGTCAAAACATTGAAAATACTATTTGGTTTCTTTTGCAACCTGAGTCGTGTGTCATTTAAAACATGACTTAACTGACTAGGTTATGTAGGGGCCTCCTGATGTATCCTTCAAATAATAATACTCTTTTGGAACACTCGCTGTGACCTTTGCCTTTTAGCGTAGACAAAAAGTTTGCTTCTGCTAACTTTTCTAGCTGGGCATAGCATGGTCTACTGAAAGTATGTAAGATGAAATAAGTCCTTACTCAGTCTGGAAAACAAAATGGGAAGGCCCATAGTTTGATAAATAAATTCTTTCACATACGTAGAAGAGGAAAAAGGTCAAGGAGCCTCTAACACATGCATCTACAGCTTATGGGTTTTTCTTCATTCTGGGGATGCGTGAGGAGTAATTTAATGTGCACCCTTCTTTACTTTCATATAGGAGAGAGTTACAGGATGGGGAGAGCAGGAACCTTCCATTTATTTCAGCTGTTACTGAAAAGAAATGTGCTTGAAGTAGAAGTTTTAGGCTGTATGGCTTTGGGTCCACTACACATTTCCTTAAGTTTCTAACCAGTGTTTTTGGCCGTAACAGCAAAAGCAGCAGTCCTAGTTAAACAAGGTGCTAGTATCTAAACTCGTTTAAAGTCTTGTTTTGTCAGAATATGCCAGTTCAAAAGCTACCATTTCATCTAGGAGGGTGACCTCTGCTGGCCCACCAGTCCATATGTTAAAATCCTCAGCTTCCACTGTCTGGCTGTGTACAAGACAGGGTCAGCTGCCTGGTGACTGTCAGGGACTGAATGTCTCCCCAGATGCAGAAAGGGTGCCAGTGGCCACAGTGATGCTGCTTCACATCCCCATAGAGATGTTGTGGCTGTTGAGGGTGGAAATGGCGCCCAGAAGCAGCTGCATCCCATCTCTATCTAGTAATGGTGTCTCTTTTGGTGTGCTGGACTGGTTTTGCAAACAGCAGGATTAACTGAGGAAGGAGTATGAGGGAAATACAAGGGACTTCCAGGCAGGGAGAGGTCAAACAGGGAGTCAAGAAGTGTATGGTTTGGGCAGACAGGGGGTTTTGAGGTACTGAGAAGGGCTGTGAGGTAGAGGGAGTCTGGGCTTGAAGGATGTGAACTAGTGGAGGTTAATGCAGCTGCAGTTAGTGGATGTAAAGCAGTGGTGGGCAAAGCTGGGTACAAAGGAACTTAGGATTCAAATATTCTGGCATAGAGGTCAAGCAAGGGGGAAACCTGAGAGGTGGAGACGTGAGTGGGGAGAAGTGGTTTTAGTAGTTTTGTGGTTTGTTTGTTTGGTCTTGTTACTGTTTTACATTGTATTTGAGAAGGGCCTCTATAGCTGAAGAAGTTACTGTAGAAATAACATTAATATTGTCATAAAGGCATCTGAGTCAGGTGAATTTGGTAGGAAGATGATCATCGTCATTCTAGCAGCACTCCCAAACTACTTCTCTTTCATAAAGCACCTTTTAGTTGGTAATCAGAAAGTGCTACATGAATATAAACATATACGGATAAAGGAAGCCAGACCCATGGGAAGGTTTGATTTTTATTTTTTTTTTTTTTTTTTATTTTTTATTTTTTTTTTTTTTTTTTCTTCTTTCCTGAGATCACACATTGAAGGCTGGTGAAAGAATCAGGACGACAGCCAAATTTTCAGTGCTTTGTTCTTGTTGTTCTTGCAAACAGACAGTATCTCCTGCAGGCTGCATGCATGCTAATTGAATTTATTGACATTTGCATGTAAACAAGTGGGAATAAAATAGAATTAAATCTCTGATAAATCTCTATTTATTAACATATTGTCTGTGAGTATTGAAACTAATGAAGCCTGGTTTCCTATGGATTTGAGTTTCATGGCTGGACTCCCTGATGTCCAGTAAAACTGAAGTTCCAATTGAAGCTTTTCCCACAGCTGGGGTATTTACAGGGTCTCTTGTGTGCCTGGATTCTCCACTGTCTAATAAAAAGGGAGCTTATATTGCAGTCTTTCCTGTTCATGGGGCACCACTAATGGGGGCTCTTTATCTTCTTTGCCTCTTACTTTCATTAAGTTTATTAGAACAAAACATAATTATGATCATTGCTCCTCTGCCAAATTGGTTTTAAAAGTCCATCTTAGACATACTAAGATGGAAAACCAACAAAGATATAAAATTATGCGGAGTGTATGATCGCTTAAATTTCCTTAGAACAAGGGCTAAAAATTGGGTTGGCCTTTCAAGCATTATATTGTTTTCTTTTTTTCTATGTAAAACATGAAGGAGCACTGGTATTTACATGATGGTGTACAAAATTAAGATAATGCTTTAATATGATAGTATAGGTTGCCATCAAAGCAAAAAAAAAAATTATTAGAATGACTGATGACAATGGATACAAGTGCCTCAGGACTTCTAAGGAGAAGAACAAATCCAGTACCAGCAGGGTCTGCAAAGACAGACAGAAATACTGGAAATGAGACAGTTGATATTATCCAGAAGTAAAAGCAATTGAACAGTCAATTACTTCTAGAAGTTGTTTGTTTAAACATTTAACCACTGCTAGCCTTTAGAGTAAGTACTCTAGCTATCCATCTGTGAACAAATAACAATGCTGCTGTATGTCCCTCAGCCATTAACTACAAACCCTTAGGACCAATTCCATTTTTACTCTCTTGAATCCACATATTTTTGACAAAATAGCAGTAATAATGTGGGTTGTAAATTGCACTTGGTTTAAAAAAAAATTAAGCTGCGATTTAGCACAGCCAATGAAAACATTTATTTCACAAGTTTAAACTTTCTCATGGGAATGCTGGAGCAGCCCTTCTGATCTCTGTGTGTGTGTATTCAAAGGAAACATCTTTACAATACAGATACTTGGGAAAACATACTGGAAAATAGCCATTGCTTCTCAAGATAATCATAGAAACAAAACAAACTTGCTGGTGTTTGTTTGTAGTTAAAGGTTTAAAAAATAGGACAGCAGATTTTTTTTTTTTGGTGTTTTTTTTTTTTTTGTCTGTGGCTTTCATGCTAAGGGTCTCATTTTTTCTAAACATGAGTAGACATTAACAAATGTTTGCACAGCAAAAGTAAAATGGTTAAAGAGATGAGCTTGATGTCTACAGTGACAGCTGACGTGGTCGTTGCTGAGTAACTGCTGGATATGGGCCAGTTAGACCAATGTCGCCTCTCACAGGTCTTACATGAGTAGCTCCAAAGAAAGAGACAATGGAGGAAACTTCTGTCCACTTGGTGTTTAGGTACTTAAGACATGACAAATCCACAAGAACTCTATTCCTACATCTCTGCTGGATATGATTTTATGTCTTGTCATTGTAAACCTTTCCCTTCGAAGACCGATGGATAGTACTTGACAAACAAACAGTTGTCTTTCGCTTCTGGACTTGGTCACTGCTGGATCATATATTTGCAATGAATGTGCTGCCGTAGTTCCGTTGAGTAGATTGTTGTCCACTTCACATGCATCTAAACACCAATCTGCCCTGCATGCTGGATGAACTGGTGTGGGGACAAAGCTTTCATTGCTATTCCTACCTAGACTGGTAGAACTAGCTGGCAGAAGTGCAAATATAGGCCACCTTCAGTACTTGCTGAATCTCTGGCATCATCTCTCCTACCAGAATCAAATGACTTTGTCATTTTAAGAACTCAGGAGAATCTGTGAGTGTTTGAAGTAGGTGAAGTAGGAAAGCATAGTAACCAGTTCAAGAATATCCAATTCAGTACAGAGTGAGCTGCTAGACTCAGCCACTGTGGCAAATGACAAGATAACCCCTGTCAAAGGTGATGAAATGTCTCCAGACTGTTCTGAGCATTTCTTTGAAATATCTTGCTGGGGCTGAGTGTCTAAATCTTGGTTGTTGTGATACCTAAATTAATCACCTACACAAGGTGACATGACTGTAGTCTAAAGTTTATTTTTCTAATTCAGTCTTGAATTATGATTGCCACATTGTTGTATTTTGACTGGTGTTCTAACTTGTTAGGTGCTGAGATTCTTCAAGGGACAATGGTTCAGACCTGTCTTTTACAAGGGCTCTCAGTATTGTCCTGTTAAAATTCCTAACGCTTCCAGTAAACAAAATTTTGCCTTGCTGAATAAAGCAAGAGGACTTTGCTGTGATTTTCCTTCTGCTCTGACCTCACCATGTGCTCTCAGTGAGTTCAGTGTCATGACTTCCTTTGAAAAAGGTCACATTGAAATCTTATTTTACATCCATCCAAATGGCAATCTCAGAACATAACCTAATTAAACTGCTAGCCTTCTTCCTACACATGGTGTATGTGTTTTTGACATTTAATCTTTGACTATGATAAGACAAAAATTTTAGATCATCTTAAGTCCTTAAGTGAATCATAAAGTGGTTTTCTACATAAGAGTAATTGTGACCTTTGTTTCTCAAAGCAGACTTCAGCACATGGCACAAAACAGTAATTTAGTATAGTAACTTAAGCACAGTTAAATACTAGGGGTTTGACATATGAGGAGACCTTAACTGACATTAGAAAGATGTTCAGTCATGACTAGAACAATTAAGTTGAATATACTGATTTTAACTGCCACGTGCGTCTCAGAAAGAGTCACATAATCACATATTTGGAGAAGAATACGCTTGCAGTAATGAATGGCTTTTGGGGATGATGTAATCAAAATGGATCTTCCACATTGCTTTTGGTAGGCTTTAAGAATACAGAGATAGACCTAAAACTGTGAGTTATGGCTGAAATGTGCAAAATGGCTTTTGGATCTTTATATAGGAGCAAGAAGGTATGTGCATGATCCTTGTTAGCATTGCAGATCAGGAGACTGCAAACTTGCCTGCTTTGTGTGGTCTTAGGGTAAGATGCTATGGCTACAGTGTTTCAAAGAAGATAACTACTATGTACAAATGATGTCTTCATTTCTATTACTGATGATTTGGTGCCTAATTTATAATTCTCTGGGAAATATCTGGTGTTTAAAACTAAATATAAATGTAAATTCCTACCAAAATTACATCTGCTGTAGGAGACAGCCAGATAGCTTGACTCTCCAGAAAACTTACTTGGATAAAATCACAAAGAATACAATGTTCTCTTCTTTTTTGCTTCTAGGGTAACTAAGCATTCCTGAAGATAAACTGTGCTTTAACCGTTAAGCATAGCCAGTTCTTGCTGAATCAAATTAACTATCACAGATTGTTAAAGTTTTGTTTGTTTGTTTGTTTTAACATTGACAGAAATTATTGTTTATTAAAGAAAAAAAAAATAGGGAAATCTGGCATAGACTAGCAACAAAGGCCGAAATGTCTGATTCAAACAACTGTCCACAGGCATGTGTCTTTTCCAAGTACCAGCTGCTTCCAGTAATCCTCTTGCCAGCACACCTACACTGCAACAGCCTAATCACAGCTTGTAGAGAGTAGCTATCCATGTAAATTGATAGAAACATTGCTATACCACTCTATTCCTTTAATAGTTCGGTTGAAATCTCCCAGCTGTTGCAAGCAAAAATGTTCTGATTATGACAATGTGATGTTCTTCTAGTTCCCCTCACTTAGCAGTTAAGGATATGTTGCCTTTTGCAATATTTGCCTCTGTTCAAGGCCTCCTGACCTGAGGGTTCTGTTTTATAGTGCACTCACAACCTCTCATTACTATGTATACAAAACAAGACATGGATGGAATGATAGAAATACATCTGTTAAGTGAAAAAGCTAAAGAACATCTTACAGAAGACTCATATATCCCAAAAATAAGCGAACATTAATGGAAGGCGCTGAAGATCAGCTAAAGTGAAGCTGACAGTGGGTCTGGCATCGCTTACTCTAAATGAAGTTTTAGTTTTTTATTCAGACTGTACACTGGCAGTTTCCTTTCTGAGGCATGCAAAAGCCACATTGCTGTATCTGTCTACACAGTTGGTGTTCACAATAAATCATTATGTCAGTCTTAAGTTACTATGGAAGCTCCTATATCTTATTGTTCACATGCCTCAAACACATACACGTTTAGAAAGAGGTCTATGTATGACCTCCATGTACTCCTGTGTTGAAGGAAGTTTAGGCAAAGGAAGTTTAGGCAAATATTTAGGCAAAGTTACCTTTTTACTGCGCTAATTTCAGAGAATAGTTTTATTAAAATATAGTTTTTGAGAAACTTGATTTAAAGAGAATGAGCCTTCAGACCAAGTAGTGTCTATATCCAGTGACATCATCAGAGAAATCTCAGGGGTTGCAGCATCTGGGTTTCATGACTACAGTGCAAATACCACTGAATATCACATTTTATAGCATACACGTGTGTTGTCTGTCTTGGTAGTAATTTAAACAGCATTAGATATGAAATGGCTGTTTTTACTGTTGACCAGTAGTTGTTCAGGAGACTAAGAGAAATCGCTGCATGTGTAGAGTCAAACAGCTCTTTTAGGTGCACAACAAAAAAACCCAGGACACTGCAGATGCAACTTGCAGCCAAGGGAATTTCCAAATATGCATAAGGAAAAAGCTCTTTACATTGAGGGTGATTAAGCACTGGGACAGCTGTCCAAAGCAGATGTGTGATCTCCATCCCTAGAAATGGTCATATCTCAAGTGAGCAAGGTCCTGAGCAACTTTATGTAATTTGAGTGAGAGGCTGGACTGAGAAAACTCCAGAGGTTTTCCCTCTTCCAGCCTTTGGGTGATTCTGCATATTGCAGCTCAGCTGGCCACTTGTCCACCGATTTGTCTGTGTAGTGAGTATATGTTGCCTAACCTAGAGGACTGGCTCAGCTGCAATGCTGGAAGCACACTTATAACATACTATCAACAGAAGGAGCATCCTTGTATATAGCAGTGGAACAGGCCCCTAGACATAACACATTGTCTACATCATACTTTATTTTTGAAAACTCACTGCTTTCCAGCAGGCAAACTGGAGATTCTTATCATACTCCTAGGGACAAGAAAACCTCAAATACTTCACATTCCATTCCCTAGGAAGTCTGCAGTCTATGAAAACTAGATGCACTAGGAGTTGCATGGTTGGACTAACTTTGATAAAGAGAAAAAAATATAAGAAGGGTACTGAATTGTGACCCTCCTCAGGAGAAACTGAATTTGCAGTTCAACAGGTTTAAATGATTTTTCATTAAGGGCGTGGTATCCCTAAATGCCTTTTAAAACTGTATGCAATATTTAACAAAACAGAGGAAGGGAGTAAGAGCTGACACACCAGAAGGCTGTGTTGCCGTTCAGTGAGACCTGGACAGGCTGAAAAACTGTGCAGAGAAAAACCTAATGAAGTTCAATAAGGGCAAGTATAGGGTCATATACCTGGGGAGGAATAACCCCAGGCACCAGTACAAGTTAGGGATTGACCTGCTGGAAAGCAGCCCTGAAGAGAAGGACTTGGGAGTTCTGGTTGACAACAGATTGTTCATAAGTCAACAATGTGTCCTTGTGGCCAAGAAGGCCAATGGTATCCTGGGGTGCGTTAAGAAGAGTGTGACCAGCAGGTTGATGGAGGTTATTCTCCCCCTCTACTCTGCTCTGGTGAGGCTGCATCTGGAGTACTGCGTCCAGTTCTGGGCTCCCCGGTTTAAGAAGGACAAGGAATTACTGGACAGAGTCCAGTGGTGGGCTACGAAGATGATTAGGAACCCAGAGCACTTTTCTTCTGAGGAGAGACTGAGAAAGCTGGGTCTGCTCAGCTTGGAGAAGAGAAGGTTGAGAAGGGATCTCATCAATGTTTATAAATATCTCAAGGGTGGGTGTCGAAAGGATGGGACCAGACTCCTTTCAGTGATGCCAAAAGATAGGATGAGGGACAATAGGCACAGACTAAAGCACAGGAGTTTCCATCTGAATATAAGGAAAAACTTGTTTACCTTGAGGGTGCCAGAGCACTGGAACAGGCTGCCCACTGAGGCTGTGGGGTCTCCTTCTCTGGAGACATTCAAAACCTGCCTGGACACATTCCTGTGCAACCTGCTCTGGGTGAACCTGCTTTAGCAGGTGGGTTGGACTAGATGATCTCCAGAGGTCCCTTCCAATCCTTACCATTTTGTGATTCTGTGAAGATACTGAATTGTGAAAAACTGAGCTATTAAGCATTTAAGCTTCTTAAATGCATAACATTACTCTATAGCTTGGAAATTAACAGTAATATGAGCTAGCTCCTAATGGCCCGAAGTCCTAAAGTCATTGAAATGTATTGCCAAAGCTATTTGTATAATGGTAGCTCTTGAAAGTATTTTGTGTCCGTGTCATGTGCAGCTAGAGAAAAAAATTCTGTTTGAATTTCTATAGGAAGCAATACACATTCTTTTGACTTCAACATTGTAAAACTGTAATTCTGAATCATTGGTAATGAACAGACATGTGGCTCTGATATTTTCATTAAAATACGTATTTATAGGAGAATTTTAAAATCAAGTATAGATACCATTTACTCTGTCTTATAATGCTGAGCTGATTGTGACATTTGTCATGCTGCAGCTGACAAATTACACCAGGTTGGAGGTGATCATAAAAGGTTCAGGATACTATTAAAATGCATAACTGCTGATCAAACTCTTTTTCTAAAATCTGAGGCTAATTAAGCAATTGTGATCATTTTGATAGAATCTTAAGGTCATTTACCTAGGAGGAAGAGAGGAATGTAATAATGATCAATTTAGTTATCTAAAAGGCTCCAGGCTTTATCAAAGTACAGAAAAACTGAAATTATTCAAGTCTCTCTGAGTGTCCCATTGTAATTATTCATGTCCTGGGGAGATGCTGGTAACTTCAAAACAAGTGACCAAACTGCTAATAAGCACCATTTTGTCTCCATTCTACATAAATTAAAATCTGGTGTAAATCTCATAACTGCACTTGTATTTTAGAATAAAACAGGGGTGGTTTCTCCAGTGGAGTTTTTCTGTTGTGGTGTGGTTTGGTTTTTGTTTGTTTTGTTTTTAAATTGAGAGTTTAGTGTGTGGAATTCCTAAGGTTTTCAGCAACACAGCTGGTAAATATCAATATTTTAAGGGAAATTTGCTTGTTTATTAGGCTTTATAGAAAAATTAAAATACTATTTTTTATCTCCAAAACTAATTAGATAATTATTAATGGTAATAGATATGTTGTATTTTTGTGACTGAGTGCACTACCTGTGCCATTAATAGATAGTTCATATTACTGTTAAATTCTGAGATATGGTGCAGAGAATGGTTGATTGTTTAGGAAACTTCGATGTGATTGAGCTGTGTGATTGCATGTGGTTAAGCTGCATTAGCAAAGGTTACATTTGTGAGAGAAAGAGTACAAGCAATAGCAAATAATTGAGTTTTTATAGACACTGCGTGTTTCTAAAATTATTCTTGTGTACCTGTATATCTATTGCTGCATCTGTATACATCCCTAGTCTGTATGTTATGAATCCAAAACAGTGTAGTGTACCATAAAAGATAAGTTTCTGCTGCATTAAGATGTTCCTCTTCAGTTGCTTACGGATATTCCATTTTCAGCTAATGCTGTTTTGCTGATCTCGTGCTGGATGAAGGTTCCCTTACACGGTCTGTGTGCTTCAGTTGCCTGCTCAAATGTAGGTGTATGTTGTTTGTGAGCTCGTTGTTCTAAGTATCACAACTTGTAGCTTCTACTGTGTAACACTGAATAATGATGCATTTTGAAAGGTCTTTCTAAGATCCAGATATGCCTAAGATGTGTCACAGAAATACCGATGATACACAAGTAATTTTCTAGGATATGAGAACACTGAGGTATGATGGGCCCTTTTCCTCTTTGAAATAAATTCTCTGTTCTTAGTACTTTGAAATTTTTACTTATTTTCTCCTTAGTCAGATTCTAATATATTTCTTCACTTGGCATTTTAATCTGTACCTATTCCCTCTGGCTTCAGTTGTTGAACTAGCAGAGTACCACCAAGATGTTTAGGGGACTGGAGTACAAGACATACAAGAAGACACTGAGAGAACTGGGTTTATTCAGCCTTAAGAAGAGAAGGCTCAGGGCAGATCCTGTTGCTGTCTGTAACCACTTGATGGGAGCTTGTAGATAAGAGGCGTACAGTTGACAGAACAGGAAGCAACAGGTCCAGGATGGAAAATGGGAAGTGTTGGATACAGAGAGATGTTTGGTGGGTTTTTTTCATTATAAAGGTGATCAGACACTGGGACAGTTGATCACAGGGGGTGTGGAATCTCCACCCTTGGAGATACTCAGAACTCACTTGGACAAAGCCCTGAGCTATCTGGTCTAAGCTGGCCCTGCTGAACAGGAGGCTGGATTAGATGACCTCTGTGAGTCCCTTCCAGTCTTAATATTCTGTGATGCACTGAAGGATGTGACGCACTGGAAGCAGAGTGATATTTTACGCAACAAAGAAAATCAGCAATTAGCTTAATATGAGACATTCAAACTTACCAAGGTGCTGTGGAGTAGGCTGTACACATTTTAGAAAACAATTATGTAGCCACTGTGAACCAGTGTCACGTTTGTCTAGGAGAAGTTCTTGCAACAAAAGTCATGGATGGCTCTCCTGTAGCCATCATAAGATAAAAGCCCTATAATTTCCTTAATGTTCTACTACCTAGAACATTACCTAGAATCCAATGAATGGATTTTTAATTGTTAAAAATATTCAGGATAATATTCTACTGATTTTACCTTTATTTTGAGGGCAACATGGAGATATTTAGCATATAAAATTCCCACGTTAATGTATTTGGCTATGGGATATCTATTAACTCATATTGTTTTCTTGTGCTGCAATGTGTCCATGTAATTATACCAGTGTTACTGCACCCATATTCCTCTGTCTCAGTTATTGTATGATGTGCCATCAGTAAAGGGTGGATCTTCTAACAACATCTGCAGATCATTCTTTGCTCTTAGTGTTAGTTCCCAGTATTGCAGCCCTTTCCCTTATCTGTAAGGAGCAATCACAAAGAAACTCCCATTTCCACTTGCAGTCCTCAGTCTCAACATGTCCTGTGTCTGTATAGGCGTCTTGTGAAGTCCCACCCATGACTTCCGGGGGCCTGAGCTGCACCTGCTGGAGCCATGCCAGCTCCGCACACCCAGATCCTGCTGTGCTGGAGTGACGCCAACTCCACATTGAGCATTCAAGATTGGTTTTGTATATATTTTCTATTTATTAGTATCATTAGTAAAACCCTTTAAAACTCTCCAACTTGAAGTCTAAGTCTCTCTTCCTTCCTCCTTATCTTTCTTATCATCTTTCCAATCTAAAGGAAGGGGGTGGCAGGAGGTAAAGGGGGTAACAGAGAGTGTCTGCCATGGTTTATTGCCGCTTTGCCTTAAACCTTGACAATAACTGTCATGTAAAGGCTCTGTAGAAACACTGTCTGCTTGGTAAAAATGGAATCACTAGACCATTGAGCTGTAAAACTGTAAGAAATCTCTGCTGAGAAACTGTAAACTCAGGTCTTTCAGAGACTTATAGTTGGGTCAAATTTGGGAGATTTTTTGAGAACAGCAAAAAGCGCATCTCTGAGAGAAGTGTGAAGCTTCTGTCAAGCATTAGCTTTCTGCTTTGAAGAATACTATTAGTTCTTTTGACTGACACTGTTACTGACTGGACAGGGGATCTTTTTTTAAGTACTTTTGTCCATTGCATGCACACAAGTGCTTGTTTTCTCCTGAAATTCTCAGAAACTATTGTATAATTTTTGTGAAGTTGGCAAAGTTGCAAGAAAATGAAAATAGGATATTGTAATGGTAAATATCAGGCAATCTTAATCATACATTTTCTATCTGTATGCCAGTTTTTATACCAATAGTTTTCTGTTCTTTCTCACGATGAGCTGGATTACAGATAATTCTCTTTTTAATTAAAGTATATTTCTGCAAGAAATAATCTGCTTGCTTACAGTTTCAAAGACACTTCCTAAATTTGAATAAGTGTTTATAAATTGTAGGTAATCCAGATACATGTTTTGAAAGGACATTTTAACATAACAAAATCATAATATCATCACTCACAAATAAGGAAATACCATAATCACAAGATTAGCTAGAAGATTTAAGTGAGGTCAAAGACTTGACTCATTGCACTGACTTTTTCTGAATTTAATGACAGAACTGTGTATGGTAGAAAGAGGCAAACAAGATGTGCAAATTGGTCTGTAATTTTTATTACATTCTCAATTTTTGTGTGTGCTGCTTTTAAGCATTTTTCATTTACGATAACAGCAGTCACTATCTCTTACTATTAGTGCTGTTGTGCATTTATTACAAACCTGGTTGTTGTTGGTATATTAGTTTTAAGGAACAGTATGCTAGAGGTTAAGATTTTCCATTCTCACTCAGCTGTAAAACACTTTTTGTTGCTTTTCTTTACTCTTTTCTTATGTAGCCATTGATAAATTAAAGGAAAGTAATCATGGCACCAGAAAACTTAGGAAGAGAGTTTCCTTATCCAACATCTGTACTGTGCCATTTACCGTGGCTTAACAGGTATCATAAGCTAAGCAAAGCTAAGCCTGGTCATTACTTGACTGAGAAATCATGAAGGAAATTCTATTATAATTGCATCAGGAAGTAGTGCAGATTTTTTAATTGAAATATCCTTCTTTCGAGTTGTGCTTTCTCAATTACTGCTGTTGAGTGTTAGAAGTGACTGCTGGCATTAGAATTATTCAGATGAGTTTTGTAATATAGATCCAGTGAAGAGATCAGAAACAACATTTTATGTACTTGTGTTAAGTATGGTAAAAATCTGGTGTTGGTTCCTGGCATTAAAAAATCCAGACAGTTTTGCAAATGTGTTAAATGTCCAGCCGGCATCTCCAAAATGTATGAGAATGCACCTACAGTTCCGCATCATTTTTTCCAAATCAAGGGTTGAAGCAGGTATTTGATTTCTGTTATTCATTCTTACCCTATACTTCACAAGAAATGTGAAGGGTCTTAAACTGACTGCATTTTAAATCCTATCAATTATGAGACTTACAAGGTTTATAAATAGATTTGTACAAACCTTGGTATAATTTCTTAGTGACAGATGAAATAAACATTTCAGTCTTAGATGAAGACTTTATAGAGGTGTAGGTATTTCCTGAAATGAAAATAAGTTCCTCTTCATTATATAAACAGCTAACCACAGGAATATGAAAACTCAGGCTTATAGGTTACAAAAAATACTCTTTCATGTTAGGTATTGTGTCTTTAGGAAGCATCCTCCTTTCGCTTAATGACCTTAATATGAATGGTTGATTTCAAATATCTGGCAGTATTGGAAACAAAAGTATTTTGCCTAATATGCAGCACACCTGTTTCTTATGGAAGCACATTTTCTTGCAGTCTCACTGCTCAGAAACTTTTGATCCATAAAACCAAGCTCTTCAGCTATTTCTACTCACCTGCTTATTTAAAGATATATTTTATCCTACTCATAACTCAAATTGAAATCATGTCCTTCACTAAAAGGGAAAAAGAGGAGCACCACTTTTCCCTTTGGAAAGGAAAACTCTGAAGAGCAATTAGCGGGGATCTGCAAAGGAAAACTTTATACTCTGCGGGGCAGTACTTGTCCTCAACATAAACAACCCATGGCACAGAGTTCTGCCTCCTCAAGTTTCTCTTTACTTAGGCAAGAGTAAGAATCCTGTCCTAGTATTACCTGAGTGTTCAGAGGGCACCTAAGCATTGGCACTTCACAATTTTGCATGGTTGCAAAAATCAAAATGTTGATCCTAGCATTCATTGCTGTAAATAGTAGTAGAAAACAAGGCAGCTTCTACAAGCAGTATAGTGGATTGCAAGAATAGTGTTGAGACCAGCCTGTGAGCCCTACTATGCTGCCAGTATTATGCAGTCCTATTTAACATCACATTGGTCAAATTGCTTCTGGATTAGAGCTGACTTGTACCCAAACAGCTCAGAGGCTGGGCAGAATTAAGTGGTACTTACTTTACTTGCTCATATATTATTTGGTCTCCAACCTTTTCGAGCATTTAAAGAAGTCACTAATATGGTTACAAGAACCGGAGCTTCAAGAGGAAACCAGACCTGCAGTAAAATAGGGAGATCTGGAAACAGAAATAATACTGTTTGTCATAAAATAATTTAATACCATTTGTTTTGCTACATCTGTACCATTGAAGGTATTCTCTACTGAAGGTATTGTGCTCAGCAACCTTTTAAAAACAGTTGTCCAAACCCACAAATAAGGTATCAGGTCAAATGACTCAGAAAGTGTGTTTATATTTTTGTCCAACTTCCTCCCTTGATAACTATCTACCACTTCTCTGTTCAAAGTTGATGGATAACCACTTCCAGGGAAGGGGTTAAATCACCCTCCCTAGAGGTGATTAAAAGACATATAGATGAGGTTCTTAGGGACATGCTGGTGTTAGGTTAATGGTTGGATTCAATGATCTTGAGGGCCTCTTCTAACCAAAATTATTCTATGATTCTAAAAATGTTCATCCATGCAGGGGCTCCATGAAGTGCAGCTCCTACGATAAGAAGCAACCATGCAGTTGCATGTGGCTTTCACATCAGCATGCCTCAGAAAACCTCTTGATGTTTTCAGTAAAGCCTGAGGCCCACTCTTCAGTTCCTGTGGTGCAGTGGGTTGGAATTTGTATATAACAAGGGCCGTGTGGTTCCAGATTGGGATCTGTGTATTCTCAGCCTTTTGCGTGAAAACTGTGAGTGCTGCTTGGATTTAAAAAGTCTCAGTGTGCAAGTGAATTATACTTCAGAATGTGCAGAGTATCAAACATTTGAAGCCAGGAAGATTGAACTTTTTTTTCCCTTTTAGAACAGGCACTTAAATACATTTTTTCATGAAGGTTTGGCAGGCACAATGCGTTTAATGTAGGTCTCTGGTGAAATCAAAGTCAGCTGATCAAACTGCATCTTTGAACACGCAGTAAAGTAACTTTTTGGAAAGGCATGATTTTTAATTCAATTTAACATGCATATAGCAAATTAAGTCACAGAACCCCAGGGCAAATAGTTTGTTCATTCTCAGATACCATGTTTATGACAACATAGAAAACTGGCATTCAGTCCTCTACCTGCAGAGCTTTTCTAGCACTTTTTTGTCACAACTGGAGCTCTTTTAAACCATAATCTCTGTCCTCTGGCAGAGCAGCAAAAGCTCAGCTAGGTATAGTACTGGCTGCCTGAAGGAGTGAGAATACTTGCTTTTGACTGCCAAGCACCTTTTTTTTTTTCCTGTATATGAGGAAGACCATCTCAATCTTCAGAACAAGGTGATATCCTGAAAAATTCCTGTGTTCCAGAAACCACCCACATTTTCAGCTGACTGCTTTATTTTTGACTTTGTGACAGCATGGTAACAGAGTAGTTGTTAAAGTATTTTGCATGGAAAGGGTGAAGTAAATTTTACAGATACTATGAAAGAGGAAAGCCTTGGTTTTTTGCATCTTAGCTAAGAAATGAGGATGATGAAGGCAGTGTTACTTCAACTTGAGAAGGAAGGGGGCGTGGGTTTGGGGGATTTTTTTTTTGTTGTTATTGGCTTTTTTGTGTATTTAGTACTTTTGTTTTGGTTTGTTTTTCCCTCCTCTAATTTTTCTGGATTCAGTACAAGTTCTCTGTGGCAGACTAATAACTTCTCTGACCTCAGGTTGTCTCTCTCCAATTTAGGCTTATTGCAGATAACTATCAAGCCTTTTCTCCACATATATGAATCCATATTTAACTCTGGTTGCAGCATAGACTGTTAGAGGACTTCTGCCTTACAGGCCCATCAAAGAATCTGAAATCCCTTAGCAGACATTGTCCATTTAGTCCTCAACTTCTTATCAGTGGCATTTCCTGTTAGCCTAAATACATCCCCAGTTAAATCACATGCCTCAGCCTTTAGGTAGTTTCTACTGCTTCATTCTTTTTAAAGAAGGATTTTCATACCTGAGAAAGCTTTCAGACGTGCCAGACGTAAATCAGGTCTGCCATGGGGTGAGGCAGATCTGAGAGAAACTGTGGTGATTCCACAGAGAAGAGGTTGGAGGGATCCAGAGGAGAGACTCTGCCTTCTGCACCCTGTCTTTTGAGTCTGTTACATAAAGACTTGACCACCAAAAAGAATAGTGGGTAAAAGGGTGTCTCAGGTGCAAAGGGCAGTAGGTCTGTGAAGGGTATGTTCCCATGGAAATAAAACTTGAAAAAAGCAGAAGGAGAAGTGTAGTTATTACTTCTAGGCAGCCCCAGCCATGGTGACTTCCCAGTTCTTGACTGGAAAGAAAATAATCTCCCCCTTACACACTTAACAAGGTGACAGTGTCACTCTTTAAACAGAAATGTTTTTGTTAGTTTTTCAAGATTTAGCTTTCTGTTCATCTAATTATTGAAAACGTCAGTGGAAACTCAGAGTTCTCTTGCTTTTTGTGCTTGTGCTTTCCTATTTGATCCACTTGTGGCAATTCTGAATTGTATTGATATCATTAATACAGTTATTTTATGGGTAACAAATTCAGTGTCAAATCCAGGACTGTTACTCAATGGCAGGATCATGCAGAAATAAGAGCTTGTAAATTTTAAGACTCAACTGTCAACTGAGACTTGAGAAAAAATAGGGGAAAACATGATTTCCCCATCTATATGTGGTTCTTTTAAAAAAAGAAAAAATTCTAACCATCCTAAAGACTCAAAAGAGACCTAGGAAATACCTTCGCAGGCCATGTCATATTTCTCTTAGTATAAGAAAAAATACCAGAACCCCAAAAAGATTCAATTTAAAATATGTGATAATTTAATCTCAGAGGATGACTGAGTTGACTGTGTCAGTGGACAGACATCCCAACCACAGATCTCTGCATGTAGTATTCTTTCTGAGATGTCTGTCCTTTCTCTGCTACAAGTACAGGAAGAACATTTGTATTTATAACAATCCTCTTGATTGCCCACGTATGAGAACACAACACAGGTGTATGGATGATATGATGTCTATTTTTCAGGTCTACAGTACCAGCTTTGACATTGTCCTTTTAAATTTTTTTTTAAATCTTAACAGACAGAATTCAAACAAACCTTTTGCTAGGTTTTGTTACAACAGGATTGTCCATCTGGCTCTTTCCATATGACCTCTATTAAAACACTAAGGTCAAGACTCCTCCTTGTTCTTGTCTTTCTTCTCTTGCGTCTGAGTGAATGATCTCTCTTATACCATGATTGTTTGTGGAGGCCTGAAATTCTCAAGAGCCTTTTTCTTGATCCTGCTTTTCCTGAATTAAAGATACTCTATATGTTTCATCGTCAAGAATAGATACCATCCACATAACCATCTACTTCCATGAAACAAAAGGGAAATTTCCAGCCATACATCAGTTATTTACAACATATTACACATCTGTTTGAAAAGAACTTTTCTCATTCAGTATTTAATTATTTTTATCATGGAACTGTAATGAATTAGAATTCACCAATTTTGGCCGATGTCATTGGGAGTATGACTGACTTATAACAGCTTTATCTGTGGTCTGTTGCTGTATGTATCTTTTCTCCCAATCAACCTGTAATGCTATGATAATAGTGAGATTTATTGCTATTAATGAAACATACCTCTGTGTGATGCATATAATGATAAAGGAATGAATTTTAACTTCAGATACTCATCTGAATATTAATTTATTACTCCTCTCTTAGTCTTTTGGAATATTCTTATTATTGTAAATATTTTAGTTTATAAATCTGCAACTAGATGTTCTTTGCTTTTTTGATCCTAGAATATATTATCTGAGGTATTTAAAGTTTCCAACATTCATTCGTTTTCTTCAGTGCCTTTCTTTGCATCTTGTGCACAATTATTGCCCCTCATTTGGGCTTTGAAATATTAAATTATATATGGACATATATATCTGGATTTTTTTTCCTGGATTTCAGTTTAAGACAGCTGGCCAGTCAGCCTCTTCTCTTAAAACACAATATTTACTGTCCTAACATTTCATCCTCAAGGGATGTTTTTATTTAGGGGAGAACCCAATATTACCCTTAGCGAGGACAAATAAAGCCCAGAGCAATTTATTATGCTAACTGTTTTTCTTACTGAACTTCAAATTGCAACATTGTTGGCATTTTTCATTGGGGAGAGGGAATGCTAGAGATTTAGTTACAGATTTTTGTTTGTTTTTTGCCCCTTAGGAAAATTCTGGGCTGAAACAGTCGTTGCTTTCATATAGCAAGCCTAATAGGTGTTGCTTAAAAAAATCCTCTCATGTCAGTGTGTCTAAGATGAATTGGTAAATTCTCATAAGAACTTCCATTACGGCAATATGTTTCCTATTTGACTAATGTAGTATGTGTAGATGGACAACTCAACACTTAAAGGAGGCAGACTGTTTAATGTTGAAAGCATTACCATTCACAGTTTGGAAAAAAACAGAGTAAGCCTAAATTTTTGCAAGCTTTGGCTTTCAAGAGCAAACATACACTCTTCATAAACACTCTATTTGCACTGCAGGGTGGCTGAGACAGCAATAGTCGCAGGGATCAGAGCCTCACGCAGCTTAGACTAGTGGCATGCAATTTATGCAGTCTGCTCTGCTGGCTCACTTCACTTTCTTTATCTCACATCTTTATTCTGCCTACAAAGATGTACAGTAGGTGGAATCTGTCGGGCACAAAGCCAGCAGGCAATGTGAAAGTGGAGACTGCTGGCGTCAGATTGATTAAGCCTGTGCACGTGTCTCTAGAAAGGAGACATCAGGTTTAATCACTCTGCCTGAATTTCTTTCTATTCCTTTCTCTTGTAGATAAATGTCTTGTGAAATGCCTTGAGCAAATCACAGTGGGAGCACTCCAGTAATGCAGAAAAGTAATCAAGGATAAAAACTTGCTTTGTTATCAACAGAGGTGTATGAAGTGTGTACATCTTAAAATAAGAATTTCTAACACATTTGCTGAACTTTTCCTTATACAGCATTCATAGGGAATAATGAATGTTACATACACACTTAAGAACTATTCAATAGCGCATTTTTAGAAACATCAGTCTCAGCATTTCTCTGTGTATAACTTTTATCTTTGTTTTGTTTACTGGAGACTATAAAGCTGGAAAGTATTTTGGTTATAAAGTCTTCTGAGAGCAACTGGATCATTTTTGAAATACACGTGTATTTATTTCTATTGGTTTTCAAATGTAGAGAGATTCTCAAGTCTGCAAAGCCTTGAGACTGCAGTAGAAAACACAGTGTATATTCATTGTGCAAACTAACAGGGAACTGCTAGATGCTGAATTCACTACACATTTTATTGTTTAAAACATTTGGCAGTCTTGTTTGAATAGAAATGTGAGGGGAAAAAAAGATGAAGGAAAGAAAAAGCCTGAAAGAAGAAAAGGAATGTAAATGAAAAAGTGAAGGGAAAATTCACACTTGATCTGTGAATTATTATTACCTCTAATGTCTTTCAGAGATGTCCTCATAGTTGGAGTGCATATAAGTATTTTTTAGTAAGTGCTGGCTTATGCTACATAACATAAATTGTTTCCTTTCCATGTAGTAAAAATAACATACAAACACAGCAGTTTTTCATTATTTCTAATCCCTCAGTTGAACAGGTATCAGAATCCTCTACATTTGTTATTTAAAGTAAGAGAATCCAATATCATAAACCAATTAAAAAAATATTCTAAATTGGGCATTTTGGCCCTATGCTTTCTCTTAGCTGCTATTTACTGTATTCAGGTGTACAGTATATAATGTCTTCCATGTACCTCCAGGGCTCTGTCTGTGTCTGCTGAGCTTGTGCATTGTCTCTTTTTTTGCTTCTAAGGTCCTGAACCAAGGTTATTTGGAGACTTAAAAGAATATATAACTATTCCCGAATAGTTATACTATAGTATGTTTGGATCTTTGTTAGGTAGGGGTTGTGAAAAGTTAAAGGAGACCAGAGACAAAATACAGGTGCTGGATACAGCAGTGATAATGGTTTTAGCCAAAGAGGAAGTGTGGAACAAGAACTGAAACAGACAGGCATGCAGGATTTTCATTTTAATTTGCAGATCCTATTAAAGATCCTATTTGGCTGAATGCCAAAGGTTGCAAATTAAAAGGATTGAACTGAACTGAAACTCCTTGGATAACATCTAGGATTAACTATTGCAACTCTTGTTGATTGGTCTTCTAGAAGACAGTATAGGTAAACTTAATTTATTCAAAACTCTGCTGTTGACTCGTGAAGTACGATGTTTGCCCAAGAGATGAAAACAAAGTGCTGAGTAGTTGTGGTTCTTAAAGTTCCTATGATGTATTTGCAGAAGCTGAAAGTGTTAATCCCAGTGACCTGGCCAAACTGCTGCTTGAATGATTGCATTGTAGATTTTCCTTCACCTCTGGTGCAATTGTATTTGGCTCTGAAATTCATTCCTAGCCTTAATAATTGTGTAATGTTGCTGAGTTTTTTAAAATACTGCATCGTTTTTCTCGTTGTTCTCCATGTATTCAAGGCTCAGATACTCCATGTTGGACCTTTACATACAGCATAGTAACTGTTCTTCTATGCTTTGCCAGTGGAGCTTAAGCTCTTTTGCTGGGCTTACCTTCCATTCTTTTAGATGATCTTAATGTGCAAAGTCTAAATCATTTATACATCTTAGCACTGCAGATATCAGAGACTGTATTTTGATAATTTGTAGATTGACCCTCTAGTCACAGAGAATTTCTCCTGTGCCTAGATAGCTCCTCACTGCATGGGACTTGGTGCTGAAGAAGTACTTTCCTCTCTCATAGGCTGGGAATATACAGTCCCACTTTGCTAGGCAAATCAGTGTAGTCATTTAACTCGATCACATTTTTTCAGCTCTGTTTCCAAGAATCTGTTGTGGTAGTGAGTTACATCAGTAAGTGGAATAACAGAACAAATAGTTTTGCTCACATGAAAGGAGCAGTTAGATTGTATTTTCTCCTTTGGGCTAATTAAGCTATGATTTTGAAGGGAAGAAATTATTCTGTTTCAGCTTGGCAGTTATAAACCTCCATTTACTTTACTTTCAGGTATGATGCAATAGAAGATGCTACAGGTTAAGCATGACTGTTTTCATTAGACAAAACAATATCTTCTTTCCTTGTTTTTGTTTGTTTGTTTTGTTTTGTTAGTGTTGACTTAGTTTAACACATTTTTTGCATTTTTCTTTTATGCTGTTTTTTGTTGTTTTGGTGTGGTTTTGTTTTTGCTTGGGTTTTGGTGGTTTTTTGTTTTTTTTATACTTTAATGTCTTAGCTACAAAGTGTGAGACTTTATTAACCAAGACACCACACATCCTTACTAGGGAGCTGGGTTACTTTAGTTAATGAAGATAGTTTACAGATATAACTGATAGTTTTAATAGCAGCAGCCAAATGACTATCCTCCACAGTAATAATTTCAGGTTGGAATTATTAGTAAGAGGAATTTAAAGCAATTGGAAAGTGTTTACATTACAATGTTAAGCACTCTGGGAATTATATACGTGTGTACAGTTACTCAGGGACATGGAGAGAATGTTTTTTCTCTGTGTCATTGTTAGAACCATTTGCACTACATGCCAGCTATTTTTAATTTGTCTGTAGGCACAGTACAAGGAGAAGTTCTGATATATCACCACTGCCTTCTTGTGGATAGGTTTTTGGGAAGCAAAGTTACAATTGACTACAAGTGCATAATCAAAAATGAAATAAAGCATCATAATTCTAGTAAAGATGCTTTTTGATAGCAATGTATTCTAGTAATTTCTGCAAAGAATTGTTCAGTATAATGTCGAGGGTTTAATTGCGGGGTGGCAATAAAATCGTGGCAGATGTATTGTTAGCCCCCTCTCCCCCCCACTTCCCCTTTCCATCTCACATTTATAGCAATATTTCTTCCAGCACAAGTGTGTTCAAGTGTTCTTCAGACTCTTATGAAACTGCATTTTTTTTATAACTCTTCTAGCTTTTTGCATGTGCTTTATATGCAAGAGCACATGTGGCTTATGTCTTTTTAATCATGTACATTTCCTAGGCCTTCTAAGTTCAAAACATGTAGTCCTTTGTGCTTGCAGGTTTTGGCTTTTACAATTAACTCCATCATTTTATTAAAAAAAAAAAAAAAACAAAAACAACCTAAAATGTATACATTGTTTTCAGCTGTTTGTTTAACATGTGTTATTTGAGGAAAATAAAAATATTTCTCATCTGGATAGTTTCTCAGAAAATAGATCACATAAAATACAATTGGTTTTCAGTCTTTTGACCACTTCATAATCTGACTTGTCAAAGGGCAGATCTATAAGTAGAGGCACTAATGGCACTATCACTCATCTTTGCCTGCATAGGCATTCCGTGGTGGGAAAGTTTAAAAAGAAAATACATCTCATAGACCAGGGAGTCATGACTCCTCTTGTGATACATTTTTTCAGACACATGTGAATTTTCCGTTGTACTGAATACTGTTCTGAGTTTTATACATTCTTGACAGTATACATATTGCTGTATCTTTAAAAAAAATTGTGTTACTGTGGTCAAGAGGTTATATCACATGTAGACAGCTTACTTGACATTTGACCTTGTTCTGTTGCTGTTCTGGGAAAAGTTGTGTAACCTTTTTTCACCTACAAAATTGAGATAATATTAATTACCAATTTTTTAAAGTTCCTTAATGTCTGCAGTTTAATATGATTATTTTCAGCTAGATCTAGAATTGAAAGCTGTGTAATTTTTAAAGGAAACTGAATGTTAGTGGTTCTATTTTTGCCAGATTAGAATAGAACTGTAATTCAAAGGATAAATAAAAATAAAATTACTTTGAAAGATGTTGGCCATAATGTACAGTCAAGAATCAGTATATTGAACCCCATATGCAGTTCAGTGACTTTATTTGCAATTTTTACATATCTGTGAATAGTGCTATATATAATCACTGTGAGTAGTATAACACCTTACAGTTAATGGCACTGACAGCACAAGGGCAGGACTGGGTTCTGGTGATGGAGATGCTCTCTGCTCACCCCGGTCCACCCTGTACTAACCCCAAACTTGTTTTCAACCATACCAGCTCACTTTCTGCTCTGTCATTGAACTCTGGTGAAGTTCTCACTGCAGTTAGTGCACATATACACACGCACACTCCCTATTGGCAACAGGCAGACCATGGGTAATATAAAGCATGGAGAACACAAGAACTGACTGACATTCCACGACTAAAGAAATGATGTGGGAAACTGAAATGCAAGTTACTTCCTTGCTTTATTGCTTGTATTACCATAATGCTCCAGCCTTATTCTGTCAATTCCCCTGTGCTGGCTGTCACTTTGGGTAGCTAAGCTTCAGGTGTCACAGTCAGATGGCTACAAATGCCGTTTTTGCAGGGGGAGTGCCTGCTACATGGAGTATCTCCAAAGTAAACGCCAGTTCTATGGAAGCTAAATAAACTGATATTTCTGAAGGAGGACAGTAGATATGTTTGCATTAGCATATTTGTTTATGTTTTTAGCTTACCCTTGGGTTGTTCTCTAGCACATAAGCATCTAAGAGAAAGAGAAACTCATCAGTTTAATACTGAGTTATAAATACTGGAATAGTTAATTAGATGGCTTTCTAGAAATTCAAATATGAAGAAACAGAAAAGATGCAAAATTAGGTTGTAAAATCATGAACAGCAATGCAAAAGCCAGTATTTCTAGAAACTTTGTATTACGAGCAAGTGAACTACACTTAATCACTGTATCACAAACTGAAACTGAGGAATGATATTCTGACATTTTAGTCTGGTAAGAGAGTCTATGCTGGCTAAGAGGAACCGCAACTCAGAAATTTATGGGATTCCTAGGCCAGCCAAGTGCTTGTTTTCTGTGAGAAAAGGAATTGTCAGTTCCCAGCATCCCATATTTTTCTCTCTTCTGAACATGTTCCTTCCTCTGTCCAGATTCAAAGGTAAAAGACCACCACTGAAGGTGTAATTCAGAGAGGCACAATTAGGATATAGTAGTGGCATTTCTAAAATTAAAACAAGATAGAAAGGAACTGGCAGGTCAGTGATAGTATGTTAGTATGTTTTCATTGATAGCATCCTGCTCTATCTCATGTTACCAATTTACAATACACTCCCAGATTAATTGAATAAATTATTATGATTCTAGTTCCAGTCTTCATTTTTCGATCTTATTCCAGGGCCAGGCTACTGTGACAGTCAGCCTTGGGACAAGTTCAAGGGCAGATCAAGGACCAAACTCAACCATATGAAGACAAAATTATCTTATCATCACCTGCCTTAGGTGCAGTTCCTTCCAGTCTGAGCAGAGATTTTATGTGAAGAACTCTAATCTCCAGACTTATCAACACAGCACATTAGCAACAGGAAATCCCTGCGTTGCTGAAACACTCAGCTTTATCCATGTCTGTGTCACTATACATTCCCAAAACTTCTGTATGCCTTCCCATACGATCATGCAGGGTGGGTAGTGATGACACTTTCTAAGGCTTTTTTTTTTTTTTAAAAAAAAAAAGCTTGAGAAACCCATGCCCTTTACTCAGGGATTTAGTTAGCTCAGAGGTGATGTCTTTTATAATCATGCCACATTTGAGACTTGAAACAATTGCTTTAAGTTTTATCATGCTCATTAGGAGGCCCTATGTTTCAAAGATGTTATCAGGTTGTGTGACATCTGTAATTACGCTGTAATATCAGCCTCTGCAGCCCTGCTGAAGTATCTTGATTTTTTTTTTTTCTCCCTCACTCAGTCAGCTTCCAGGCTGTGCCACAATGTGCCACAAACAACTTGTTGTTATAAACACTGCAGAAGCAACGCTGCACACAGACAGCCTATTGACAACTGCGAGGCGACCCAGAAGATAATTGCTAACATTGCTTGAACGAAAAAGAAAAAAGAAAGCGTAGCCAGACAAGGAAGGATATGTTTTTATGAAAGCAGACAGTCGTAATTCCGAAATTAATTGTGTCTCCAGCCACTGATAATTAAAGGGGGAGGGAGGGCTGAAGCAGTGTGTTTCCCTTTGTTCTGTAATTTACCTTATAAGAAAAATGTGCTCACAAGTAACAAGACAGGTTTGGAGGATGGATCATCTGGCTTTGTTTTGAAGACACAAGCAACAGTGAAGGAATGGTTTAGAACCAAGCGACTGCAAGCAGATTTGTATCCACGAAGCTTTAAATGGCTTTAGGTGACAGAGAAATATCTTCCTGCATTCATTCCGAGTAACTTTAAGTGTGGTCGTATCTCCAGAATAGCACAGTTAAGTGCACGGAACCAGCTCCCTGCTGCATCCAGCAGGCAGGGCAACCCGTAACTTGTTCAGACTGTCAGCACCTCCCCTCCAGACTGTGAAACAGATTACGGAGACAAAGAGACCGTGCTATTTAAAGGGTGAAGCAGGCTGCCAAAAGGTTTCTGGTTTTGATTAAGTCAAAAGAAGGTGGTGCTCAGGTGCAGAGCTGATAGCCTGAGGGTACATGGTTTTGAGTTTGCTCTTTGGCACATTGGGAGAATACATCCTTTAGGGTAAGGAACAAAGCCAGAAAGATTCTGTAGTCAGTTTTGGAGGGAAGAATTGTAATACATTCCCTTTCTTCACTGTTGCATCTATCCATGTCTTCACACCAGCAGGGGACTGGTAGACGCTGCTGAGGAACACCACTTAGCGCTGCATGGGGAGTTTATGACTCCTGCAAGTTTCTAAAATACCCCCCAAAGAGCTCTTGCTGTTCCTCACTTCAGAGGCACAGCATGAGTTCCAGCTGTATTTTGAACCATGGACACACAGAAAGCAGAGCTGGCAAAAGATTCGGTCTGCACATTTATAATAACTTTTTTAAACAACAGAAAATCTTTACAAAAAATATCCCAAACATTTTGCTACATTTATAATAGTACTTCACTACTACTGTGTGTGAACAACATTAAAAGACTGCAGCATGCTAATTGTAATTTATTATAAATATAGCTCTAAAAACTATTGGACAGCTGAGAAAAAGCCGTTTCCTCAGCTGATCTTTCCTGTAGTTGCAAAATACTAAATTCAGTTTTCCATTCTGTGCAGGTCCTCATATCACATTGGCTGCCAGATCTGCACCATGCAGTGTGACTAAATTCTGTCACATGTTGTTTGTTAGCTTGGGACGTTAGCCCTGGCAATACTTATGTCCATAGCTCTATAAATTGAATTTAGTACAATAACACTAGTGCTTAAAATCTCAAATGAAAAGCAGCCCAGCATCAGGAAGGTCTATTCAGTGCAGTACCACACATGTAAAAATAATCTGGAGAGGTGGAGGGGTAGTGCTCAGAACAGTCACTGAGAAGTTACATAGGAACTCATTCTCCCACTCTCGTGACTATTTAGTTTGATACCATGAAACTGGAGGAAACAATGGTCCTAATTCATACTGTCAAGTAGTTTAACTTGGCTGATATAATACTTTAATATAAGCAATCCTCATCTAGATTTAGAGATGTGCACATTCATACATGTATAAGGGAATTACCACTTTAACAGTACAACGAACCTTTACAGTGGCACGATTATGCTTATGTGAAGGCTTATATGCATATAAATATTTCAGTAAGAATATTAGATCCTTAGCCAGATTAGCTACATTTTGAAAAGTAGTAAGAATGAATCAGTTTTGATATTTATCCCCAACAGAAATAAAGGCTAGAATTACACTAGTGTATTTTTCCACTTTGGGAAAAAAAAAATAATAATCAGGAATAAATTAGAAACAATAAAATGAAAGTGGTATTTTATAACCATACCATTTCTATTTCCTATTTTTAATGCCTTGGTATGAATTTCTAAATTGAATTATTTTAAACAGTAGCTTACATCTGTCATAATGCAACAGTACAGTATTTTTCGTTGAAGTAGTACTTGAGATAGAACTGCCTTATTTCCACAAAAAAAACCCACCATAAAGTTTCAATTATTTTAAACATGAAAAAGAGAAAGCAGTAATGGTAATTGCAACACTTGAATCGGGTGTGTTGATTATTTCATTTGGAAAGATTCCAATTCTTATGATGCGTGTGGCTCATCACAAAATCTTATTTCTGTTTTGGCAAGTAACGTCATGCAGTCCAGTTTGTAGTGTTACCTCTATAAACTCTGTGAAGTAGTTAACACTGTGTTTTTCAGCATACATGGCATTCTCTCTTCTCTAGAGGCTGTAATATACAACCCTATCAAAACTGTAACAGTTTTCTTAAAATCTTTTTCTTTATACACTAGATGATAAAAATGTCTCTTGGTTGGCTTATAAGCAACCATGATTCTTGAGGGGAAAGGTCAAAGCGTTATATTTTACTAAACGGATAAGCATTTGTTACACTTAAGAAGGTCACTCTGATATTCAATGTCATTTCTGCATACACACACTGTATTTAATTTAAAAGGGGAATCAGATTTCTTCCTGGGTGTACTCATCTACATCCAGTGCCACAGTGAAAAGGACTAACAATTTAAAAAATTGCTAATGATGTTTGGTACCTAAGCTGACATCTTAATGAAACTTGATGTCTGGAAGCTGTGGTTCATCTGTCATTAGAAAAAATATTCTACTTCAGGTTTCCAAGGGAAGGAAAGAACAAACGTGTATCACTGGGTTTTAGAAGAATTGCTGTTTCAGCTGC
This sequence comes from Columba livia, assembly GCF_036013475.1. Taxonomy (NCBI): domain Eukaryota; kingdom Metazoa; phylum Chordata; class Aves; order Columbiformes; family Columbidae; genus Columba; species Columba livia. The sequence goes on along the minus strand of NC_088602.1, from coordinate 141,491,746 downwards.
ACACAGGTACTCACATATGCACTTCACTGCGCAACCAGTGAAAAAAATAATACAATGAATACATGCCCTTCAATAAGGATCACATGAGGCTGTTTGTCATTTGGGTTACAAGACAACAAGGTGTCATTGTGCTAGACATAATGAAAAAACAAAGTTTAAGTCTGGTAAATGACACAAGAAAGTAAATATTTACTCTGTTTCACAGCAAAGGGATTGACTCATTGGTATGTTATTGCAATCCTAGAGCTGCCCACTGTTATGACGTTAATGGCCTATCAAACTCATGCCAAAGCAGACTCTGATAGAATTAAGGCGTTTGAGGTGTCACAGAACTGAGCCTTTTCCTGTTGAGATTTTGTTGACATTGTAGTATTTGAACAAGATAAAAGAATACCAGTTCTGTTTTAGAACTCTCAGCTCTGCTGTAGAGCATGCAGGACATGCATTACCATGGTGTCATGGCAAATTGCATGTGTGGGATTGTGCTCTTTTACCATGGCTGCACCATTATTTTCATTCCTTTTCCTCAGTAGTGGGATGAAGAATTTACACATCCTTTGGATCATTGTCAGGGTTTAAATTTGTTGTAACAGCAGTGGGAAGTTAATATTTTACATCTCTTGAAAGAAGATAGCAGCTATGTATTAACAAATATCTTCCTAATACCCATGTTTAAAGTATACTCTGCTTTTGTTCTGTGTTTCAGAAACCTGTCCTGGTTTACTTCCTAAAACTAAAGGCAGTTTTCTGAGTCAGCATTTTAATCTCATGTTGCCTTGCAGGAGATTTTAGTTTGTAATGAATTTGCTTTGACTATATAGGCGGGTGTTTTGAGTTTGCAGAACTGAAACACTAGGGTGTTTTAGCAAATATTTTGAAAAAGTACTACAACTTGTATCTATCAGAGCTATTCTTTGGGGACTGGTGGCTCAGAAGAGTATGAATGCTACTTTATCTAAGCAGAACTAATTGAAACATTTGCAGTCATTCTTCAGTTGTTTGCACTGATTTCATTATTGTTTTATCATTAAAAAAGTATTTGATACTGAATTTCACTGAGCTCAACAATAATTTATGGTTTGCTTACTCCAAGATATACTCAAAAATCTTACACACTCATTAGGAGTAGGAGCATCTTTCTTATGGAGGGTTGGCCAAATCCTGCAAACTTTACATATGTGCTGTGTGTGAGTGAGATAATGAAATTTGCTTCTGTGACTGAGGTTTGGCTTAGGGCAACTAAAGATACTCTCTTCTCAAAGAGGAAATCTGCTTATAAGACCTCCAAATAATTTGTTTCAAATATATTTGTCTTAATAGACAAAATGTACATTCTCCAGATTAAGGTGAAGAGTGCAAAGCCATGCAAAACCATGCATTAGTTTTCATTTCAGATTCAAACTGAAGCTGGCACAGTAAATTTCATTCCCAATAGTTTTGCAGACACTAGAGAGTATAGGGTTTTGTTTGGTTGGTAGTTAGTTTCAGTGGAGAGGTGGAGCTCTGCCTGGTGAATTTAACTGCGCTGATAATAAGGTTTCTTTCCTGCACAGATTCTTCAGAAGTAGTTCAGGGACAGTGAAATATTTGCATATCACAGACTGAAAATTATTGATTTAAAAGGCTCCCCAGGTTAGGCTGTATTACATTGTGGTGTGTGATTGTTTTGTAATTTTATTAGGACTCAGATAATATTTTATATTCTACTAAGAGAATACATGGATTGAAACTGGGAATACTGGTGATAAACAGGTTAGATTATAGCTTCAGTTTTTATTGTATTTTCAAATACATTTCAGGTGAAATAACTGTAGGGAAAAAAATCCTGAAAACTTTGACATCAACTTGAGAAGCCCAAAAGTAGAAAGCAGAAAAATTAGTTGTATACTAATTAGTTTAAAAACTTCTAACCGTGTCTGTCTTCTGAACCTACAAAGGTTGGTTTGCAAGGCTTTGGATTGCTGATGGCGTGTGTGTCAGTAGGAGGAGCAAAGTTTCATTTTAAATAAAATAGCTATGCAAGCTATTGTAATATAATGCAAGTTAAAGAATCGGTGCATTAAAACATAGTGCCGAGTATGTTCATATAAAAGACAATGAATGGAAAGACTTTGACTGAATAGTTTTCCAGTGTATTTACCCAGCATATATATATTGGCTTGTTTCTGATGAAGTGCTCTATATAAAGTTTGGAAATCCCCTTACTCCTTAAAGCACATTTCATATTGTTCTGACATTATGTTGTCTGTGCCATTGATAATTGCTGTTCCTGTCAACTGGTTTAAAACGCGTTTCAGGTGCGACCTCTCAATCTGCTTTTGAGCACACACCACTGACAGCACAAATGGGGCTAAAGTGAAAAATTGTTTAGGGTTCTTTTTAAACATAATTTTGATGGATTTGGTTGTCTGCCCATTAACCGCTTTTACTCACTGGTCAAAATGGGTCAATATAAAACAGTACGACATGTGGACATTTCTGAGTACATCGGACAGTAATAATAGTTTTTTACAGGTGGAAACAGATTAAAAATCTGAAATGTAAAAATCCAATTTCATAATATGACTTATAAATTGACATTTTAACTATACCCTTTAATGAAATATGACATGGTGGGGCTGTTTTTTGGTTTGGATTCTAAATATAATTTGAAGTTGATGCACAGAACCAGTAGATAATAATAATTTCAGCTCTTCCACCTCTCAAAATTTACTTATAGACTCTTATTTTATCTAACAAAAAGCACAGCAAGAAGTTCAGCCAATATTGCCATTCCAAGACATTCTGAAACTACAAGCTAGAAACCTCAAAAATCACAAAACATTACATTATTATGATTGATTTTAAAGTCTGCCACATTTCATTCCAAGATATGAATCTTGGACACGGTGCCCACAGGTTTTTCTAGAGCCCTGGGAACTGGACATTTCCCTTAAGGAAAGCATTAATTCTTACATAACCCCTTGCTGCCTATGGCCTGAGGTTCTGAGAAGAAAGTTACAAATTATCATGAGATTCTCCATGAAGTCACAAGAGTAAATTTTCATTAATTACTTCAGACGTCTAATCTCACGTCTGTAAAGAAGCACATCCAGAATGAGTGCCCGAATTCACTTTTTATCTGCAATATTTTTTATATTTCTCTCTGACATGGCTAGCATATAGACTGCTTTTAGAATTTGGCATATAAACTTTCCAGGAATTCTCCAAAGCATAATTACTGTTTGAAAAAGGGTTTCTTGTCTCAATGAAAGATTTTGTGAGCAGAAAACATTATTCTGACCTTCAGTTCTATGGTCCAAAATAATTTGTTCAGTTCTTTGAATTAGTGTTTGTTGCCAGACAGCATGAATGTATTTTTATGACCTTATTTTTGTTATTTGTTGCCGGGTAACCTATTGTTTTGGAGGCTAGCAAGAATCTAGTCAAATCCAAGTATTAAACTGGTGCTAATGACCATTTTGTTGGAATATTGACTCGCCTCTGTTTCATCTCTAACTGTGCTAATGACTAATTTTCAAGGGATTGTTTTTTAATTAATTCTGCCACATGATTATTAGCATTGTCAAATATTTAATACCTGCTTTCAAATTGTGAGAATAAATAAACTTGCAGATTTTTTGTTATAGCTGCCACAAGTTTAATGAGTTCCTAACTGGAAGGTAATTCCATTCTTTCTATGGAGACTATGAGAATGTGACCACTTTCTGCAGGTGCCGCTTAAAATAGGTACATGCATAAAATTTTATGTGTTCTTTGGAGGATTTTTAATATGTTTTCCTGTTCCATTAGGTAGAAAGGGAAATAAGGTGGTCATCATTGCAGTTGGGACTCTGTTCTGCAAGCAGAATGTACACCAATAGTTAAATGATGAGAACACCTCAATTCAATAGATGAACTTGTGGCATAAAGATTAAAAATATTGTTGTTATTTTCAATTAGGTATTTTCCCCTGCTGTAAATAGTCTCATGGTTGGTTTAGTAGGAAGAATAAAAAGCAGATTTTTATTTTCTGCATATTATGTTTTTAATTCAGTGTTCAACAGAAAGTCATCTCCTTTTAGCACCTAGTTTTCCAGTTTCTTCAGTAATAATGAGGTTGCCAGAAGGAAAATGGTCCTTTTGTTGCTCACAGCAGAGCTCTAGAGTTTTGAGAGCAAAGTGATCACGCTACTGTGGCTTATTTTCTGGGTTAAAATTACCTAGAGCTATGCAGCCTCTGCAGATTTCTAGAGGAATTCTTTAAACTAATTGACAGTATAGTTTGGCCATCTGAGTTTCTGGAGAGAAAGGATGCTATTTTTTAAACTGCCTTAAATGTTTTAAATTCAGAAAGGAAATGGCCATGATTAGCCACTTTGTTATGAAAAAGGTGGTAATACTGGTTTAATTAAGCTGCATTTCAGATTCCCAAGGAATCATTCTCTTTCCTGACCTGAGCACTTTCCTGACAGAGCTGCGATTTCATGCATGTGCTTTAGAATGAGCACTCTGATGGGCAAAATCCTACTTTCTCTGCACACGCCTTTTGCTCTGAAAACTTAAGTCAGGTGTGATTATAGTTTTGTTTCCACATTTGCCAACAGAAGCAAATAACAGCATGAAAACCATAGAATATTAAGAAATTAAAAAGTAAGAAAGCTGTGCAGCTTTTTTTTGTGGTTTTTTTTTTTTTTTTTTTTTTTTTTTCAAAAGTGAGGAGCAGGAAGGAACAAAATAATGTCTGTAACAGGAAATCCCATCCTAAGTGTTAAAGAAAAACAACTTCTTCCTCCCCCCAACCACATTGCAAGAGAGGTTTCAGTCCCTTGCCACCTCAATGGCAGACGTCATTGGAGAAAGCACAGTCAACACTTCAGCATAAAACTCCCGAAACAAACCATTAAGGCACAGAGCATGCTGTTCCAAAGACTTGGAGGTCTGAGGTCACCAAGGTCATGGTCCTAATAAGGGAGTGTTTTAATTAGTTTCTACTTTTTCTCCCCTGACATCCCTCCCTCCTCCCTCCCCTCCACTACCCTTCACACCTTTGATCCCTCAACTGCTGTGATTCTAAACCTATATAGAGAAAACTGCAATTATACAAATATCACTGTTACTGTGACACGTTACAGATAGGGGGAGCACAGGGCCTCCACTACTAAGTAATCCTGTAAATTGCTTAAAATAACATCGAAGAGCACTATATACTTTCCTCATCCATTGTCAGACTGAAATAAATAGGTCTTTCTTTAACATGCCTAATCCTGCTAAACAGTACGAAATCCTATTACTCAATGTATTATAAAACCTGCTTCAGCACCTCATTTGTTCTGGAGTGTTTCATTGTGAAAACCAGAAATTCAATACCTTATTTTAGTCACACAATCCCTAGCACTACTGATTTTCCACCTCCCTTCCCCCATCCTCTCCTCCCATGTTGATTGTGCTCAATAAGGTTTATGTTACGGCCACTACAAACCCTGGTGAGGAAAGTAAAGGCCGAATTAGCTTGTTTAAAAACCGGCCTGCACACTTCTGTACCTACATTCTCACTGTGCACTTTTGGAAGGTAATGCAAGACAGATTTAAGACCTTGTTAAGTTAATGTTGTAATGTGAACTGTCAAGTCACATTTCTTCTTCAGGTGCACCTATAATAGTAGCATATCTGTTGTTTTTTACTTATGTTGTGAAAAATTAGTCTCATGAAATGCTCACATTTTTCACCATCAAAACACTACACTCACCAAATTTCTGTGACTTTTGAAATGCATCACATATGCATAAAGCAGGTTAAGTTACCTATGTGGTTACTAATGTGGTAGTGCAGCCTGCAGAAATGGCAGCTCCCAATGGGCAGCATCTCTCTTAAGTCCCTTCTATGATCTGTGGATATGTTACTATTCTTGCAGCAGAATGAGGTAGAGCCATTTCAGAAGGTGTTGTGCAAATTAACAGTCAGTGTCAAGCTCATGATACCATCAGGAGAAGATCATTATAGTGCTAAGAGACAGTTTAGAAATAAAACAAAACACAGCTGAGTAACAGCAGGGTTAAGTTTTGTTCAATTTTTTTGGTGGGCAAACTGTAGATCAGGCAGTACCTGACTATACAGGAGGAAGGAGCAGGGAACATGAGAAACCATACTTCTTTGCCTCACACTGTGACGATTTGATACAACCTGGGGTCCAGTTCCCTGAAACAGTCTCAGAAAGTTGATTAAATGTACCCAGAGTCACTGGGCATGTTGTGGTGACAGACAGGATACAAGATGTCAGCAGTCAGGTCACTGGGGCTAGAAATCATCCATTTCTCCTGGAGGATTGTTAGCTGCCTTTCTAGAGTTCTTTCTGGGTTCCCCTGCTGTAGCTTAGATCCTTATTACCCTGTCCTGGCTGTGCCTCTAGTTGTAAAATGAAAATCTAAATCTGGGAATTCAAAGGATTGTATTTCAAAATATATGCCATAATTGTCTCATATCTAGTCTGAGATCTGTTTTGTTTTCTTGCCATCTCTCTTGCCATCATGACATCTCTAAATACTATTTAAGCTGTGGTAAGTATATTTAATTTAACTAGGTCTTTTAAGTGGAATTCATTTGTATCATGTCTGTCTACGTACTTTAATTTTTTTAGGGCTTTATGCAATAAAGAATTCATTATTTTTTTTTTTAATGAGTATATTTTCCATTACCTACAATACATTTTTAAAATAATCTTTCTGTGTCAGTTCTCTTTTCCTTATAAAACCCAATACAAGCTGCTCAGGGATATATTTTTCTCAAGAAAAAACAAAATGTTTGTCATATATGGTAGTCAGAAATGAAACTTGGAGGTTAGAATCAATCTAGCTAGTCAGAAAGTCTCAAAACGTTTCATCTAGAAAACAGTTTTATGTTTATTTTTTTTTATGGTGTTTTCCTTCCCCAACAATGGCCAGGGTTCAAAACTGTTGCAGCACTATGGAGTTCCCTCTTGTGAATACAGCTGAGCCTACATCTTTATATAGTTGCCTGTCAAGACTGGCTGTCCTATGAACTTCTCTGTTCTGAGTCTTCCTTGGGACAGACTGGAGGCTTCTCAGGTGCCACTGGATCATCATGGGTCTGATCACACTAGGAAAGACAATTTGAGGTGTGGAGCAGATAGGGAAAATGAACACCTGCTTTCCCCAAGCAACCACTGCAGATCAGGGTTTGAGAGTGGAACAGAGTTCAGTGGTGACTTTCAGAGGCCGTTTCTTTCACTGATGATTTATGCAGGACCCTGAGTTTCAATGTGGATGACCTGTGAACTCAAAGTGAAAGCTAGAAAGCTAGTGAAAGCCAAAGCTAGAATTACTGTACTGAGTACTGGGAAGATTACCTATTACAGTGTCAAATCAAATATTTCAGATGGCACGTCTTTGTGGCTGAACTTAAATTGTGCCTGAAAACAGGTTGAATGTATTTCTTTTGGCCAAATTTAAACTAAATAAGATTATTTCTTTGAGATTTGTATTAATTAGTTATATCAATAATAACATTAACATTTTACTTAAATTTTGAACAGGTTCCTATTTAGACATATAGGTAAACCTCATTTTAAAAAGTAATTTTACAGAGACATGAAACATTTTCCTTTTTTTGCTCATCCCAGCAGTATTCTTGCATGTCTAAAATGACTTTCTGCCCTATGCATCTTGCTGTAGACTCTAGAGTTACCCTAGAAATCCTTGAAAGTTCTGAACAAACATTTTTGTCTCTAATGATTTGTAGCTGTTATCTAAACTGAGACGATGCTTCCAGCAAGTCATCAAATAGATCAGTCAGCAAATGTATCATAGTACAAACATTTAATGAATTCTGAAATAACTCAAAACAAGTTACAACTTTAATCTCTCTTCCTAAATGTACACAGTTAAAAACTTAAAAAATAAAAGAAAAAAGAAAAAAAAAAAGGAACAGCTATGAGCAAACAAATTTTCTTGGTGATGTGAAGAAGCCGAAAGCATTGAGCCTTTTGAAAGGGAGAGGGGTGGCAAGAGGGAGAGTGTGCAAAAACTACATTGTTTCAGAAACAAGAAGATGCTTCAGCTGTAAGAAGTGAACACAAAATAAGTATGTACATGCTGATACTGATTAGAGGGGGGAAATCCAGATTGAGAGCTGAGATTTTAAGATTGTAAGGCAAGTCTTTACAAAAGACGGAAAGAAGGCACCTCTGCATCCTAAACTATGGAGTCACGAGAGTTATCTCAACGCAAAAAGTTGATCTATGTGTTTAAAGTTTGACATCTTGTACATGAACACGATTGAAGACAGCATAACTCTTGATGCATATTTTTATATTAAGTTCTACAGGCCAAACGTGCAAATTGCTGTCTCTAACACTTCACTGTCTGAATCCTCAAAAATTGCTGGTCTCTTCAGCCACGAGTAATGTTAGATATGTGGACCAATGCCCTTGAACACAGTGAGACTCAGCACACATCAGCTTTTACTGGGTTACAGCCTACGCGGGCAAAGATACGAAAAGATGGGGGAGAGCAAAAATGCTGAATACGGGAAATTGGTAGAAAATACTACAAGGAATCAGAGCTGAGCTGCACCTCCAGTTACACTCAAAGAAATTTACGTTTTTCTTTTGTCTGTCAGGATCTTTGATTGATTCTGACTAATCCTTTCCTATGTGCTCGTTCCTTCTATTTCAGTCCACGTTGTGTTCCCACAAGTCAAAAAAGTGTCATTTCACACACTTTTGCTGCAGTGAACCAGAGCAAAGCCTTTGTTTTCATAACGTGTTGAAACTGTATTCTTTAAATTCTTTATTGATTCTATTAAGCTTTAAAAACAGCCCTTTCCCTCTCCATCTCTCTTTTCTCCCTACCAAAAAAAAAAAGAAAAAAGGAATACAAATCCGCCCCCTGCACCCCCCCACCCCCAGTCCCTCTAGGCAGTGGTCTGGAGTGATTGACAGGCTCTACTCAGAAGAGACCCCTGGATCCTAACAGCAAGGGTTGCTGCAGGTCAGGATGGAAGCTCCTTTACAGAGCTACAGAGGGGCCCAGGGCTGCATAGATCACAGGAGATTCTGCCGGGCACTAGAGAAGCCATTGCACAAAGCTGCACTTTGGATTGAGGAGAGGAACTTCAGGGAACACAGTGCAGGTTGCAAAGGAGGTCTTGGCAGAACCCTTTGGGAGCCCCAGGACTGAGATAGCACAGGTCAGGATGGAGGTGTTTTGGCAGAGGTGCCCAGAGCTGCAATAACAGGAGGTGAAGCAGGTCACTGGCATTGGCAGGGATGCCAGGGAGAAAGTTGTGCAGAAGAACCTGCCATGCTTAAGCTGAAATGCTCCTACTCTTTAATGGGTTCTCTCTATTTACCCCTAAATACAAGAAATAATTATTTCTGAAGCTTGCTTCTCTCCAGTCTTAAAATGGCATTCTGTGTGTGGGAGAGCGGTGGTATCGCAAGCTACAGCAGTGATCAGATTTTCTGTTGTTAAATAATCATTAAAAGGAAAAAAAAAAAAAAAAAAAAAAAAAAAAGAAGAAAAAAGGCAAAACTGAGTTTTCAAAGGATCTTGGGAGGTTTGAGTTTACCAAACTCACAGGCTAAAGAGACTCCATGAAGTCTGCAGACATAGAAGTCATCGCTCTGTAGATTCCCTCAGGGCTCAAAGCAACAGCTAATGAACAGACTGAGGTCTTGCATATCAGACTGTGATCTGCTAACTCTTACAATAATGCCCTTGCACTATTTATGAGGTTACTCATGTGTACTTAAATGCAGTCATTGTACTTTCCAATAATATATGTTAAAGAGAGCACAAAGTTTACCACTAATTGTAGGAAGATATTTTTCCAGCAATATCAGGAGTTTGTGATATTTGTCTGAGCTGCTTATAAAAGTAAAATGAGAAATTTACTTAGGGGAAGAATGTAATTAGAAAGAGATAGATTTAAAAATTCTATGGCTAGGTCTAGAGCTGGTTAATTCATTTTCCTCCTCTTCTCTTTCCTCCTTTTCCTCCTTTCCTCTGAGAAAAACAGTTTGGTGAATATTCAAATTTTATTGTAAAGTCTACTGGATTGTATTGATTCCATCTTTGTTCACTACCAAACATTTACCTCCAGGAAAATTTAATTCCATGTGAATAATAAGGAATAGAAAGGAAAAAGAACATCAGCTTCACAGTTGGTATATAAATCTATTGAAAACTAGGTATTTTACTATGTATTAGGTATTTACTTTTCCATTGAGGAGTTAAGAGCATGAGGATGTATCCTGTCATACTTAAAACACTGAAATCCAATTTTCATGAGCAATAGGCACATTAAATATTTTGTGAACGATCTGCTGTAAGAATAGTAGCATAAAGTAGTAAAAGCATCATTAGAACGGTGAAAGGATACATCTGAGATTAGAACATCATTAGAATAGGTGATGTAAAATACCTTCTGCCCATCTGCACATCTAAACGCAGTATTTTATCTCAAAATACTAAATTGATGTCCTTAGCACATAGAATAAATTCCCCAAATTTACATTTTTTTTTAAGTATTAAAAAAAAAAAAAAATCACACACAAAAGATTAGATTAATCTGATTTCCTGTCCTGTTTCAGGGATGTATCTGAGATTTTACTCCATTAATTTTCTGATTTGCATTCTGCATGGAGTGGAATTGTTTCCTTCCCTTCCCCTTCTACTGTCTGCCATCAACATAAACATTTGCACTGCAAATGTCAGTGTGGGCATGCAAATGCATTGCTAGAGACAACAAATTTCTACAGTCCACTGGCTGAAACGTGTCACTGGCCCCATTTTCTGACTGAGGGCTTCAGGTCCTGTAACGATATTCAATATAATAACATACAAGGTCCTACCAAAACATATCATTGAGGAGACAGCTGAAGAAACATGGTAGATATTCCTTGATGCACTCCAAAAGATCTTTTCCATCTAGAAAAGTGCGGGGCTCCAGAAGTAGGCTTCTTTTTAGGCGTAGCCATAAGTCAAAAGTAGGCAACTTGTTTTAGAAGTACACTCATTGCAGTTATCTGACACGGTGGTACATTCTTTGTAATTCTCTTTGCTCCTTGCTCATCAGAATGCTTGCAGTCACCCCATCTTGCTTCCACATTACTGCACACTTCAGTGCAAATTCCTTCATCTTCAAGAGAAAAATACCTATGTAACACGTCTTCTGGATTTTCTTGCCTTTTCCATCCTTGCTTATTTCTCTTTACAAAAACAATTTTTTTTTTTTTTTTTGCATAATCCTTACCAACTTTTCATTGGCTTCTTTGCAGGCTGGGTACCTCCTCCCTCTTCCATCCTGCTCCCATCCTCTTCACTTACATCCACCCAGATCCCTTTGCTTCTCAGGGTCCCTCTGGTGATAACTCACAACAATAAAAGTGTCATATCCCTTTTGCTCATTGCTTGGTCTACTCTGAAGAGGCATGAGCTGTATGGATTTATCCTGGAGGGTATTTGGTATTTGAGCCCTGTCTTTACGTGGGGCTCTTTCTCTTTTGCCCATGCATGATCCTGTACTTGGGATAAGAATGCTTAGGCACATCTTGACCAATGTCTCTTAAACAAACATGGCTTAAGGCTGTTTACAGAAGGAGGTATTGGATGCCAATAACCAGTACAGAATCTCTCACAGAGTGCAAATGTTGGTGAACTGTGGTATTGGAAACTTCTCCCACACCCAGAAGACCCAGAAGAGTGTCTGGGTTGACACGTAGTATGACAAAAACCAACCATGTGACAGAAGTAACAGAGAAAATGGAAAGTCATTTGACTGCTCACTTTTCTTTTAAAGACAGACCTGTGTTCAGAAGAGTGCAAGAGAAAAAAAAAGAAGTGCAATCTGTGATGGAAATACATTTTAACAATACTGAAAGGGGAACATCAGCATAGTTCCAATGCGTTCACATTTTTACTAGGATGTGCAATTAAATGCAAGGATTCAATTTTTGAGCATGCATTGTTAATGAAAGACTGTCTTAAATAACTTAAATATGCATTTATAATCACCAGGTTCACTACAGATGCTGTAAAATGCCAATTTACAAGCACAGCTGAAACATTAAGTGTCTTTCTGCATTTAAACATGCAAAATGGTGTACTGGGTTATAAACACATTTTCTTTCAATTGTTTGTGTCTGCTATCACAGCACAGTTTATTGTGCTTACCATCCAGAAGAAAAGAGAGTTGAGAAAATGATCCTGTTTTCTTTGTAATTTTTCAGCAAGAGCTTAAACTATAGCTAAAGCTATGGGGTCATCCTTTAATTACCTGATTGCTTAGGCAAGAAATACTATTAAACACAGTTTTAGAACCAAGTAATAATCATTACACCCATTTTCAGCATAATGTTCAACTGTATACTTAAATTGCTTTGCTGAGTACAAAGAGGTTATTCTTATCCTTAAGTGCTTTTCTGAACTACAGACTATATACCTGGGCTAAAGGCAGTCCCTGCAGCACAGATGTCCACAGATTCTGCATTTTTTTAGCACATATGAGATGAAAACAGTAGAATGCAAACATACATGTAACAGGAAATACTACAGAGCATAGATAACTCATGCAACTAAAACAAAGAGATGGCAACCGTGTGTCAGTGCACAGTCAATTATAAACATTTTTCTGTGGTTCCGCTGTGAAAAGAAGCAAAATACAGACATTTTAACTGCGCAGTTGTCAAATTGGTTTAGAACCACAACTCTGACAGACTGAGATTTTAAAGAAGCAATAAGCAAAAAAGAGTAGATATGCAATAAAATAAGGCCACATATTGTACATGGTTTTTGTAAAAAAGTTATAAAATATTTTACTTCATTCTCAACATCTAACAAGCATGTTTTGTAACAGAACTAGTTATACACATTGAAATGATGCTTCTCATACAGTATTAGTCATCAGAGCTCTTCCACAATTAAGACATTCATAGTATAAAAAAAAAATATATATATTTATTTTAGCCCAGAAGGCTTTTATGCAGATGAGTAGGGAATTTATAGTTATGAGCCATAGACCTCTACCCATCAAACATCAGTCTAGGTTTACAAGAAGTGCCATTGAAAGCAATAATGCTACTTATCTACATGCAAGTGGGAGTGAGCAGGTCAGGGCCTGAAAAAATGACTCCACGTGACTTATTTGTCTCTAGGAGCCATCTCTTCCCCTGTTTCCTTTGTAGATACCTTTTTACACTGTGCAAAGGTTCAGTGAAGTAGTTCTAACATGGGATGGGAAAGAAAAAATCTCTGCAAGTGTGAATCAGAATTTAATCACCACTGAGAGATATCCAAGTGATTCATATTGGTAAAATATTAAGCCGCAGTGCTATATTTCAGTAGTCAGAGCTTGTCCTAACTGGAACAGCTCTTCAGAGCATTAACCTAGGGTTAAACCTAACAACACGTTAAATGTCTTTTGTTTCTTTTGTCTAGCAATGGTGTATGTGGCATTGGTCCTGTACTGTGGAAGATACCCATGTGTGCCAGCCACAACAATATTGTGCTTAATTGCAACTCTGACAAGTACATTCTGGGCAAGTTCTATCAAAAAGGGACTCCTGGGCAACCTGAATTAGCAAACATCTATACTACCTTCAGTTTTAAGATTTATTAATAATAAAGTCCTAAGCAGGTGCTTAAATTTGACTGTCAAAAGTTTGAAATATGTAAAAAAATATGTAAAGAAATCTCAAGTTTCCATTTTGCTCTTTTTTTTTGCTCTTTCACTCAGTTTTCAACATTTAATCTAATGATGCTTCTTTTTTTCCTACATATCACATTAATTCTAAGATTCCATATGAAATATTTGGCAGTTGTTACTTGAGGAGGGAGATAATTTAAGCCATCTATAGATTGTGCTTTATGCTTTCCTCTTTTTCTCCTTCTTTCTACCCCAGCACAAGTATATTGGCTCAAGAGATCCTCCAGCACCTACTCCTTTTCCTGGATCTTCTCCAGTGCCACAGACATCCTGATTATCATTATGCTTCCAAGTATATACATAATTTCTTTTCTTTTTTTTTTTTTTTTTGTCCACACCCAGCTCAAACAGTATATGTCTGTCCTTTGTAAGATAATTCAGTCTATATAAAATGAAAGTGAGTTTCAGTATCTCCCTTGATTACAAGTATCTTCAAATCTAATTTATGCCTTTTGAATTTTTGGTATCATGCTCAGGTCTGGGAAGATAACATGTGAGCAGGCTATTCTTATAATTAATTGTTTGCTTTCTCTGGCTGAGGTTCTCTCTGAGAACCTGTTCTTTGTCCTGCATATCTGATAATGTCATGACTCTAAGGTTCTTTATAGCCATAGTAGCTAATGTACCTTAATGCATTTATATTTCAGAGTCTTCAGATGAGTTCCAAGCTGTGGTCTTACTGACAGAAACCAGAGCAGGGTGGAAGCAGCCTTCCTGATAACCACACATTCAAGACCTCTCATTCTGATTCTTCTCCCATGCTTTTTCCCTGATCTCTCCCATTTCACTCACAACCAAGCCACAGTCTAATCATTCTTATTACAGTAACAAACATCTTATATTCTCTAATCTATTGTTTCTAATCTCAGAATTTGCACTGGAATGTCACATTTATAAACACAGAGTCCAACACCTTCTGTTCCCAAACCACAGGCATCCACCATGCAAGTGAATGAGGAATCCTCTTACACTCCAGGAGATCCAGAGTTTGTGATTAAGATAACAATAGCTTCCAGGTGTGAGGTGCTGGCTTTGTATGTGGAGCAAGGCAGCATTGAACTTAAAATGTAGTACACAAACAGCAACATTTAATGAGCATTAATTGCATCAAAAGAAGCATGACCAGCAGGTTGAGGGAAGTGATTCTCCTCCTCTATTCTTCTCTCATGAAACTCTGCCTGGAGTATTGCATCCAGCTCTGGCACCCCCAGCATAAGAAGGACAGGTGCTTGTTGGAGCAAGTCTAAAGGAGGGCCACAAAGATGATCAGAGGGCTGGAGCACCTCTCCTGTGAGGAAAGGCTGAGAGAGTTGGGGTTGTTCAGCCTGGAGAAGAGACGGCTCTGGGGAGACCTTATAGCAACCATTCGGTACCTAAAGGAGGCCTACAAAAAAGCTGGAGAGGGACTTTTTACAAGAACATTTAGTGGTAGGACCAGGGTTAATGTCTTTAAACTGAGAGAGGGTAGATTTAGATTAGATATAAGGAAGAAATTCTTTACTGTAAGGGTGGTGAGACACTGGAACAGGTTGCCCAGAGAAGCTGTGGATGCCCCATCCCTGGAAGAGTTCAAGGCTGGGCTGGATGGGGCTTTGGGCAACCTGGTCTAGTGGAAGGTGTCCCTGTCTATGGAAAGGGGGTTGGAACTCAATGATCTTTAAGGTCACTTCCAACCCAAATCATTCTATGATTCTCCAAAGTCACTGTTACTTTTGCCCTTTTGAAATGCTTGCTTTAAAATCAAACAGCAATATGCTCATTGTGTAGAATCACAGCTAACAAAAAGTATCATACAAAGTGGCTAAAATGCTAAACATGAGGTGGACCTAAGAGGATTTAGCCCTTCTATCACCATGTCTCACCAGTGTGATTCACACCAACAGGACTGCTGAAGCATTAAGAACATAGTGGATCAGTAGTCCATCCAGCCTAGCCACCAGCTAGTGATGTCGATAACCCAGTCATACTTGCTCAACTTCCCAGCATCTGTGGCTTAGAAGTTACTCAGTTCCCAAGCAAATATTAATTCTATTAATATACGTGCAGTGAGTCAGGTGCATGCAAATACACATGTGTATTTAATCTAGGCATGTTCAATGAAGTCTTTTGAGACTTGGAGGTATTAGCTTTCCTGTATGGGCGCTGGTGTTCCTTGTAATGCTTACAAGTTGAGTACTGCAGGTCTGCTGCTTATGAAGCTCAGTGTGCCTGGTACATGCATCAATATTTCTTTCTAGAAGTCTGGTGCAGATAACAAACAAGAGAAACAGAAAAAGAGAATAAAAGATACCTCTGCTTGAGGAAAGAACACAGGCGCTAACAATCAGCTGTGTTC
Organism: Columba livia; assembly: GCF_036013475.1. Taxonomy (NCBI): domain Eukaryota; kingdom Metazoa; phylum Chordata; class Aves; order Columbiformes; family Columbidae; genus Columba; species Columba livia. The sequence continues at coordinate 141,475,707 of NC_088602.1, read as the reverse complement.
ACTCTTGTCAAAGCAGGACTGCCAAAAGCTCATTCCTATCAAAATGACTCTGAGCACTATAAGCAGCTATTTAGTCTACAGATGTCACTTTAGATACCTGGTCATCAACTATTATGAGACGTGTACCATAAACTAGGACTGTTTTGAGTCATCGCTTGGTATGCATCTGAGATCAAAGAGATCAAATGACTATGACCAGAATCATCTTACTGCATTCTACACAATCTAACCCAAAGTGAGAAGGTCTGTTTTTAAGTAATAATTTGTAGAATCATCCATGCTCACTGAAAAGTCCTCATTGTTGGCTTCTTCCAGCTTAAACAGATGAGGACAGCAAGAAAACAAAAGGTACACTGCAAATGTGCCAAGTGGACAAGGTCAGAGTAGCATCAGCGATTTTCACTAAAAACTTTGAGTGAAATTTCACAGATCTAATTAATGAAAAATGCCAAAATAAAACTATCAGGCTGTAGAAGGTAATCAGGAAAAAGTGAGACAATGAGGGAGATAGACAGGGCAGGCAAAAGAGAACAGATGATGGGATGGAAGAAGTGGGGATTTTAAAGCAAATGTTATTTTGTCAGCAAAAGCAAAGAATGTAAATCTACACAGTATCATGAGATCATCATAATTGCAGCTGGATGCCCTTATCACTCTCAAATATAACAGCATTTTAAGAGGGGTGAAAAAACCCCAACTGAATAATCATTCCTCTTTTCTAATAAAGCATCCGACTCTCACATTCAGAAGTTTCATAATAACCTCCGGCAAATAAGTGCTAATGGGTTCAGTTTTCATGTCTGTACTTCAGAGAGAAAAAAAAAGTCAGAAATGTGTTGCATTTTTCCTCTTCTCATTTAAAAGAAGTGATATTTTGACTTGTAAGGAGCAAGTGCAGTTCACGTGCTTCGTTTCCTCTGTGCTGCACATAAAAACAGGAAAAGCCAGTCTTTTGGCTGTGCTTCTTTTTATTGTTGGTTGTTTGACATGTTTTTCTATTACAGTTCACAGCAGGGAGCGTTTATCTCCGTTATGAAAACCAGTTGGCCCATTGTTTAGAAAGAAAGCTGCACTTCCCCAATAGGAAGTCAAGTGTCTCTACAGTGTCGTAGAAAGGCATTCTGCAGTTGAAGTCAGCACATGTTGGTGCTCCGAGACTCTGTGCACTCAGCGCTCGTGCTCCTGCCTTTGATTAGAACAAGCGGGTTTCCCCTTGCACACGTCGGGAAACAGTGATGTGCACAGTGGGCAATGGCAAATCCAGGAGCAGTCCCACTTCCCACCAGTTAAAGATGGAGGAGGTTTTGGTAACAGTGCCTGTTTTGCAACATTAGCTAGCAGAAGCTGTGAGATTTCTTTCTTTCTTTTCCTGATGTTGGTTATTTTGAAGGAGGTGTTAAGCTACTCTTTGAGAAATGTTGTCTCAATTCTCTTTAAAAATGCAAATATTGCACCTTAAATTTTTTTCTGCTTCCTCTTTTCTTCCAAAGTAGTAAGAAATATAATATTGCTTTATTTTTTATTCAGTTGTTTTTTTTTTTTCCCAGTTCTAACATTGAGAGCTCACTTTGCCATTTTTTTTTCCCCAAACACAAATTCCTTAAATATTCTTGTCTGATAGTGCCCAATTATTTGTGTGAGTGTTTTTTAGAATTTACTTGCCTGTTCAGCAAACATGGTAAATATGGTGTTTATGTCAAAGGTGTAACTGTAATAATTAAAACTTAAACCATGGGCTGGTTTGCTTCCACAAGTCAATCTTCTGACCAGTACTTGGGTGATATTACATCTTTGAGAAAATCTGCTAGTTACATTCAGTCCAGGTTGAATAAACTTGACTTTATCTGTCTAGATCAAATAATAAAACATATTTTAAATATCATGAAAATTATCCATCAGGAACCAAAAGCTCAGTCTGTGTGATATTTCAAAATGGATTTCAGTCAGAATTCAGTATCTACTCTTTTCAGTAAAATTCTGAAGTCAAATGTTGTGTTTGCATAATGTTATTGTAAAAATCTGAATCAAGATCAGGGAAAGTCAGATCTTCATCTTGATGTATATTGTATGACTTGGTCATATATCCGGTAATGTTTAAAATACATAATTTAATTACTCCAGTTTCTTTTTAAGTCATTATATATGGTGTACTGGATAGTTATATTTTGTTTATTTATTGGATTAATCAAATTATTGTGCAATCCTGTATTTATTATTATTAATATTTCTCTTGGATGAGTATTTGTTGTTATACATTTGTAACAAGCTATATAATAATAGCTTTAATACTAGAAAGCAAAACAAAGATAAAACATGACTGAATTCTCACCTTTTAAACTGCTAGTACAATACTTTGTTTTGTGCACTTGCCTTTTGGACGCAGTTTGACCTTTGTAAACTATACAAAAGTAGGAGACCAGACTCAAGAGCTCATGTTCTAGTCTCTGCCTTGTGGGCTGTAATTTTTTTAATACAATCTGATTTTCACTGGCTCTTCGATGGATACAAAGCAGTTGGTTTAGTGTAGGGTATTTAATGTGCTGTCAGTTGCCTTTGAAATTTTCACTGTTTCTTATTCCTTTTGTTCTTTCATTAAGTGCTTAAAAATTCAGTGTACTGAATTAAATCTGTGGGAAAATATTTATACCAAGAGACTTTACAAAGATAAAAAGCTCACTGAATATATCTCTTCGGTTCTGGCTTGTGTAAATACAAGCAAAACAGCAGTACAAGAAAAATAATTGCTTTAATGAAAAAATACAAAGCAAACAAATACCAAATAGCGTGGTATTTTTGAGTTGGTTGCCCTGAGATTTTAGAATTCCATATAGCAAGGAGTATAACCTTCCTCATCAAGCTGTATTTGAAGTCCAAAGTATATCAGATTTGAATTCATCTGTATTTTAGTTATTTTTATCAGAAATTATGCAGAACTTTGTCCATGTTTAAATCATCTAGTACTATTAAAAGCTACAGATATCCAGCACTTCAAGTATCTACTCACATGCACTCCATTGTACATAAAAAAACCCAAAAAAACAAACAAACAAAAAACCAAACCAACCAACAAACAAAACACAAAAAAATAAAACAAACAAAAAAAACCAAACCAAACCCACTTTTGACATGATGTACAGTATTAACAAAAAAAATACCCTGTTAATTGTGCAGTTTCTGCATAGTTTCTTGCTTATAAAACTTACATTGAGATAAGAGTGACTAATGTGAAGTACTGAAATACTGCTAACAATAACTCTCAGAATTAAAATAGAATAGGAAGGGACCTAGAAATTTTTGGAATATTTACATGGTGAAGACATTTTTGGGGCCTGTATCAAATAATTACAAATAATATTGTAAGTCTAAAACGTTAAGATTTAACTTGGTTGGTCAAGTGGTATAATCAATACAAGGCTTCAGTGCTTTCCAGAAAAAGAAGCTAATTTCCTGGCAATGGATAAATTCCAAAAACGTTTTGAAAGAGAGATCAAAGTGATTTTTCTGTCTTGCTAGGTTTGCATCCATTAGCAGAGGTTACTTCTCAAGAGCAAATACTTGCCTTTGAAATGGAGTAGACTGTCCCAAGTATAAGGTGTCTCCAAAAACCTTCCCCACAGAGAAATACCAAAGTATCATTCTTCACCTTTCATTTCAAGTGATATTAGTTTGCATACTAAATCATATAATCCTAAAATGTATTTTAGGAAGAAAATATAAATATTTGCAGCAAGGCCACTTAATCTGTTTGCTTACTCTCTCTGCTACCTCCTTCTGAGACTGCTTTTTCCCTTGACATAAAAAAATAAATGGATGGTTCTCCAGGCATCAGTAGATTCTTCCTTCTTCTTAGAAGTGTCCCTGGGAAGGAGCTAAAAATTCTACAGGAGTCAACAATAAAATTCTTATGGACTTCAGCAGATTAGTAGTTCGTACAGGATTGAAATTGGGAGAAAAGACCTCTCTTTTGGAAAGTCATTATGCATATTTCATTAGAGCTTGAAAAATAAAGAGGATCTTCCTGAAGATAGCAGTTAATAAAAACCAAGTCATTAGTGTCATTATGAGGGATAACTGGATGAAATATCACTAACAGATACAACCACTGATAACAGTTTTCTGCCTCTCAAGTCTGTTAAACATCTTCCCATTTTGAAAATAATAATAAAAATATCTGCTATGTCACATATGACAAAAATTAGCTATAACAGACTAACTATAGATCTCTTTAACAGACTCAGAGTTGATTATAAGCCTTGTTCGTATAATTGTTCACCTACACACATTTTCACTGTCGGTTTTGCCTGCTGTATTTACTGTGCATTAAAATTGAGTGTTTTAATACACTCTTTTAAAAAAGATCCAGTAAAGCTTCTCATGAGCAAAACCAGTCCCTCTCATTTTTGTCTAATTTGGTTACATCTTCATTGTTACTATTGTTATTTTTTTGTAATGCAATAGCATCTATAGATCTCAGGCAAGATCAGGGGCTCGCTGTGCTAGACAATGTACAAATAGAAAGGGAGAGACAGTCTGTATCCCCTAAAGCACTTCTAGTCTAAATACACCCAGTAGGAAAGGAAGCACAAGCATGGAGCACTGAAGTGATTTTGCCTGAGGTCACACAGCGGTTCATTAGTAGTTTTTGGGAAAGAAGCTGGTCTTTCTGCTGCCCTTCCAGAGTCTCTTACCTACGCCTCTCATATGGTGATAGAAATCTTCTTAAACATTTACAGTTGTAATGTTACCCTTACTTGGATTTGTGTGTAGTGTGATGGTGATTCGCTTGCCACAAAGCTGATCCCTGCTATTATATATTCATGTTAACAAACTGTAAAAGTGACATTCCTTTTGTCACAAAAATCCAGCTTCATCAAAAGCAAAGCCTTTCTTTTGTAAATTACTGTTTCTTATAGATAATAATGTTTTGCCACTGCTGATGCCTGTTGCACAATTTCCAGATAGTGCTGCTGACTGAGCTCTTCCTGCCTCTGTCCTTGCTGTAAACTCGCTGCATACAGATGTGGACAGAAGCACTGTTTTGGTCAGGTAGAAGATCTATTTATTTTAGGATGTCCTGAACTGTGATCAACCTGAAGGTACCTCACTTGCAGTACTAATGGAAGTCACTTACCTGATTTTGAGCCATCTTCAGTATTCCTTAGCATCTCCAGTAAGATTATGTTGATCACAAGTACAATTTAATTCACTGTTTTGTTGGTTTTCTAGAAGAATTCTAGTCAGGAATTAAGGGGAATTTTGTTTGTTTGTTGTTTGTTTGTTTGTTTTTACTGGGATCACGTAGTGCGTTGCTCTGACATTGCAGAGACTGTAGATAATTTTGCATGTCATTGTCATGATTTTCATCTTGTTTATATGATGTTGGAATACAGCTTGCCTGCCTGCTGGGCCTCTGGTATTATTATTATTATCTGGTAACAGGATATTCTTTACCAAAGATTTTCAAAACTCAAGCAACTTGACCTAACTTTGACATTAGCCCTGTACTAAAAAGGGATTGAAGTGTACTTCCAACCTGGATGAGTGTACGATTCTGGTTTTAGTGGTGACTAAGCCACTTCATTCTCAGACTATTTTACAGCTTTGGCAGAACAACATCTTATTCTGAGGGAGTTTTATGTTACCTGTTCTTTCAACACAGCATCTTCAAGCAGCTTAATCCATGTTTTCACTTTGACTTTATTGTCTATAAAGATGGCCTGAGGGAGGGCTGCAAATTCAAGTGAAGTCCTTCAGCTTAACTTCCTGGGCAGATCCACAACTTATTTTCTCTAGTCATTTAGAGAAAGCACTGACACTGCTCATATTTCTGTGTTCTGGTAACCTTACCAATGTTCCTCACCTTGTCTTTAGGGACTTGAAAATATGTTGCATAAGAGATGCCATACCTATGCAGCAGATATGTAAACCTGACACAGAGGGAGAAGGGAGTGCTATCAGTCACAGTCTTCCCCATTCGCTTATATATGAAATGTTGCTGGTGTGGTAGCTGCTCATGTAAGCAAGAACTTTTCTGATGAAAAACTTCTGAAGAACATTTTCTTTAGAGACACTTCCATCACTGCCATGTATTCTGTTATCTTTTTTTTTCCCTCTCTCATTCTTTGTTATCAAGAAAGTTTGCATGAAAAGGAAACCTTTTTTATCTGAAGAGTTCATCTTACTCTGGTAACCGTTCCCCCCTGAAGCCCTTAATCGTATCCACAATAGCCATTTGTGCAGCCTCACACAGAGGATTATGGCTTCAGGTGAGCAACAAGCAGCAGGAGCAGATGGAATCCCAGGAAACAAAGATATAATTTTCATGCAAATCCATCTCCAAAAAGAAGTAAAAGAATATATATTCAACGCAAACACTCCGTTAGTGAAACCTTATGATCAAGAAGTCAAATGCACAAAAGTCAGAAGTTTCAGCAGTAGGGTTTCCACAGCAACTCTAAACTTGGCTGTTTTGTTGCATTTTTCATGACATTTTCAGCTTTTGTGTCCGTCTCCTGTCCTGATTTGCTACTGACAATCTGACCCTTAATGTCTGAGAAAGTTGGAACTTTAGATTCTAAAGTTCTGATACAAATTCATCTCATTGTAGCACCATGGCTTAACTTGGCAAACTATGAGCACATGTACAAGGAAAAACAAACAAACAAACAAACCCACTGAAATTTAGTTTCTCTGGGAACTCTGAGTTGAGCCATCTGAATTCTGCAGGTCTAAAAAACATCTACAGTGATGTTGCATGAATAGAAAGCTTTTGTACTAAGTTTCTTCTTCGATGCTTTTGGCTTTTTATATAGTGAGAAAGTATATCGTCTCTAGTTCCATGCAACTTCTTTTGTTGTTCATTTAGTTTACATTCAGCTTCTTGGAGAAAAGTAAGGCCTTTGAGGACAGAGGAAACCCAAAGTAGCCAAGGTCACTGGGAAAGTTGCACAGATATTTATCTAAATCACTAGCCTGTCAGATTTGTACAAAGTTTACTCTTACATTGAATTTCCCATGTGCACATTACTTCAGACTTTTAAAAAGCAAAGTTTTCAGTTTTCTTGGAGCTGACTCTACAATGTACTACCATGTGTGAAGAAAGGCACACCAGTGATTGCTTCATATTTTCCTCAGAGTTGTGGCTGCTCAATAGTTGAACTGTGTGGCTAGTCCATCTTTAAGTGTTTCAGTATCACATCTTTTTTAGTTCAGCCTAGACAACTAATTTCCTACCACCTTTCTTCAGCTGTAAGAATGGGCAGTCTATTTGGTTTAGGATTATTTTAATGACTGTACAGCGCACCAGATTTTAAATAAATAAAATAACTAAAGCTTCCCTATGTGATGCTATTTTACTGCACTGTATTTGCTTTACATAAAAAAACCCACAAAAATTGCAGTCACCTGAAATTTATTGCAGAAGGCAAGCTAAATCATGTAAAGAATACTGTATTGATAAATACACTGTAATGTGTGAACTTTCTTCATTCTTTGCTGAATATAGAGAGGTAGGCAATATCTGAAAGTATTTTCACTCATTCTGAAAACTCAAGTAATCCTACTACAATGCACATGCACAGAGACCTAAATTAAGCTTGAAAAGGTACCTAACATACAGCATTTCCTAATCATTTTTGTCTGATGTTACCACACTAATACAATTTTTTACAACTTTCATTTTTTTTTTAATTTCTAGAATGTGTTTGCTGTTGTTCAAAAAACAAACAAGCAAACAACAAAACCCTAACAGTAATGACACAGTGGCTTATTATCCCTGGTTTCAGACTTCAGTTGTAAAACTGCTACCTCAAACAACACCAGAAGATGTTCAGACGCATATAACAAATGTTTCTACCAGCTGTTTTCACTCCCCTTCCCCAGCTTCTGTCACTGGATTTTCTCCAAATATTTTCTGCATCTTTCCCATTGCAGGTTCCTCATCACAGTCTATCCTCTCTACTTCAGATCTGGTCTAGTTTACTTTTGTCGGATGGCTCTATCCCTTTCTTTCCATGAATTTCTCTGAGCTGTTCTCCTGACACTCGTTATGTTAAAGATCCACTCGTTGCTGGGTGGCTATTTAGCGTTTGCACTATTGACACCTTCGAAGAGAGATTAGCAACCAGGTGTGAGGGACCTCTGCAGAGCAGACCTTCAGAGAAGACTGCGGAACCAGCTGTAGCAACTGGCATTTGGAGGTGGCCAAGGCCAGACAGCAGGAGGTGCAGGTATATGGTGAGGAACCTGCTCTCAAGGAGCTGGGATCCAGCCAAGAGGAACAAAATGTTATGAGTTAGGTGTGAGGTTTGCTAAAGAGGTATCTGCAGGTAGGCGGAGCACGTGGTGAAACTGTGAGCTGGTAGAGATTTAAGGTCACCTGACCATAGGTCTTTTGGTGGGGATCTAGGGAAGGATGAAGGGGAAAAACAGCTTTTCATGAAGACGCACACATTCTCAGCCTAGAAAAACTGCTGAAATTGTGCATGTGATTTGGAGGCTGTTTAGGACCTTCCTGAGGCAAAAATTACTGCCATTAAAGGGACTTCTGTGTGAGCAGAAAAGCTGGTGCAGAACAAAGCTCTTACTCAGCTACCCAGGAGGCTTCCACAGTGGGTGGTAAGTGATTGGGAGTCACCAGATGGCTGCCGAGCTTGTGATTAAGGTTTTGGGACACTTGAAGCAGTATGTCTGAAAATATATCTTGGACCACACATCACCCTGAATATGCTATTAATTTTCTGTTTTGTAAAGAGTCAGATTTATTGACAATTTGTATACTTGAAGCTTTGTGTGCTGGGCAACACACCTTGCTCTCATTATTGTTAATGGCAATAGGAAATATGCACATAACTCCCTATATACTACCTAGGCAATTTAGCTCCAACAATGTAAGTTTCTGGAAAACAAAATTAAATCATGTAGGTAAGAAAAGAAAATGCTTACCTCTCGACTTTATTTCGCTTTTAAACCATGGTGTTTAAAAAGGTGTTAAACTACTCAGTATTAAACAAATCAAGCTGGTTAAATTTGCCTTTTAGATATCTGATATGGAACTTTTTTTTATAGCTTGAAATATTGTTTTTTAGGAAGATAAACTTGTAAGAACCTTTGACTGATCTGTAGTAAAATATTTTACTGAAATTTCATTTGCCTGAACAAATATTTTTAGAACACGAGCAGAAATGTATGGCATAAATTTCAAAGCCTATCATATAATTTCATTTACAAATATTTATATACATGGTCCTAGGGAAGTTAAAAATGTGATGTTTTTATAGAAAATATACAATACAGCATATACTTTCCATAGAGTACATGGTATCTAAAATGGGAGAAGAGAGAAGTTTCTTTCAGGAGCTCCAAGAAAACAGCTTTGATTTAAAATGCAGCTAAGAATTGGTAGCAAACAGAAATTTTATTTTGGAGTAGTGATAAACCAAGAAAACCACACTCTGCCCCACATGTAATCCATTCAAACCTATTGCTTTTCATAGTGAACAGTCATAGGCTCCTGCTCATTGGGTATTTAAGGGGAAGTTTGCAATGCAAGTTAAACCCAGCTCTGAGTCCCTGATTCAAGGCTTAGCCCATCTCCTGATGATGTTGTTAAAACCTAAACCTGAGTTTAAGTCTCTCTGATCCTCAGCTAGAAACTTTCCAGCTGCCCAGAGTTCAGCACAAGGAGATGAAGCCTGCCTTGCATTTATGTATAACATAAAGAGTGCTTAAATAAGTGAGCTTACATGCAGCCAGTTCATTTGCTCTCATTCTCAAATCAGTGCAGGCTGTTTTCCCTGCTAATTTGCCCTCCTTCCCTGCCAGATGCAGTTACAAGACAACACTTGATTCTCAAATCTGCCAAGGTTCACCTGTTTTTTCACAAGCTGTCAAATGCTTGATGTAGCATGCAGAGCCACTGAGTAGAAGTAATAAGTCAGTCTGAGGCTGAGCCAACAGAACAGCTCACCGCTACCGATGGGGGCAGGTCATGCTCCAGCACATCCCTTTCCCCGCTCCTCTACCCATCATGGTGTGATGTTGTTCAGAGAGCCACATCAGCCCAAGAACAGTCTGACAAATCTTATGGACTGTTTCTGCCAGCTCAGTGCAGTGAATTGGCTTAATGAGCCTGAGGAGGGGAGAGGCAATTGCCATTCTTACAGGAAATAAAGAAGTTATGGTAGACATTATTAGCATAACTCTAGTGCATAACTAGTAGATCACTGAGAATGAGCAGAACCATGACTATAAGCAAAAAGAATAAGAACAATGTGTTGAGAAAGACAAGCATAAAAAATTGCCCTCTTTCTGTCTTACTACCCAGTTAGGTTGTACCAGCATGGTGTGTCACAGAAAAGCAAGATCTGGCTGGGAGGGTGAGCTGGGATCCATGGGTGACTCCGACATGATCAGTGCCCTCACCAACAGGTTGTAGACCCTCAGGGTCCAAACAGTGGGCAGAACCGAGGGCTAACGATGAGTCCATTGACAGCCATAGGCAAGGAAAGAGCCAGGTCCAGAACCCAAAGGAAACGGAGTCAGAGATAGATCAGGGATGAGGCTACAATGTGGATCCGAGGTCCATCCAAGAGACAGAACCAGAGACAAGTGCACCTACAGCACAGCTCTGGCAGGGTCTGGGCTGAAACGGGTCTCCTGAGTCTACACACAGAGCTGAGGGAAGTTCCAAATGAGGCCAATCAGGACCACTAAGACCTCTTTGTATCCTCAAGGCCCTGAGATGGTGAATGGCTTTCATAAAGTGATTCTAATTAGTGCTATTAATTCAGTTAGGAGGGTTTTGCTATGTGCTAGCATTCTTCTTATTTAATTACCCAGTCTGGAAATGCGCATTTGGACACAAAATCTTGTCACCAGACTTGGCAGGTGGACCTTGAGTGCTAGGACAGTGGCTAAATGTCTTGACAACTTGAACCAGTTGACATCTGAGCTACTGCAAAACACATCTTCCTGCTTCCCCTCTCTGCCCCCCACCAACTGCTACTGTCACCTGCCCTGCAAAGGTGGTTTTGCTCAGAAAATGCTTTCTTTCTTCCTCTTCAGGGTTAGTTTTCTGACAAGCTGATGTCCTGATCTGACTCAGTGTGCATCTGTGAGGTCCCGGATGCAAGCAGGTGGTGTGATCTGCTGACCTCACAGGGAGTAAGACTGCCTCCTCTCAGGAGGCATGGTCAAAGCTTGACCTAAGCTGATTGCAAAACACCCTTCTGAATTTTGGCTTGTATTTTTAATATCCATTAAAAATCTGTTTTAAGGTCTCTTGAAGTTGCAAAAGAAAGGCTATTTTAATGTATGCTGTGACATTCAATGGTCTTTGGGTATGGTCCTGTGTTGCATTATTTACCAAGCAGCTGTGATTCTTTTCTTGCAAATTGGTTCCTACTGTGTGACCAGGTCATATGCTGTCATCCATTGTGGTAAGAGCTGTTGCAGTTTTAATTCTGATGCTGATATTTCTTTAACCTTGGTGTGTGTTTATTGATCATTAATCTAACCAACAGCTGGATTTTTATACAGGGATTACTGTAAATGTAAAAGCATACAGCAAAGTTAGTGCTCTTGCTAGGAATTTGAAAGCAGTGAAAGGAGATAGCCAAGGAGTGTCCAGAACAAACATCTTCCAGTACTCCATTGTTACCAGGAGATATTCATATTCACATGAAACCTACAGCCTGGAAGGCTGGGGGGGAACTACTTCTAATTTTTCACAGGGTCACTCAAGGGGAACACTAGGTTATTCCTAATGATTTAAAGATTTCAGATTGAGATTACTGTTGAGTTTCTTTTAAATCAGAACTGAACAGGCTAATCTGAATATACCTTTTACTAATGAGTTAAAGACTGGGACATTGGGCAACAGAAATAACCCTAAACACTTTGAGGACCATTAACTTTAATGCTTGCCTGGTGACGAAAGAATAGCCCAGGCAGTATGTCTGGGCTTTGCACTGTATTTTTTTGGTAGTGTGGTGACTTCCATTTGGAAACATTAAAAGGTTCAAAATTAGTAAGTGCTGATGTAATGCACACTTAAATCTCAGTTTACTTACCATCTCAGTTTTTCAATGGTAAATGTTAGGGAACAAAGCAAAGCCTACATTAAATAAGCAGCTGCTGATTTTTTAAAATGTATTTATGCTTCTTACATAGTGTGTCAGAGTAACTTCTACTTTCTTTCTTTCTTTTTTTTTTTTCTTTTTATTTTCTCCCCATATAAGATATCAAGGTCATAGGTTTTGTTTTGCAAACCTATGATTATTCCAAATAATGTTCATGAATCAGTCTGACTTCTGTTCCTGAAGTCAGATATCTACACCTTTTTACATTCATGTTAGTTTTTCAACACTCTGTAGAAACTTGGATTCTTGCAGATATATTTGATTTTTCTGTCCCTCATTTAAAAATCCTACATTTGAGCATACTCTTCTTCGAAAGGGTTAATTTCACCTCTGCTAATATTTTATGACTCTATTAGTTATTAATGCAGTCAACTCATAAACACAGTTTAGGGGGTACTGGCCTTGGAAGAACTTTCTAGGAGACCAATATATCAAATAAATTCTTAAGTTCCCTTGACCTCAAGATAGAATTACAGGTTTATAATTTACTCAACACTTACATGACCCAGAGAACAAAGGATTGCCAAGTCAGTCAAAACTAAATTACTCTTGACCTTAAATTAGTCATTTTCATGCTGTTAAAACTATAGCTAAATCACTGTGGAGATTTTTTTGAGCTTATAAATCAGGTTTGTATTTTTCCATTTAAATATGGAAATAAATATGCTCACAACCTAGAGCTATACACGCACTTTAATGCGTATTTAACTATTTTCTGAAATTTACCAAACAGTTCAGCTTAATTAATGGAAGTGTATTAACTGTGTTTATTTATACACGTGTGTGTCTCCAAGATGTCTGTTTTTCTTGTGAATAAAATGAATATATGCAACATAGATCAGCAAGTTATAGCTGATAAGGTGCAGCAGTAAGAATCCTGTAGGATGGTGTCAGCTGTCTCTTACTGCCTGAGAGATTCTGTAGTCCTTACTCAGGTACAGGATCAGCTCCATCTGTGTTCAGCAGCTGAGGCATGACAGAGCACTATGTGTTGCTGACAACATACATTGTTGACAATATTAGTCCCATTTTGCACATGTACAAAAATAGTGAGAATAAATAACTGAATAACATTCCCTCAACACTGCTTTTAATTGCATAATTAGGGTATCATTTTGCAAACTTTAATTTGAAACATAGCTTCATACCTGTCTGCAACCCACGTAGAGAATTACTTAGATGTGGGTTTGCAGAATCAAACCCTTCATTAATTCTGATCAGATCTTTGCCTATGCAAGTATTTCTCATCAGACATTTGGAAAGTTAGCTAGTTCCTTTTTCTCTAGGCACTTCCATTAAAAAGCTATTTCTGAAAGTAAAGGAGAGGTGTGTAGGTGTGTAAAGATTTTCAGGGTTTAGTTGTATGGAAAACTACAGTTCCACAATATGACCTGAGATCTTTGAAAAACAATATGCGTAGCATTTTTAAAAATTCCTGTGCATTTTCAGTAGCTCAGTTGGGCAAAAAGAGTTTTCAACAGTCTCTGTGGTCTGCAATAGCTGTGTCTTCAGGATGCCTCACATAGAAACACAAGTTAATGTGAGTTGCTTTGGACAGAAACAATATCTTCAATACAGCTTTCTAAAAACTTCCATCACTGAAAACTTCCTTCATGTCAGGCAGAAAATAATTCCTACAGAGTCTCTAATCCAGAAGGAAGCATCTCCACACTTTGTTCATAAGCTCAGTGTTTGAATGTATTTTAATTTCTTTTAGACCATTTTAGGTCTGGACATAACATAGACTGGAGTTGCACTCTGGTCAGCCAGTCTTCAACAGGATGCTGCAGCCCTAATGTAAAGACTGTCACATATAATTTATCATGTAGTTTAGATTACTCTAATGGTTAATTTGCATTTACTTAGTAGGAACTGGTTTTTGTGATACTTGTTGACTTCTTATGCCCACCAGAGCTCAGCTGAAAATTGATTTATTTTTTTTTTCCATTGCAGCTTCTGATCCAAATATTTGGGAAAAAAAAATCTCTTCTGTTTGAAGGAAAATGAACATTTTTTCCCAAAATTAAAACTGTGTTTCCTGTTGGATTAAATTCTGTATTTAACTCAAAAAGAAACCTTTTTCTCTTGCAGACATGCAAAATTAGCAGAGGACTAGGGTTATGAAGCTCCTAGAACAGGTCCTTCTGTCATTTAATATCACAATGGATCCACATTGTGAGATGCTTAGGTTCAATTATTTCCTCAGTTTTAAGGGATCTGAGCCTCTTTTTCCCCAGAAGCATGCCGCACCACCAGATCACAGAATATGCTGGGTTTGAAGGCCAAGACTAGGTGTCACATTTACACTCTTCCACTGTGAAAGGAAACACCCACAGGGACAGGGACTTAACCTCTTCTTGCATCAGCCAGTGAGTGCTTTAGCCACAAGGCTGGAGAGTCTCTTACAGTTCTTTGGCTCAGTGAACATTTAGTTATTCAATGCACAGTGGCGCAAGCCCAGCTGAGAGGAGAACGGCAGAGCCTCAGGTGCCAAGGCTCTCTTCCCCATAAGTGAGGAAAGAGTAGTAGAAAGAAGAAGGTGTGAAAAATAAGAGATCTTAAAAAAAATGGCGTTAAACAAAATCCTGGGTAGATGGCTCTTTTATGTGCTAGTTTGTCAGATAAAAATCATGTTCACAGTTCTGTGAATATTTTCCCTGCTATATCCCAGTTCCTTACATTCTGAATTTGCAAATAATTGTGTGCTCACCCAAGGTGCTCTATAAAATTAATGATGCATAGAAAATATGCAATTTAATGTCATGAGCAGAATATTGTTCGTTCTGTCATGAACAGTTTTTAGAGTAAGAATGCATAGGAACTAATAAGAGATGCAGCATAAGCATATCATAATGTACAAATATGTTTTGAAGAACTATTTTCTTACTTTCCGTCCATCTTGGAGAATACTAAAAATTAGTCCTTTTTTTTTGTCCTTAGCTCTCTGCATGGTCTGAACAACTTGAGAAGCCTGAGGAGTGTATTATGTTGATGTGTACATGGGCAGTTTTGGCAGACACAAATGGAGTGGACTGTGTTGTACTGTGGATCAAACTGAACATTGCCCTCAATGTGCCGGGGAAACAAATTCTCTCTGTTTGTGATAGAGAAAGAGCTGCTTTAAAGATTCTCTGCTGGAAACAGTCCATCTCTTTGACCAAAAATCACCACATAAGAAAAATAAGAAAAAAACCCCAACCTCATATTTACGAACTATTTGCCCTGACCTGTTCCCTTGGAAAAAAAGGTATTTTGCTTCAGATAAGTGGTAGTATCAGGTTATGTTGATTATTTCTTGCAACACTCTACAGTTCAGGGAAATTATCAGCTATCACTCAGATCCAACTGGTTCACCAGGTTGTTAGCCACATGTCAGTGTTCTACTGAGGACAAATTTAAAGATATTTTTGAGTAGTATAAAATGGTTTTATTTCCTCTATAGTTCTCACAGCATGAGGCTCAAAAAATGTATTATATCCTGTGTGCATGAGAAACACAAAGATTGAAGTGATGATAATATTAATTTTAAGATGGGGAGGAAGGCTTAGAATTTGAGACTAAGGGTTCATGGTTGAGAAGGCTCATAACAGCAGAGATGAACTATCACTGTGTTAAAATGTTCCTGTCTGATTCCTTGTTTGTCAGCCCCTGCTTCATGTCATGTGAAGTCAAGTGTCTGTGTTTCATAGAGTTCTGTGTAAATGTTTGTTGATTTCTATCTGTTCTGGTTTTATACTTCTGCCCTGAGGTTTGCTTTGAGTTTCAGGTTTAGGCATACTGAAATTGTAAAAGTAAATTCACTTTAAATTGCAGTGTTTTAAGTGGTTTTTCTTCAAAGCCATGCCAAACCTCAGATTTTGCATAATTTCTTTTTGCATAATTTCCAAGTAAAAAGATGAATTGAGTCAGAGCTCCTTTGGAATGGGTTTGAAGTTTATATATTTATGAAGTTTTAGAAGTAAGAGAAGAAACATGTCCTTATTTCAGCTTCAAATGGACAGATGGTCGTGACCTATTTCACGTTTTTGAACACTGAAATTTAGGTCTTGAGTATATGAATACTTGAGCTGCTGCCTCATCTTCACAGTAAGTTCCTTCAGATCCAGAATAAAGCCAGTTCCTAATGGTCAAGATAAAGCTAATCCGAGGCAACATCTATATGTCCGTTCCCGGGATAAAAAAATAAATTCTGCTTCAGTGGGAGTCTCGATAGCATGGTTCCCAGTTTTTGTTTCATTCTTATACAGAACTTCCAAGAAGATTTGTCAGATTATTGTCAGAGAACAGTGGAAATGTGTCAAATGAAATAAAGATCCCTTTGGATTATTATTTCTTTCTTTGAACTTACTTCTGTATCTAGATCTTAAAAACAGCCCTCATCATTGCTGACATAATTAATTGCTTGTATTATGTGTTCTAATTACTGGAATTCAGGTGGTTAGCCACCTAAATGAGTGCATAATTATTTAGAAACATTTGATTGCTGTACTGGCATTCTCAAGGCCCAATTAAAGAAAACAAAACAAAACCAAACAGAAAACAACAACAACAACAAAAGCAACAAAAAAAACCCCACATCAAACAAAACACACACAAAATCAAAGCCTAAAGGTTGAGACTTTGAAGCACTGATACTAATAGTTACTATCCTGTTAATTAGATCCACTTATATATTCTCAATACTAAATAGATATATTTGCTTCTATTAGACCTCCATTTGCAACTCCAGTGAACATAGATCTGATGATCTTTGAAGTGGAAAAGAATTATTTAAAATGGAGTTTTTCCATGAGAGAACTTTGAGTAGGAGAAGGAGTTTTGTGAATTTGATTTTGTAACAGAAGGATTTAAAAAAAAATCGTTTGATGCAGCCGCAGTTCAAAACACTGTGGTTGGTGGAAAATTGTGGAAGTCCGTATCAATGTTTAAACAATATCTGCCCAGCATGGTCTGCTGTTTCATAGGATCCACACCTTGGATGTGTCATTCTTTAATAGTATCCTGTAAACCAGCTTATGTCTTCTCTAAGGCACGTGGTCTTCATTCTGCACCAGATGATGCAGTGTAGAGTGTATGTCTTCAGGGTAGAGTCTCAGTTACTGGGATGAGAAAGGGCACAAACCAAAGAAAATGCATTCATTTCATAAGAGAATAAAATGTTTCCTTTCTGGAAACAAATGTGTATTAAAACAGGACAAAATGAAACATATTATCATTTCAGGCTCAAATACTTTTAGAATCTTTTGTTACATAATGACTTTTAAAATATTTTTCCTGTGAGTTAGAATGGGAACAAAGACAGGAAAATCAGAATTCCCCAGAGGATGAAGACAGAGATTTCCTCACTTATTTTGCAAAAAGTATTTTTCCTGTTCTTTAATAGCGAGTCACGACCACTTAGTATATAAACACCTTCCTTCTGTTCATCTACTGGCTTAGCTAAATGTCTGCCAGAAAAAAATGCCAAGAGATAGCATCTTTTCCTAAAGGTAAAGAAAAAATGTAGAATCTTTGAACAGAAAGTAAGTTCTCAATGAACAAGTGAAATATCTTGAAATAAGAAGCTCAGCAAAACTGCTTTCAGTGATAGTTTTGCAAAAGTGATGCTTGCAACATTTAGTAAGATGTTTCTGTAGTAAACCATTCATAAGCACTGCATGTTTTTCAGTATTAGACAAGCGAGGCACGTAAGATTTTTGTGTATGTTCTTACATTAAATACAGGGTAGAAAAATAGTAGGCTTCTGAGGCCACATGGAGTTCCTGTGAGGTTCTGTGAGTACTATCACGGTTGTCTTCAAAATAGTCTATGGACAATAAAATTTAAAAAAAAAAAAAAAAAAAAGGTCATTATTTTTGTCTGGTTTTGAAATGCCAGTTCCTCTAATGGTAAAGAGATATTCTCTCTTGGTACACGGGCTTGTAAGAACTGGTGCTGGAGCTCAAAAGCAGGTTGTGGTTTTGTGATGGGAGTTTGCAAGGCCATTGTGAGAATTTATGTGTTTTTGACAAAACCTTTGAAAGGAATATTTGAAGCTGATCAGATAGTAAGTCACATTTAGAGCTAGCTTTTGCAGATCTTTTCTGCTGGTATAAAGTGGTTATTGTGTACCAAAGCTCAATACCAGACAGTAGGGGAGGGTAAGGTGATTTTATTTTAAAACGCCTGGTTTCAGTGTTTCACACTGTTGTAATCACGTACACAGTAACATGTGTGTATCCAAGCAGTCTGCCCACCATCCCTTCATCCCAGCTGCACGTACCCAGGTGGGGAGCTCAAGATTTTTTTGTGACAGCACAGAGGGTCAAGTGATGCTCTCTTCAGTCTTCATCATGTCTGTTGGGATCTCCTCAGTATGGCGACCAGGTGCCAGTGAAACTTTCTTGCTTTTGGGAACCGACAGTGATCAGGATCTTTTACCTTTCCATGCTCTCCCACCTCTATACATCATTAGGATATATTCTCTGTCCTCTCTGTCCTTTTCAGGGTGTCTTAAGACTCCAGCCCTTTTCTGTGTTTTCCCACCATGACCTCTTAGTGGCTGGAGTCCTTTTTTCATTGTAGGCAGTTCCTGATTGTACACTGTTCTTTGTGTTCCCACAAGCACCTGCCATCCTCATAGGGCTTTTTGTGCTGTTTGTTTTACCCTTTCCAACAGTTCCACATGCAGACCTTCCCATTCATTCTCCATTCCTGCCAGTCTAAGCATTTCCATTGTGCATCTCTGTAGTTACTTGACAGCATGGCTTAAATCACAGGAAAAAAAAAAACAAAACAAAACAACATAATGATAAAAATGGTTTGGGATTTCAGTCTCTCCTTGAAATTTCAAAGAAAGCAGCGTGTTTTCTTGCCTACACCAGAGCCTGGTCTCCCTGCCAGGCCAGAGGCAGTGCATCTGACACCCCTGAAGGTCCCTGGTACAAAGACAGGGCTGGAAAAGGCTAAAATTGCTGCTAGTCTAGTTGGAGGGAGGAGCCTAGAAGCTGAATACTGACAAATCTAAATAAAAAAATAATGCACTTTTAAATAGTACATAGAGGTCTTTATATCAAGGCCAGATACCTTTCTGAAAAGTTACTTTAGTCCTACACAAGGTTTTTGGCTCAGGACAAGGGCAGCTGTGTGCAGTGCAACCCTCTGCACTGTTGAGCAGGTCACCTTCATGATGTAATGGTCCTGTCTGGCTTCAGATGCTGCGCATGTGTTGCATTGCTGAGCATCTGGTGAACAAGTAGCTAATTCCCAAATAGATTGCTCAGATGCTCGGGAGAG
Organism: Columba livia; assembly: GCF_036013475.1. NCBI lineage: Eukaryota > Metazoa > Chordata > Aves > Columbiformes > Columbidae > Columba > Columba livia. The sequence goes on along the minus strand of NC_088602.1, from coordinate 141,456,292 downwards.
GAGGAGTAGAGGTTATGAAAGTGGAGAAGGGAATATGCCTTGGAAACCAGTCTCTGCTTAGGACGCAGTGGCATGGCAGTTACCCCAAGCCTGCAGATCAGTCCTCCTTTTTCCTTATCATCATTAAGGGAAATAGATATTGTCACTTTTTTTTTTTTTTTTTTTTTCCTGCTGAGTCATTCTATAAATAAAATAAATCTTCATTTGGGACAACCAATTGCCTTAAAATCCTCAGTGAAGTAAGCCTCATGACACCTCCATGACTTAGGTCACTTACTTCATAAACATATAAACTAGAGCATAGCCAGGTAAAAGGACGTGCACAAGATCACCCAGAGAGACAAAGGACAGCTAAATCAATCAATTCAAGAACCCAGAAGTTGTGTTTCCATAGCCCCTGCTGTAACTACTAAATCACAAGAGCTACTAAGGAAAGATCCTGCCAAAAGCTACTGGGTTTTGCTTTTTAAAACCATGAGAAGCATTTTACTCTATTCCACTGGGTCTCTCCCTAGTACTTGGTGCAGATTAATTAATGACTTATATTTAAAATAAATGTAAAGCCTTGGGTAGCCCAAAAGCCATTGAAGTTTTAGTTCTCAGAACTATCCCTTGTCTTGACTGTTACCCAGTTCTTATTCAGGCAAGATAGAAATTAAGATTAATGACCCCAAACAAACTGGTATTTCAGAGAATCAGTCTTTGCCAGGCATTATATTCTCATGACAGAAAATCATTGAGGCATAAATACAGTGCTCAGTCATTGGTGTATATTAACAACACCACGTTGTTCCCATAAATGCTGAATACAGTGAAGAGGAAAATGAAGTCTTAAAGTTAATTAATTTGAGCTGTGGCATTTTTTAAAGAGAGCAAACCAGAGCTCATAGAATAAGGCTGTAGCGTTCTAGTTCCCCCTGCATGGATGTGAATGCTATTCGTGTTCCAGAAAGGCATCTCCTCTGCTGGGAGGTTGTTTGAACTTGGTGATGGCTGATTGTCCGGTGCCTTTTACTAGCTCAGCATTCAGTTCTGTTGGCCTTTTTTAAAAGGCGAATTGATGAAGACCAAGTCTTAAAGAGAGAGAAGTGAAAAAATACCTTTATCTGCCAGGATCAGCAGCTGCTGTAATATGTGGGATTAAAACGTGTCATTGTCTGATGGCAATTGTTCACCTCCCAAGAAGGTAGTTGTGGCTAGATATTGTTTTCTAAGTAAATGAGTACTGGTGTAAAGAAGAGAGCATTTCACCTATTCTGGGACCAGAAGTAGTCATGGTACAGTGAGTGCAAGAAGTTATTGTGGCAATTTCTAGCAGCAGTTTGCTCAGAGGGAAAAAAAATAAATAAATAAATTAAAAAGAAATCTTTCTGTATTTTTATTTCCATACTGAAAAGACATCCCTATAACATCATCTTGTTTGTTTTGACACTGCAGGAAGAATGGAAGAAATAAAATGGCAGAAAATAGCCCCAGAACTTTTATTTTGCTGCCAACAAAACATAGAGGAAAGATGTAACCAAAATATCCAATGGTTACTTAACTCCCAGAGACAGTTCAGCTGATAAATTGTTGTTCGAGGGCAGTTGGGCTTCCAGACACAAGAGCGTTCTGTAGTAAGCTTAATTACTCATTTTAATTATGCATTTTAATTAGCAAGGGACTAACACAGAGCTTTTCTCTCACTTTCTCAATAAATCCACTTTGTAATATTACAGAACAAACTTGTAACTGAAGAATCCAACTGCCTAGAGATGAGGAAAACAACTCAAAGTTCAAGGTGTTTTCTTCCTCATTAATTCACATTCAGTGAGCAGGTTGCATATAACTCTGATTATTTTCAGGAACTTTCTACTTTTTTTTAAATTTTGTTCATAGACAACATAAAGAAAACACCCTGCCTTGCATCTTCTCCCAGCACTGTTTATGTCAATATATTGTCTGGCCAGTTGCTCCCTATAAATGATGTCTTAGTTCTCCCTCTTCCAACAGTGTTTCTCCTCAGAGCTGTTCTTCTGTCCCTGCACTGTCTTCCCTGCCATAATCCCTAGGAGCACTGCTGTAGGAAATCTGCTTGCTTTCTTATGCACTTCAGGGAAGGCCAGTTTAGAGGGGTACGTAGAAGCAGAGACAATTAATTGCATTCTGGAATTAATTCAGAGAGGCATCAGTGTATATGGGGATGGATGTGTGGATGGATGGGTGGATGGATGGTTGGATGGATGGGAGTGACCAACGTCACAAAATCTTCAGCAAAAGAACCAAGTGCCAGAATTATAGCCCCTCGTGAATATGTCAATTCTGTACTCATTTCTACTTTGCCTGGGACTCTATCTGCTGAGGAGGAATTTGCAGAATCTGCAGCATTCCTTCATAAATTGAGGCTGTCAGTAGAGCTTGGTGAAGCCAAATAGGCCTCCAGGCTGCTCTGCTTTGAGAGAAGAAAATCCTAATTTATCTATGGTTTTGAGCCAAATGTGACCTTGAAAGAAGTTCAGATAAGGATGTGGTTAGAATGGAGATGTGGTAGGTTTAAGGTGGGATTCTGATTACGAATAATGGCAAAAATAAAGTTGTGCCAACGTTTTTGGAAATGTTCTCTCATGTTTCAGTGCAAATGACATATCATAAAGTTTCCATCATGTAAGTGGTGGAAATTCTCCAAAAGTATCTGATCTTCACAAGGCTGTGATTAAATGTTACAAGTCTGGAAACCTCGTCTGTTACATTTATGTTGTACTTCTGTGCTGCTCCTGGCTTGGGATGAGCTCTGGATTCAAAACCATTGCCTGACATTTCCAGGTGTTTGCATGTCAATTTCAAGCTGAAACCTTCTCTTAACTTGAGCAGTTTAAAAGGCTCAAGGCATTTTGTCTGGCTTCACTTAGCTGAAGGCGGCACTGATTTTCTTTTCATTTATTGGTAGGAAGATTTTTCATTTGGACATTGTAAATTCCCTCACCATTTAAAACACATTATATAAGTCTCTTTTCTTTATGGTTCTTGTGATGAGAACCATCTCTCTCCACCATTTGTCTCCATCAATAGAAGGTCTACATACTGTGTGTGACTATATATGGACTAACTGCTGCACCTTTCTGTAATAAACTCTCTAGTTTTGTGTCCTTTATTGTTGCTGTTTTCCCACCCTTCTTGTCCTCCAGCAATTTATTGTTGCATGCTGTCCACATGATGAGATAATTACACAGTTTAGCTACACTTGAATATAGGTGATATTCTTCTGTGCTAAATGTTGCCCTTCACTAACAGTGGGATTCTGCAGTTTAATGAAAAATCTCACTTCTGAAAATGAGTGGCTTATACTGCGTACGTCTGGAGACAAAAAGTACCCTGTAACACCAACATCTATGTTTTACCACTGATTCTGGTAATGCTTTCAGTGCAAATAAGGCTTGCTTTATATTTTACCTAACAAAATACCAGCCCATTTGAGATGTGTGCATGAGAAAAATTAAAGTTATGACTGAGAATCAAAGTTCTTTCCAAGAAACATAGCTAGAAAGTGAATACTCTTAATCAAATGTGACGGGAAAACATGAAGGCAGATGGAGGGCTGAGCTTCTGAAATGACTTCTTTACACTTCAGTTGCCATCACCGACTTAGTCACTGTGCTGACAAGATTAACAACCCTGGAATAAATGATGATGTATTTTACTCTGGGCAGGAGTTACATTATCCAATTACCAGTATTAAAATATAGTTAGTGTGACTTTATATGCATTTTGCTGCTAAGGAATCAAAAGATAACAAATAAATGAAGCTCAGCAGTAATCCAAGTATTGTAAGCATGTATCCCCAAACCAGTTTTGCAAACTGGGACAGAGAGCTATAATTGACCTTGCTGAAGTGGCCTTTATTTTTTTCCACAGTTCATGATCAAAGTAGTTACATTACACTGAATAACTCTTCTAATTCATGACACCTGAATAAATGGTAGGAAAAGCAGCCTGGAATGCATGTTCCCCTATCTGCTGCCATCTTGCAGTGCAGCCTGAATAAAGTCCTTCTCCTTATCTCTACACTGAAGTCAACTCTAATGATTAAAAAATGCTTCTGGACTGAAAGGTGCATCACACTGATAACAGGCTTGTGTGGAGACATGAGCTGTGTCTCAGCATGCTCTGGAACTGTTGTAACTTTGCCTGGGTTTAAGGTCCATTTCTATATCTGTTTTTCACTTAAAATATTCCCTGGCTGTTCCAAAGCACATTAAGCTAAAAGTTGTTGAACTCCATACAAAAGAAGAAAAGAAGTATGTCTAAACTGGCCAACACAAGCTTTTAACAAACAGAGTACTATATAAAATAAAATTTTTAAAAATCCCTATGGATAGTTTCCAGAGTTGATTTCGATTTGATCATCACTGTTTCCTTCTCTGGTTCAGTTATTTTCAACTGAAAATGTCTGGCTTCTTTGGCTTAAGCTACTGCCTTCGTGCAGTTGAAAATAAAATAAAATAAAGTCTTTAATGCATCGAAGTGTTTTAAGCTAAAAGTAGTGGCTTTTCACAGTGCTCTCTGAGCCACAAGCACAGGAGCAAACCTGGGGCTGCAACACCTCCTCAGCACACCATCGTCCCACTGGGCTCTGCAGCTACATAGACTCAAAACCTGCAGAGGAGAAGGTCAAGTCAGCCAGCAACAATGGGCCCCTTTCCTCCTCATCCACTCAAACAGTTGCTGGGGAGTTACTCAGCATCACATCAGGCTGGGGGCTGCTTGTTAACATACATGTTCCAGGCCCTCCACCTACCCTTCTTTTTCCCTGCCCTACCACAGGGATGTGACAGCCCAGGAGTGCATCAGCCAAACACATTGTAGTTGAGGATAGGTTTGACTGCCTTTAAAACTGAGCATCTTTCTGAGCAATCAGGTAACAGAGAGGTAAGGAACACATTCTGTTGCATGTCCAAGGCTTGGGTCCCACTTGAGGACATAGTTATAGATGATGTCAGTATCATTTAATGGATCTAAGCACATGTTATTTCAGCAGACATTTCATGGTATCCATTGTAGTTACAGATGTTACCAACTTCCATTATTGATTTCTTAATGTGCTCATAACTTTCCAGAACCATGATCACTTAATCTTGTTCTCGTCATTTTATTCTCCTTTATAGTCCTTCCAGGAAAGGTTTTAACAAAACCTTCTTATGTATTGTTTAGGTTAAAAGATGGGAAAGTACTCCATTGTTTGTCAATAAACCTCTAATCATATTTTTTTGAGCAAAACATAGACAAAAACATCCAATAGTAATATGCCACCTCAGCATGGACCCCATCCTTACCAGGTCTAGAGTATATGGTTGGTTTTATGGGTAAAGCTTTGAAACAATTTAAATAATTTTTAATATACTGGAGAGCGTCTCCTACCGTGTGTGTGTGTGTGCCACTGCCCTCTGCTGCACAGAGGCAGGAGAGCTTGCCTGCTTTCATAGGGGCGGAGGTGTAGTCACTGATTCACCCATATTCCTCCTTAGAGTAAGTGCTCAGGTCCTGCTGACTTCATCTGGGGGCTAGAGCTATGAAAGTAGTTAAATCTTCACCTCCATGGGAGTTAGACACCATAATACCTGTGAAGATGTGTCCATTTCTGTCTTCTGTCAGTAGAATATACCACATGGAAAGATTGTGCAAGTATGGTGTCCACCACAACCCCCTAGGTTGTTGTTTCATGAGCTGCATGTCTCAAAATGTCTCAGAAGTTCACTGCAAGCAGTGTTGTGTTTCTGCTGGGGATTACTAAAGCAGGACCTAAAGTACCTCTGTCCTTTTGTTCTCTCCAATCATATGCTCTTGGCACGTAACACATAGGCACCCTCCAGGCTGAAATGGTTTTGCCCAGTCTGAATTTTGGGGCTAAAATATAAGAATTAGGACAATAAATGCATTGGGTTAAATACAGGGATAAATGTAACCTGGCCAGTAATAGGTGTAATTATCCATTCTGGACATCAGTGCTAGGTAACTATGAAAATCTATGAAAATCTATTATTAGGATCACAGGCAGCCATACTGCCACAACCTCCCGCTGGGAGGACAGCTCTGCTTATGATACAGAGCAGGAACTTCAACTCATCTGCAGCTGCTCTCTGTCATCTAGAGCTGCTATGCTTCTTATGGATTTATAGAAGCAATTAAGATAACTCAGTCTATGGATTTGTACCTTTTCACGCAGTATTTTTTCATTAAAGCCAGATTTCATGTAGCTCTGTCTCTCAGTTTAATACTAGTGACCATCAAATCTGAACAGTAACTTATTTTTCAAGACTTGCTCCCAATGAGATTGGAGTAAATTTTGACGGTTGGAGCAAGCCACTATCAAGTGCTTTTGAATCACAGTCAGGTGATTTTCCTTGCTTTATTTCACAAATAAATAGCTTTTCTCTCTAAAAATGATGCTTGTTCAGTTGTGCATCAGGTTCAAAGAGTCAGCCTCATGGTTTTAGACACTTAAACTTGGTAATACATTAGAGAAAGTTCTGTAGCCCTGATTTCTTCTCAAGGAGGGCAATTAGGAGGAAAATACTGCCTTGTTTTATTTCCATCTCTGACTTCTTCAAGCATGTCTATTTGAGGCTGTTTAGATGATACATGAACTATTTCTTATAGATTACCCTAAAAACACCCAAAAATCTTAAGCATATGTATATGGAGTTTCACATCATTTGGAGTGAGAGGGTAATTTCAAGCTTTTGTCTTAACTAGTACACAAAGAAAACAGTATAAACCCTAAACTTTAAATTGTACTTATTTTCTGGATGCAAATATATATGTGTATATATATATATATATAACTTGTACAAGCTGACAGACAAAGATTTCTCTATCAAACATGTGACATTTGCAAGCAAAATGCTGTTGCTATTCTAGTCACTGGCTACAGGAGCTCAGCTGGGGCCCGGATTGTCAAGCTGCGAGCTATTCTTTCACTATAATAAAGATCCTGTAGGCTAAACTACTAGTAGGCCATCAGTGACACTTCTGAAATCCCTTTGATGGGCTACACAAATGCAAAGATTCGTACTTAGCAATGGTGCTGATGGTATAGAAGTTCTTGAATCTGCTCACCCTGTCTTGTCTTCTGTGTGTTTGCATGTGTGAGTGTGTATACATGTGCATGAATATACATAGATATTTGAAGTGTGAGGATTTATGCAGTATAACCTGAGTTTCATGCATAATTTTGCATGTTTTTAATATTAAACTGGGAAGAAGTAGGTGCTTAAAGCTTATTTTAAAAGCCCTCTTCCTGTAGTATCTCACCCAATCAGAAGCACTAATTTCATCAAAGAGAAATTATAAAAATGAAAAATTATGCTAGTTCTTAAATACAGTCCCTGTTTGTTTAGCTTTTATTTATTTCACTTTGAAATAATGCACTGTAATCTTTCCACTTTTTAAAGACTTTATCTCTGAAATGTGGCATCCAAGTAGGTGGCATTTTCCCTGGTCAGATACACTGGGAAGAAGCAGAGATTGTGTTTCAGGGGACTTGGGAAACTTACTGGCAAACTTTCCTAGGGTTATCATCCCATGTTCAAGATGATGTCTGTATAGAACATAGACTTCCTAACAATGCTGCTTCCTTAGAAGGAAAATTTTGTTTTCTCTGTCTCACTCATTTTTAATAAATGAAGAAGTCCATGGGGAAGGAGTCAGTCCTTAAATAAAATACTTGTTCTTATAATTACCATATTCCTGTTTCCTTTCTGCCCTATCCAAAATTCACGGTAAATAAGAGGGTGTGGTAACTAATTGCAAGCTGAATGGCATAACTAATGTTACGCAAATACAGTGTCCTCTGAGCAAAGTGATATTGCAAAGTTATAGTATGTCAAGTTCTGTGTTTGAATACCAATACAGCCACATGTACACAAAGTCTTGTGTGCCAAGAGGGTGTGTTTTGCTGGCTTTATTTTTTCTTTAGATGGGATACTTCAATGTTCCTTTCCTTCCTAGAGAATTTAAAGTATTTTTTAAAGGGCTTAGTTTCTGTGCAATAGAGCTTATGGGCAAACAGTCAATAAAAACAAAATAAGGAATACAGTCATGGTTCTAAAAACATTTCAAATTCTTCAAACTGATGCCAATTGTGTGCATTGACAGTAATCCTGTCTAATCCCCTCCACACATGTAAACTTTGTACACCTGCTTTCGTTGTCTCACTTACCAGTTTTTATACTTAGAACCACAATATACAAGACAGTACAGCAACAGAATAAAATGCACATGTACACACAGTGTGTTATGGCACAATTTTGCATCGCAGACATATAACATATTTTTAGGCTTTGGTGCTTAGAGTCAACATCTTCCATTAAGTTATTTTTCTTACCTTTTTTTCCCCCTCTGGTGCATGTCTGTATTTGTGTTTCTTGGCAGTTTAACTGAAGCGCATCGAACAGCTGTAAAAGTCATCAGGAGGATGCAGTATTTTGTAGCCAGAAGAAAATTTCAGGTAAGCAGCACCATTATACATAAGTACAAATTGTAGGCTTAAGTATATGACACTGAAAGTGCTCTGAGAGTCAACTTGGTTTTGTGCATGAGATTGTAATAAGTCAAATGTAGTGTTTAGGGTCTCGGCCTCATACTTAGCTTATGTGGATTTTTTCATAGCAAGGGCAAAACTATCAACTATCTATGGGTATTGTATGATATGAAAAAACTTCTGAATTTGTGGAGTCAGCATAGTTACTTTTCACTTCTCATTTTTTCACTGCATTTGTTTTGTTGGGGTTCTGTTTGTTTTATTGTACTGACTAATATATGATCTACTTACCCACCTGCTAGAAGAAGCGAAGCAAAGACTCTGTTGAAGTGTCTACTAAAATACTGTTGCTGTCTATACCGACCATTTAATGACTGGTTCAAGAATGTTCAACTAATTGTGTGCTATAAATGGCTGACAGATCAATAGACCTTAATGATGAGCACAATGCTGTGTAAAGCTGCTTTCACCTTTACAGCCCACATTTCCAAATTTGTTTCCCAGAATTGGACATCATAGAGAGAGTTTATTTTGCAACATCATGAGGCATCTGCCCTCTATAAATTTGCTGTCTTTATGAAGTCTTAAGTTAAATTTCTCCATCAGGTTGCAAAGTACTCTAAGTAGATGTGCTTATTTTGCCAGTTTAGTAAGGTCTATTATGATAAAATTTGTTTGGAATGTGACTCTGATATCATCATTCTCATCACTCATGTGCTGGTGAAGCGATGGAAATGAATAATTAACTCCTGAACTGATTTTCAAAGCTCCTTTCATTTCCATCTGAAAGTTCATGCTGTTTTGTCCAAGGTGGTCCACTGCAAGTTAATCAACATTCGTAATTCTTTTGAAGAGGTTTTAAAAAGGTAAAACAAGAACCTAAATTTCAAGCAAGTTTGATTACAGCTGAGCACTTAATTGCAAGGGTTAGAAGTCTGAGATAAGCTCACAGCAGTCCAAAGGCTCTGAATTAGGGGAGACAGAATAGCACATACATTTTCAAAGCTCATGGCAGAAATTTATCTACAGCTGGCCTTACCTTATGAAAACGAGGATAAGTCATTTTGTTTAACTCGGCACACATGAGGAGAGCAGAATTGCATTGTAAATACACCAGAGGGATAAATACTATGGGGGAAAAAAATTAAAGACATAATTCCTGGAAAATAAAATCGTATATAAATGAGTTAGGATTAAATTAGGAGATTTCAAACCACCAGAGACCTGATGTTCTGGAGCTGTCAGCCAACAGCAGCCATACCAAACCCTAAAAACTGAACTTGTTCAGTCTATGGAGAGGACTCTCTGAGTTTGTGTTAGTGACAGGGAAAAAGAAGGAATTTTCTTGCATTTTTTTCTTTCTTGAGGCTGTGAAATAGAGCTTATAGGACTCCCCGTGCTAATTAGATTTTGGAAGTTCGAAACTGGGTAATATTATTTAGAGTTTTGCATTAGGAGTTCTAAGCTTGCTGGATGTAGACTGCTGAGCCCTAATGGCCAGGATTTGGGATTATGAACAGAATGAAAGTTAAAGAAGTTCTTCAAGTTCTGCATTTACTAAACCTCCCTGGAAGCCCATTACTTCCCTTCTTAAGTTGTATTGTACTAACATTTCTTAATAAAAACATGACAAGAGATTGTGCCAAAGTTTGGCAACACATAAGATGCTCTGATCTAAAACGTTATGGGAAAAGAAGAGAGAAAAATGGTGGAAGTTGGAAGGATATTTTGATTATGCTTTAGAGAGGACTCAGGCAGACTGCAGTGTACGGTACTTTGCAACTATAGAATTCAAAGCTGATGATTTGTTAAAAGGGATAACAGATAGAGGACTTCTTTTGTGGAAGAAAGGAAATTTAATTTGGAATGTGTAGAATTAATTATGCACATAGTAGCCCATGGGATTGAGGGGAGGGAGGTGGGAAAAATCGCCAGCACATCTTGGCTCTGTGCCATGCATCATGTTTAAATAGAGAGCGTCCAAAGAAAAGGACAGAGGATCTAGCCAAAATGCTCTCAAAGCATCTCCACTAGTCGATCTAAAGAGTGATACTGGCACTGTTTCTCTGGGTGAAGACAATAGGCTGCTTTTCTGGCCAGAAATAGTGATGTGTCAGCGTCTGCAAAAAGTGAAGCTGGGGAAGGAAAAAAAAAGAAGGCAATAAACTGAAAGCTGAAACCTCCCTCCCCCGCAAAGTATTTCTTCTCACTAACGCACATGAAAGTTGATGCACGCTACCAAAATGATGCACTCTTCTGAAAGTAATAATGCAGGTAAGTGATGACGGCCAAGCACAAGGAAAACATTTTATCACAAAGAGCTTTTGCTTCTCCATTCATTTCACAGGATTTTTTTCCATTCCAGTTCCATGCTTTAATTTAAAATTTCTAGGATCCTGTGGCTGCCTTCCAAGCATGACTCCAGCACATACTGTAGGTGTCCAATGCATGTGTGCAGTGGTGCATGTTAATGGCTCTGGCTGAAGCTGTGACAGTGGAAACAGACAACAAGATGACTAATGAGCTGTTGTCAGTAATTTCCAATTACTAGATTTGCAGTTTACCTTTCTTTTTTTCTTCTTTTCTTGAGTTGGAGCCAAAAAGTAGACATCTTGCCCCACATTTCCCATAGGGGTTGGTATGGCTCTGAAAAGGCTGGTATTTTTGAAAGGACAGCATTTATGCTTATTCTGCCACATGCACAAGTTACTTTTACTTGATAAAATTTTACAATGCTGTGCTGTGTATAATTGCATAGTTTTATGCAAATTCTCTAGACTTGTTCCAAAATTCTGCCTTGGTAGCTACAACAAGACATCACAGCTTGGGAAGCATCTGGATTCTCATTAGAATGGGAATAAAGCTGGGCAGATGGCAGGTTTTTTATCTGAACTTTTTTATTTACTTGAATTGCGTATTTTTTTTTCTGACTTAGTGGGTAACATTAAAGACAAAAAAGTGCAAACAAAATCTACGTGCAACAGTCATCAGACTTATGCAAAGCATCTGTCCTCCCAGTTGCTTAAGCAATAATATTTCTGTCACCAGACATCCTTAGTCTTTAGAGGCGTTTGATTCCAGGTCCAAGTGTTATGAATTGGGCTAGTTTCCGTGTTTCAGTCCTCTGACATTATGATTAACATATGGTTTTGGAATGAGCCAAGAAATATCACACATGGTAGCCTTAGATAAATTATATATCTTGGTTTTGTGTTTTTTAAATACACTGTGAAGGTCTAATATTTTGCTCAGTATGAAGTAACATGAAGACATGACTCTTAACTGACAGTGATGAGAATCATTTGGCTCCGTCTCCACAATAAATATGCACTCCTACAATGCCTACTTATGTTTTATTCATTGCAACAGCCATTTCAAAATGGAAAGCAAATAGTCTCTGGAAGATAAAAAGTAGAATGATGGCTTGTCTGAAATAAACTGAAGTTTAAACTATGCTTACCTTTCAATCTCACATATGACTTATTTCACAGCAAGCTCGGAAACCGTATGATGTACGCGATGTGATTGAACAGTACTCACAAGGACACCTCAATATGATGGTTCGGATAAAAGAACTTCAAAGAAGGTAGGCCCTGTCTACCTCATGAAATATTTGATTACTCTGGTGCCAGCTGGCTTTAGGGGAGATGTGTTCTTAATGAACAGTAATTGTCCAAAATTGCAAGCACAACAGGGAGCACAATATCTAGAGGATTTAACTTGGAGCCATTTTTAACCCTTTTTATGACCAAGTTCACAATCCTCCTCCCCTCCTCCTCCAAATTATATAAATTAAAAGAAATTATTAAGGTGCATGCTGTGAAGTTTATAGTATGAAGTGACCTTTTCTGCTCTCTTTTTAGTAAAGGAAAACTTTTCAAATAATGATTTACCTTTCTATCCAGGCTCTATGGTTCTCTGCATCTGAGAGAAATCTGTTTCACTTGTGCTTCCTTCTCTATCTGGAACTTTTCCCTTCCCAAATTCCTCCTTGCACATGCTTCCTCTGAGTTTTGGGATCACAGCTGAAATATTTTGTCACAAAACTGTTCTCTTCTGTTTCAGCACAAAGTCCTTTTCTCTTTACAAATTAACACTGTGGGCTGGGACACCGGAATGAACTCCTCTGGCCCTTAAATGAAAAATAAAAAATCCTATTGAACAGAATCTACTGTGTCAACATATATAGTTATTAAATCCGCCTGCATGAGATTCAAGGAACAGTTGCAAATGTTATTAAGAAGCCATTCTGTTTGCATAGTCTTTGTTATTATATTACATACGACACAGGAAAACTATATTTTAGTTACAACATGAAAGTATAAGAAATAAAACATTAATACTCATTAAAATAATAATAATATGGTTTGATTTTGGAAAAAACTCTGAAGAACTAACTGCTGATGGTATGTGCAGAAAGTCATAGTAGTCTCATGTTTTTACTTGCTTTGTTTTATGTTTAAATCTACGGCAAATTTTCTGCTTTTCTGAGCAAGAAATTTTAAGTTACTTGGTAACTGAGCTGTTGGTAATGCTCTTTTTGCTTTTCAGATTGGATCATTCTTTGGGAAAGCCAGGCCTTTTCCTCCCAGGTATAGTGACTGCATTTTATATAAAATGATTAGCTCCATAACTTTGTGAAAATACCCATGGCTATAATATTAAGGATTTATAATCCAGCCAATAATGTGTGAATATATAATTCTGTTCATAAGCCCTGGAATGACTATGGAACAATAAATACCTTTCATTCAGGTGGTAGTGGAATAAATGGAAATTAATAATAAGTGTTAAAAATGTATATCGGTTCATGATGACTTGGAAACACATTGCTGGAAAATTTTCCACAAAAATATTCTTTCTAAATCCTTTGTGCTGGCATTTGAATACCTGTTGGTTCCATTTAAAAAGCTTTCTTCCTTTCTGAACAGCCTGTGGATTTTAGTTTTGGAAAGCTCAAAGGAAGATCAGAGGTATCATTCGGGAAGAACTGGGGTAGCCTTGAAAGCGAGAGTGAGAGAAGTGGTAGGAAATACAATCATTAAAAAATCAAGATCAGGCACAGGACAAATTATTTAGAAAAATCTCGTACATGTTGGTAGTGGTGAACAGTCTAGTATTTTTTATGGGAAAGAGAGGCCTGGTATGTTGTTTAATTGTAAGCAAATGCCAACTGAATGTAAGAAAATGCTGTGATATATCCATGAAAAATTAATCTAATCCTAGGATGAAGAAGGAGATTTTCAAGACATACAGGGAAGTATACATGTCTTTGCATGTGACTTGCTGTAGCAGCCATGTCCTGCAGTGGCTGCTAATACAACCCCAGATGATCAAGGAGGGGAAAAAACGTTCAAGTCAAAATCTGACATGTCTTTTATCACTCATTATCATTTTTTTATCAAAAATTATTTCTTTGACTTAATATGTGGAAAAAAAACACTGGCTTCCAGAGGTAAGATAAGTTGGGGTAGCCTCATATTCAGAATTCATGATGGATGTCTTAATGGGGAGAGCATCATAGGACTTCAGAGATAATTTGAGAAATCCATAATCTATGCTCAGGAGAAGATTATGGCATCTGTGTCCATGCAATTCGTTTCCCTTGTTAGGCTTTTCTTGCAAAATTACTGCTGAATAGCTGCTTTGAGACAGCTCTCTTAGATACAAAAGCATGGTGGCCCTGCTAAGAATGATGTCTACCTCCACAGCATGCCAAATCTACAAAGTCATACCTCTTGCAAAAAAATATGGATCTGCCCTCAAATTGACTGAGTAAATACTGACTGGGAAGAGGGTTGTTTGAGATGGAAAACCTTTTAAGCTCAGTTATGAGTCTGCAAGATCAAAACCAAAAGTTACTTGGTACAGTAGTTGTTTTATCTAAACCTCCCACAAATCCAAAAATAAAATAAGTGGTTCCAGACAAACAGTCTGCAGAACTAAAACTAGGCTTAGATTATTAGTCCTCTTATTACCTAACCCACCAATAATGAAGTGATGAACAGTCATGAATGGCTGTAGTATCGCTCTGTTTTGGGGGGAAACAAACTCTTACACTGCCCTTCTCCTCTCAAAAAAGCATTCTTCCTGAGCTTTCCTCAGAATGGATGGCTTATTCTACATTGAAAATGTATTTTCAATATGATATTTTTACACTTCAAAGGCACTGCTAAGAATCTCATTTGTAAACAATAGGGGTGTTTCCTCCAGAGTGTGTTGTTCTTGTATTGATGGCAAGCAAAAGTGAAATGGCAATGCAAAGAAAAGTAAACTGCCAAGAACAAAAACATGAGAAAAATTTTCCTTTCCAGCTCCTTTTTTTTTTTCCTGTTTTATTATATTCCCATTCAAAGAATCTTAAGGTCTTATTCCAAGCCTGTTGAAATGAATGGGAGTCTTTCCAGTGACCTCAGTGAGTTTCAGATCAGGCTGTTACTGAAACCCTGTTGTCAACTCTGATAATATTATAAGAAGTAATTGCAGTGTGTCTATAGTATCATTACCTTTCAAAAGTGAATGACGTCACAAAAGATCCAGAATCTGAATTCATTGGAAGCAATTATTGTTATTTTTCAAGTTAGTTTCTCAAAGATAAAAACCACTAAAAGCTGTGTTAAAACAAGATAACGATACAAGAATAGAATAAAAGCTATGCTGGGTAAGACCAGTTCTGACTCCGACAGAGCCAAAAGCAAGGCACTTTGGGAAATGTATAAAAAAAAGGGCATGCATAAGCCTCTAACCTTCAGCCTTTTGCAGATCAGAGACTTCCTGACATCATTTCTATATATTTCAAAGTGCTAACTGGTTTGTCCTCAACAAGTTTGCCTAGTTTCCCCTGTAAACTTTTAACATCTGTGATACTTTGCGACAAGAATCTTTGTGATGTAATTTTCACATGCACATATATAGTGAGGAATCCCCCCTTTTCGCTTGTTTTGATCATTGCACCTAATAGCTTTCTTTGAAACTCCTAGTTTCAGGAGTGGGCTTGAAAACATTAAGACAATGAATAAATTTTCCAAAGACTTGAATCCCATGAGTATACTCAGCAGGCTGTGTCCTAGCCCCATTAGAAGCCCATCTCAGTGTTCCAGGTAATACAATTTTGAAAGATGAAACCAAGATTCCTGTAATAATCAACAAACCCCTTAAAAATTGGAACTGTTGCTATAGAGGCAAAGCACATGTTAATAAAATTTATTGAATTAACAAGGCAGATGCTTATGTAATGATACAAATAAGATGAGTGTAATACTTGACCTTTACTACACATGATGGAGTTAATTGCTTTTGAATGCAATTTTTGAGACTTACTATAGCTTTTCAGGGGCAAAGGTGAAGAATAATGCCAAGGTAAAACAAAAGGTCCAGTGTTTGGATTCAGAAAAGTACGCAAAAGACTGATGTTAATCCGCAGTTCATCTGAACCTCTTGGGTCTGCACAACACAGGTGGGAGTCCCTGCAGAAAAAGGCTTTCTTGTAAAATTTTGACAGTTCCATTGTTTGCCCTTTTTCCCATTAAATGCCACCTAAGCTTTCTGATGCTATTTCCTTCCCAACTGTTAAGAAGGAAATTGGGTCACAATATCTTTTAAAGCATAATGAATATGCTTAGTTTAATTTTTATCTTTAAAGTGGATTAATATTTGAAATGAGAGACACCCATATCTCTGTGGGAACTGATTTATTCCCTTCTGGAGACAAAATCCATGGCAACTTGGTCAAAAATAAAGACACTTAGGACATTTTCCATAGCTGTCACATGTTCACAGTCTTGCCTCTGAAAGTTCATTTCATTACTGGGGTTGATCTATCTCAATGCAAAGAGCCAGCAGAAATATCACTGCAGATCATTTGCTGTTCATCCAGGTTCTCTGAACAGTTATGAATTCCATCCTTAATAAAAAGCTAATAAAGAAACTTGCATTTTGTTTTGAATTTGGTATATTAACTTTTTTATATATAGTATAATGAAAGTGTGTCTAAGTCCTGCCATCAGCACCTTCTAGAGGAAGGGCAGGAGTGTGATGTAGTTCATACTAGATTCATTGTATATGGCTTCTCTCTAGCAACTTGGTTATGTTGTTCCTCATGAGCCACTTGAGCAAGTTGTGTCATCTCATAGGTTGCATAAATGAAGCAGGTAGGCAGATGGAGCTTTTGTTTGTGGCTGTTTTCTTTCTTGAAAGGTGATTGCACATCTTTAACCTGGCAAGTTACTGCTAGCAGCCAGATTTTTGCAACTTGTAAAAGCCAGAGATTTCTACTTGCAGTGTATACTCTTGAACCTTCATCATGAAACAGTTAGCTTTATCACAGAGATTTCTGTGTTGCATTGCAGCCTTCTAAAGTAAGAGATTTTGGTAGTTTACTATTTCTATTTTCTTTAGGCTAAGAGAAATCACTAGCAACTGATCTAGGACTATGTCATACCTCTTTTTAATGTATTCTACCTGTCAATTGGCTCTGACTGACAAGAAAAGAGACTCAAGTCAAAAGTCACAATGCCTAAGGCAACTATGTTATTTGCTATTTCATGGCTCCTTGGTTTAAAAGGGCAATCCTGACTTGTATTTTCAGAAGGACACCTGGTTTATAAACCTAAGAATCAATACCTTGCCATAAGCTCATCACAGTTTTCCCTACATAGGTCTTTTATAGAACTGGAACAAATACAGGTCCAGAATGTTGTAGTTGCATTGTGGTAGAGAAAAGAAGGTAGTGGTGCCTCTTGCACTATCCTGTTTTCTGCAGTCCCAGTACTAAACTTGTTATAACTCACTGATGTTTTGAGATATCTTTAGCAATCTGCTGTATCCTAGGTGTTAGTATGCTCAAATTCCTCATTTTCTGCTTAAAAAAAAATAAATAATGGTTTTCAGATAAATTTTAAAATTTTTGAGTTAGCATACTTCTTTCTATATTCCATATAAGTTAAAATCAAGGAAGGACTCTTGCTCTGTAAAGCAGAGTAGATAATTTCCAGCTTTTACAATTTTCAAACCATCTGTCTGCAATTCATTCACTGTCATAATGTTCCCCATAAGTATTTTTTCTATCCAAAGAAAAAATACTGTTTTCTTAAAAGCTTGGTATAGTACGATGAGACAGAGCACACTAATTGGGTAAAAAATTAAGATTATAGTACTGTTCCTCATTTGTTTTGTTCTTTTCATCTTACTTGTTTAAGATGGTAATTACTGGCTTTTGTGAAAGAAAACAAACTTGAATAATGAGTAATATGTCATTTATATCATGTGCATCCACTTGAGGAAAGGTTGGGGATGGCCTCTCATGTTTTCTCAGCTGGTGTGAGGAATACCTAAAAGCTTTAAATTTTTTCTTGCAAGAGCCATCTCTTGTTGTTCACTGGAAAGAGATGGGTCATATTTTGTGAAAATGATGGGAAATAAGTCCAGGATCATGTTATTTTGAAAGTAGTATAGTACATACACTCAGCAAGGCAAAGACCTTCAGGGAAGGAATTATTTATTAATAAAGATGAGAAATGGACTAGATGACCCAAGAAATACTCAGTCTCCTGAAGTATAATGCATATTGCTTGTATCCTAGTGTTTTATCTGATTCAAGTCTAAATATATAAAATGATGGGTTTGTAACATACCAACAGTGTGCTACATACCAACAGTGTGATACAACCTTGTTTCAAGGTTTTGGTTGGGTTGGGTTGGTTTGGAATGGGTTTTTTTGTGGGTTTGGTTTGATTGTTTGCTTTGGTTTGTTTGGGTTTGGGGTTTTTTTTTGAGCTAAAATTTGTCTATATGTATTTTCATCTGGTTTTAAAAAATTGTGCATTCTTTCATGATGATCAGGCATGCTTCCTTCTGCCTGTGCCTCTCACATACACATATACGCAGTTACTGGCTTTCTTAGCTGGTGTATCTGTTTTATTGCAGACCAACACAAAGAACAGACAGAATTCGAATGTAAAAAGAATGTAAAAACTAAGACATTACAGATTTATAGTTAGCCATGCAATTTTTTCAACGATCTAAAAGCAAATAATTTGATGTATGAAGTCTAAAATCATATATCTTGAAAAGACTTGAGAAAGCATAAATATGAGATAGAAATCAAGTGTCCTAGAGCAATGTGATCTGAACTTCTGCCCACTCTTCTTACCACAATGCTCTGCACGTTGTATACGCACCCCATTTACTTTTAAATATGATTCTTATTAGAGATAAACACTTGTAAATTACAGCTGAATGCAGATTTAAATGGAGGCTAATAAGAAATAGGAAAGACTGCAGCCTTTTGTGACGTATGCAGCCTGCATGCCAAAAAGGGGATGGACATGACACAGCTACATGCATGTATATAATTCTTTTCACCTCATCTGATAGGAGTGCCACATGCCATGAAATAGCTTTTTACTGCTTATCTGCTTCCTATTTTATTGTTTTCTGTTCCACACCGCATCTGAGAATAACTAAAATAGGAAACATTATTATGAGGTTGAACATATGCATTATTATTATTATATGGCTGTTTGGGAATATCTAGGTGGTCATATGAAGGATGTAATTAGAGCTGGTGAGGAAATTATTCTTTTTAAAAAACAAACAAACAAAAATCCTTATTGGGATATTTTTTCAGGTTTGGGGGGCTTTTTGGTTTTAGACCTAAACAAAAACACTAACTACCCACTGATGTTCAAATCACATCCCAATTTAGAAGTTTTTTTCTGGTAAATACTTTGAAAGATGATAAGTGTCTACAGATTTACTAACTAGAAAGTAGACTACAAAGTCAATTATTTCATTTTAGGCAGAGATGAATACAGAGACAAACTTGAGCCTCCACTACTTATATTTTAAGAGATTTCTGTGGTTGTGAACTAATGAATGAGCAGCACACACGTATGAGTCAAGCTGTGTCATTTATTTTCTGTCCCCACAAGGTGTCCTTGATCAATCTTTGAATTTTCTCTCTGTATGGTATTTACTCCTCCATGTTCTCTGATGAAACATTTCTCCTTTCTAACGGCTGCACAGAGCTGTCATAGGTCCATGACCTTTTTAACACACTAGATGTTCTGTAACAGAGAAGGAAAGCTAGAAGAGTCCTCTTGCAAACATTGCTTTTTGCTGAAGTCTCCTTCTAAGGTTGTGGAGCATACAGTATAAGTTACTTGGATGCAAAGGTATCACTAAACATATCACAATAGCCAACGTATACACTGCTGATGGTAATGGTAAAGCAAGTACCATTCACTGAGAAATGCAAGAATGTGAGTTCCTTGCAGAATGGGCACATGTACAGGCAGTTACAGTGGATGTTGATGCACTGTAATTTCACATCTCTGTCTGCCTTCCAAATAAGCCCTTCACACTGTGCACATGCCCTAAGCAAAATGGACTTAAATAGTTTTAAAAACCAAAGCTCAACCATTAATAAAAGAGGAATAATTTATAGAACAAATGGGGAGTACTTACTCTAGCCCAGTACTGGCAAAATAGTTTAGTAGGGAAATATGTATCCAACTTCAATTGACGTAGACTTCTAATTTACTTTTGCACTGGGGATTGGGGTTTTGTTTGTTTGTTGTTTATTTTGTTTTGTTTTGTTTTTTCTTGTGGATTTTTTTCTCCCGTATCTGAACATACGCATTTTTGTGCTTCATTTCCTATGAAATTACACCCCCATTCCTTTACAACTGGCCATGTAAATAGAAGAAATAGACCCCACTTCACACAGTTTTCAATCTTGGCTCTCAATCCCACTGTTTGCAGTGTGTGAGTGCTGGCCTTACATAACCAAGTCTCATGAAGGCTAGGAAGGAAAATGCAGATGGAGATGCAAGGGCTTTTCCCAGGGTCACTCATTTGCAGAGAGGAGATAAGACTTAAGTCTATGCCACTCCTGGACAGTGCTGCCTCTTACATCTACAACCTCAGCTGAAATCTGTTTTCTCTATGTATAGAAAGTGTACATTGTGCATTCGAAGGATATTCAAAATGGGGTTTTGCCTAAGGAGCATGCCTATTCCATCTAACTGCATGCAGTTAATTGAGATAATTTAATAAGGAATCAAGTTACTCCGGACAGTATCTGTAGTCCTTCATGTCCACAGACTACCTCCACCAAGGTTGCCCTTTAGACTAACATAATCTTGTCAGTTAGACAAACTAACTTCCTTCTCTCCAACTACTCCCTGAATTCTGAACACTATAAAGAAATTCCTTCTTATTATGTTCATGTTATTTATAGTACCTTAGTACCTTAGCATTTTACTAGTTTTTTTTTTTTTTGCTTTAAATACAATTCTTAGTTTGAGTTTATTTTCAGTGTAGTGAGTGTCCCATCTTTATTCTTTTTTTATTTAGAAAAGGGGGTAGACAAAGGATACTATACTGTCGGAGCCAGACTGATCCGGCTAGAGGATAAGGTAAGTGCATGAAAGCTTTTTTTTTTTTTGGGAATAATGATATCTGATCTACAGACATGTAAGATAGTATCTTGGCATGATTTACTTTAGAATTACAGGGCACTGTAATAAAGAGTAATATCCTAATTTTTGTAAGGGAGTTGATGAAGTATCATGTGCATGTTGTTCAGCATTAACTGTTTACCTGCCATACAGACTTGGTTCTTGATTTTAAAAGGGACTACATCCATATTGAAGCCAAATCACCCATCTTGTAAATATGTCCTGTGAACTGACAAGGTGTCTGTCATACCAGAATTGCTGAGTTAAACAGAACAGCTAGTATCAGGAGCCTTTGTAAATAGCAACAGTTGATATCTCTGTTAATAACCTTGAGGTTCTTTAATATTTACTGTGTTTTTCCCCTGTGCAGTTGTCTTTACATCGACTTTGCCCCTCCCTCCCTGTCTTCTTTCCAATATTATGTTCATCTTTATTATTAGGTAGAGTTACTTAGAAGTATGACTGAAGGCCAAATCTCAGTGAGGTTCTACTGTTTTAGACTTATTCCAAACATCCTCAAGAGCTTTTCCCACTCAAGTGATAACAAAAGTACAAGTTTGCTTAAAACTAATAATCTATTTCTCTAGTGGTTTTCTGATTAGGTCTCTTACCTACCCCTGAAGACTGGTGTCCCTAGAACAGTGTGCTTTCTGTGGACAGTGGCAGTGCAGTAGCTTTGGTATGTGTTATGATGTAACAGCTGAGACAAAAATCCGTTTGAATTTAACACATCCAGCGCCTATTTTTATACTTGTCTTACTCAAATTTGTCATGCAAATTTTCTTTTCATTTTCTTTTTATGGGGAAGTGAGGCAGAAAGGAAATCTTTCATTAATCTTAAAAGGAATTGTGCATCTTGCCAAAAAGGCAGAAATTGAAATTAAACAAATACAATTCCACCCTCACTTGCTTAATATCTAATGATCATTGCTAGGACAAAATTGGAAATATGTGATGCTGTGATGTCAAAGGACAGGTTTTCTCTGACATTTAGCTTTTTGTGACAGTGTCAGAGAATCTGCTTCACAGATAAAGACAAATTATCTCAACTTTTAAAGTGGATTGGTCCCTTGCTCAGACAGTCCCATTCAAAGTGAAAGTGGCTTTCGTTCAGAATAACTTAATTCACTGCAAAAGAGACATATTGCTCTCTAGCCACTGTATAATCTGTAAATTCACACCACTAGTTCATTCAGATTTCTGAATATGCATATATAGAGAAATCCACAATACAGGTTTGAAAATGTAGCAATGAAAGTATCTGCAATAACAGTTAGGTTACTTTGTGTGAGAAATACTACTAGTGTTGTAAATATTTCCAGAAGCAGTTCTTCATGGTCTCCTGCTTGCTCCATATTTATGAAGAAGAGAGATCAGAAAGTTATTAATGTCTGGCATTGGTCCAGCTTTAACACAGTATGCTGTGGATTTGATAACTTTTTATTTCAAAGCCTCAAGTAGCTTCTCCGTGCTTTTAAGTACCGCAGAGGTGTCATGGTGTAAGGAGAGGAACATTACAGGAGATGCCAATGTATGCAGTAAATGCTGCAGTCAGAGGTCTCTGCAGCGGATATCCATTTATGCTCAGTATTTACAGCTTAAACCAGTTACAAAACCAAACTCTAGCTGATTCAAAAAAGTTATAATTTTTATCAATACTACCTCAATGTAAAGACTTGGAGATGATAAAGCAACATGGTTTTGTCTTCTCATGTTAAATATTAAATGTCTAACGTGAGCGTGTGGTAACCAGTCTGTAGCAGGGATTCACAACAATGTTCTTGGAACAACATTTAAGCATGGTATAATAAAAATCATATAAGCATGATATAAATATAGTTGTCACAAGCTCAAACCATTAGTGTGGGCAAGTCCAAGCTGCTATTTTGTTTGAAGAATTAAACTGTAGTGCTTTAGCTGACCGCATATTGTATGGGAACTGGTGATTTCTATCTACTCATTGTTCTGGAGAAAATGAATAGAAGGGAATAAAAATATGTCAAGATACTGTCATAAGATGGCTTTATAAAAGACATTCAGTCATTGTAGCTTCCTTTTTGTCTCACACCAAAGTACAAATGTAAAATAAAACATGAAAGTCTGATGAAACCCCAGGCATTTGTTGTTTCAGTACCAATTAGCCATCTTTTAGGTGTACAGGGCTTCATTCTCATATTCCTGCCAAGAAAGTAGACACAGTGCATGAAAAGGGAAAATATTTATTGTGTTGGCTTGTTTGGGGTTTTGGTGTTGTGTTGGTTTCTTTGGGTTTGTTGTTTTTTATTTTTTTTTCTTTTTGGTTTTTGTTGTTGTTGTTGTTGGTTTTTTATTTGCATCTTTTTGTCATGCTAGGTTGAAAGATATGTGTTTACGTAGTGAAAACAAAGTTAAGCTTCCCAGATATCTCTATTTTAATAGGACAATAGAAACAACCACATCCTGCTGTCAAACCGCTTCCCCTAAACTATTTTCCCATGTCTCATGGGCTCTCCTGCTTTAATAGTTCACTGTGTAGTAGCTGCCATTTGCCCGAATGTGAAACAATATTGGAGTCAGGAAGGACAAGCTGGGTTTCAACCTCTGAGGAGAATAAATGAAGCAAGGGCATGTCTGACATCAGGCTCCAGCTGGTGGTGAAAAATGATCTCCCCCTTGGAACCAGAAAACCTTTGGGATCAGTCTCTTCTCCCTGGAGAAATTATTTTAACACTCAGTCACCCAGTATAGTCATGGCAGCCTCCCAGCCGAGTGACACATCTGATAAAATGACACATTTTTGGACAAAGACCAGTTGGTGTAGATTGGTATAAATGCAGTGTGTATTTGAACATTTCATCTACTTAAAAATCTGAATCAATAAGCTATTAGTATACCTCTAGCCCAGACTGATCTTTCCCAACAGCATTTTCCAGTTCATTTGGTTTAGTTGTTTCTCCTAAAGGAACTCAGAATGTAATTCATGCATTCAGAGCTGCACATTGTTCTACATAAAGCATAATTATTCTTTTTATAAATTTTGAGAGAGAGAGGGAGAGAGGAGTGTGTAATTCTGATGGCTAAGTTGAACTTTATTTCCTTTAGAGGTTCGCTACTATTTGAGCTAAAATGTGGGATTTGCTGTGTAGGAGACATAGGCACGGATCTCTGAAGTGGTTGCTTAGTGATAAATGAAAGCTTTGAGGCAAAAATGTTTTGAAGATTCAAAGATAACAGCCTTCCATTCACATGGCATGAGCAGTGTTGTCTGCAGCCTCTCTTTCATGACCATCTGCACTCCGTATGTATGCTTAAGGTAACAAGGAAGAAGTAAGAACAAGTTTGTGTAGGATGAAGTACCATGTGAGTCCAGCATACAGCAAGTGGAAATACACTTGTATCACTTTGCTTTTAAGCATTGTAAAGCTGACTGGAAAGGGATAAAGTGCATGGTGGCAGTTTCCAGACAATATATAAAACTCCTTTGGCAACATTAGTGTTGTGGAAGGATTTACTCCTTTCATTAACACTGTGTGATGCATAATGTAAGTTTATGCATAACATTTTTCAACCTGTTTTTCCCTGAGTAGGGCACAAAAAGCTTATTTTGTTGTGGTGAGTGTAATAAGGTATTGTGGTTCTTTTCATTAAAACACTGAGATGTTTAGAGAAAGAATGGGGCTTCTTTCCCGACACATGATGTGTGCCGTTTGGCTGACCCTTTCTCTAGTTTGATGGCAGGGTTTAGTTTTAAATTGTGGTATGTAGCCATTGACAGATTCTTTTGAAATGCATTTAAAGGGAGATCAGTTCCAAGATGATGTTCTAGAGCTGGCATTAGTTTCTGTTCAAAATTGTAAACTAATGCTTCGTTATGATGAAATGATTATTTTTTGTCTTCTTTTCTTTTCAAAATTAGAAACAAAAATTGTGGTGTGCTGTGTCAAACTGCACGACAACCTATAAATAAAAACAGGAGAGAAAAGAATCTACGAATGAAAGGTTAGAAGGGACAGCTGTGTTGTCTTTGAAAAATAAATCTATTAGGTATTTTTATAATTATATGGCAGTCTTCTTTATGTGGTATTTACAGTTATGATTTACGTGCATATTACCGTAACTATTTCCATACTTATAGACAACATGTGATAATGCTAGAAGCCAAAAGCAACCATTTGGTAGCATTTAAAAAATGCAGAAACACTAAGGGAAAACAGGGCAGTAAAGCAGAACCCTTCTGAGCTCTATCCATCTGAGTAACATGAGCCAGAACAAAAGTGTCATCCAACACAAACAAATGTAGAGGTTGGATTGTGGTGGTAAACTCTCTCTTTACCGATTTAAACACTCATTTTACAGCTGGGAGCTAAAAAGATGGGTTCAGAGAAAAGTGATATTTCCCTATCATCTTATTCCTTCTAGATAACAATGGAGAAATGGATGTTCGTGAATCTGACTCCTGCTGTGATTACATCAGGAGTCATCAAATAGTAAATTATTTATCATGACAGTGCCTGCAAGTACCACCATAGTGAACGCCTTCTCAGAATTTCCATTATAAACCTCTAATTTGGGGGGATGGGGGTGGTGATGAGCAACACTGAACTGCATTAAAATAAAATAAGGGGAAAAGCTAAACATTGGTGCACAATGAGTCAGTTGCAAAATGAGTGTGCTAGATTTTTGAGGTTTCAAGGATATGTCTGAAATAAACCCAGCAAATGCAGTGGTTAACAAAAACATATTTTGGCACAAAGGTGTGTGGGGGTTGTTTACCCCAGTTCCTTAAAGATTGAGCCATTCCATTATATAAAGCTTTTCAAAATGCTTTTTGCAAATGAGCATTATGTGGATTTTCCTAGCTACTAGAACAGGCTGATAGTTCTTGAAAGCAGTTGAGACATACTGCCAGTCTTTGTTGTAAATAGAAAATACATGGCATCCTGGCTGTTTATGGTTTCCTAATATGCTTGAACACTGCTGATTTTTTTAGTGTGTCTTCTCAGGACAAATGTGTGTGAGTCAATAATTAACATAACTTATGTGACTTACAGTTAATAGCATGTCTTGTGAAGAAGGTGTATTGCTTGTTGTACATGTTCTTGGAACATGCCACATTCAGTTCAAGGAGATGGACAAGAGGTTCGCATGGAAAGATGCTGTGAATGTGTATTTGGAATGGAATGCTAGAAAACACAGTCAAAGTCTGGTCTCATTTACTCCATAGCAGTCCAGCACAAATCCATTGATTCTGCTATTGCCTAATTAAAACAAACAAACAAACAAAACTAAAACAAAAAACAAACATGATGCTTCAAGCCAAATTCTGCTTTCATTTATGCCAGTGAAGTTAGTCAGGATTTATGCAGGTGTAACATGCAAATTTCTTACATGGCTTTAAACACAATTCCAGCTCATGCATTGTGGGTTGGCCCTGGCTGGTTGCCAGGTGCCCAGGAAAGCAGCTCTATCACTCCCCTACTCAGAAGGACAGGGGAGAGAAAATGCAGCAAAAGATTCGTGAGTCAGGATCAGGACAGGGGGAGATCACTCACCAGTTACAGTCACGAGCAAAACAGACTCAAGTTTGGGAAAATTGTTTTAACACCCATTGAATGAGTGTGGTATAGTAAGAAAACAAAAGCTAAATCTTAAAACACCTCTGCCTCATCCCTCCCTTCTTCCCGAGCATAACTTTACTACCAAATTCCCTACCTCCTCCCCCTAAGCAGTGCAGGGGAATGAGGAATAGCGGATTACATCAGTTCATTGCATGTTGTCTCTGCTGCTCCTTCCTCCTCACACACTCCCCTGCTCCAGTGTTGGGTCCCTCCCATGGCAGACAGTCCTCCATAAACTTCTCCAACATGAGTCCCTCTCACAGGCTGCAGTTCTTCATTAACTGCTCCAGTGTGGGTCCCTTCCATAGAGTGTAACCCTCCTGGAGCAGGCTGCTCCAGTGTGGGTCCTTGCCACAGCGTCACAAGTCCTGCCAGCAAACCTGATGCAGCCTGGGCTCCTCTCTCTATGGGGCCACAGGTCCTGCCAGGAGCCTGCTCCATCATGGGCTTCCCACGAGGTCACAGCCTCCTTTGGGCATCCACCTACTCTGGTGTGGACCTCCATGGGCTGCAGGTGGAGCTCTGCTCCAGCATGGACCTCTGTGGGCTGCAGGGGGACAGCCGGCCCCACCATGGTCTGCACCATGGGCTGCAGGGGAATCTCTGCTCTGGTGCCTGGAGCACCTCCTCCCACTTCTTTACTGACCTGGGTGTCTGCAGAATTGTGTCTGTCACATGTTTTCACTCCTTCCTCTGGCTGCAAGTGCACATTTTTTTCCCCCTTCTTAACTGTGTTATCCTGGTGACACTACCACCGTCACAGATGTGCTTGGCCTTGGCCAGTGAGGGTTCCATCTTGGAGACATCTGGCATTGTCTCTATCAGACCGAGGAGAAGCTTCTAGCAGCTTCCCACGGAAGCCACCCTTGTAGCTCCCTTACTACCAAAACCTTGCCATTCAAATCTATCATGTAATGTTCTGATCAATAGGAGTGAATTAACAAAGATAAGGTAAAACTAGAAATGGAAACTCAAAGAGTTCAGAATTAATCTGAGTGAAATAAGGTTTTTCATCTATTTCATCTGAGTGAATCTTTGTGGTATGCTGGGGATTTAAGGTGCCATGGAACTGAAGTTGTGCATACATTCTTGTACTGAAACATCAAAACACATTTTCAATCTGAAAACTAAGTAATGCTGATTTAACAGCTTAGATCTGAGCTGCAGAGCTTTTCTATTTGCTAGCTGACTTCTCAATGCAGACAGGAAGTGTTGCACCCTGGACTTCTGATTATCTGGAATGGTTTTATTCTCAGATAAACCTTGCTTAATATGGTTGAGAGGAAAAGGCTTGTTTTGAGCTGTCTGGTTGTGGTGGTAATGTCTGAAGGATTTGGCAAACATAAAAGCTAACTCTGATGTGTCTTTCAAGCAAAAGAAAAAAATATATAGATCATATATTCTGAAGCATATCTGAAATAATCCTGCCTGAATTCTTCCGCGTGGTTCTTGTCATATATGGTGCTTGGTAGCACCCTCCTGATATTAAGGTTGTACAGCACTTTCCATTATAAAACTCTATTTTCAGTTGCTTACATCTTTGCCAAACTTTAGCCATCTGGGCTGAAATTTTCCAAGGCATATATCTGCCTCAGGCTGAGATTTTCTGGAAAATTTATATGTCAGTGTGGGTCATCCTTTCTATATCACAGTAACCTGACCCACTGTGAAGATTCTCCCAAAAGTAAACATAAAAATGTTGATGGAAAACACTTGAGCTTCTTCTAAATTTGAGCAAGAAAATTGGACAGAAATGGAATATTATCTGCCAGTCTTGAGACCCAGAGGCCTGATCCAAAACATCATGAACTCAGCAGGAGGCTTTCACATGGATCAGGCCCTGATTTTTAATGAGTGACGGAGCAAAGAGTTTCACATCATGAACACTTGCCAGGATGCAATTCACCATCATAAATCAAATGTTAAATTATTCCAAAGCCAAATAAATGAGCGTGCAGATGGCAGTGTCTGCTCCCAAGTGATTGCACTGACTGTTGATTAGCATCCAGCTCAAATAGTTTGATCTCATTTATAACCATCTCAAGGGTTGCTGTGATTAGGCAATTGGTGCAATCTAGTTACTTTTCTGTTCTCTTGGCTGGAACTGTCCTAGTGGAACCAAAACTGCCCAACAAATGCTGGCCACGACACCTTGGAGCATGCTGGTGTGTGGG
Organism: Columba livia; assembly: GCF_036013475.1. Classification (NCBI taxonomy): domain Eukaryota; kingdom Metazoa; phylum Chordata; class Aves; order Columbiformes; family Columbidae; genus Columba; species Columba livia. Next base: position 141,427,545 of record NC_088602.1, on the reverse strand, counting down.
AAGGCAGGAGCTCACAGCCACATGCTGTGTAGCAGCCTGAAATCAATTTACAGCTACCTTACATTTAATAAGAAACCAGGAGAAATGCTGTACTACTCTACACTAATGCTCCTTGAGGTGAGCACACAGATTAACTGTGACTACCAAGGAGGATAGAAACAATAAAGTGATTTAGGGGTGCTGTTAAATAACTGAGCCTTTGGGAAATGGAATGTTTCACAGGCTGTTGTGATGTTGGAAATCTAACCCATATCGATGCGTCCCAGCTGTTTAACCTGCACAGAATGGTTCTGGAAATATCAACATTGACCACAAAGGCTGTGGTTGAGGGAGCCTGTCCATTTCTTCCTGTTCTCCACCAGAGCCTTCTAAGCATCACAACTGGTGAGAAAAAAAATGAGAAAGGGGTCGTGAGCTTAGAGGTGTTGATTTCCTATAAGTTTTAGAGAAAATAAGTGGCTGAGTAGAGGACAGACACAGTTAATCCCTCTGCACCCAGAAGAAAAGCCTGCAGTGTGAGCACTGCTCTTCTCAGGTGCCAGAGAGTCCAGGCACAAATGCAGAGGAAACAAAGCTCTGTTAGTTCTTTTGCTGATGAAGACATTTTGGAGACCTTGACAATTTTTTATGATGTTAAATCCTCCCACAAAAAGCTTTGACCTGAACTTCCAAAGAATAACAGAAATCAGACCAGCTAGAAGTATTTTGCTTCTACCTTTTGAAACTTTTAGTAAGTTATTCTAAATTAACATAAAGTTGTAAATAATTGGTCATCCTGGTACCCAAACCAAAATGCCTTAATTTGGAAATGTGAAAAATGAAGCATTTCAATAATTCTTCTACCCTGTTCAAATATTAAAAAGAAAAAAAAATCATTAAATGTGTGTTTTGTTATGAACAGCTTTTAAAAAAATGTTATTTTCAGATGAAAGTAAATTTCATTTGAACAGTTTCTGTTGCCTCAAATGGTTATTGATGTTAAACAATTGAATTTAGAAAGCTATTTTCAATAACAGATTTTTTTGTTGCTCTTAGCTGGGCTATGGCTGTATGTTGCAAGTGTTTTCTTTCCTACAGACAAGTCAACAGTTTTCCTTTGGAATGTTTCTCCATCTGAAAATGACAATTTGTTTCTAAATAGAACATTTTGAAGAGGCATCATGTTATATGGAACTGTATTTTAAATCATATACTGAAAAAAAAAGTATTTATAATTCTGTACTTCAGAGTGACTTTCTAAAAATCAGAATTGGGGTGAAATGCGCTGATTTTTCTGAGCATTTGAGTTGAACTGATTTGTTTCTAATTCATTGGTTTACAATTTATTATCTCTTTCCATTTCTGAATGGAAGACATTTCAGCATCATGAAGAATTCACGGAGAACACAGAGAAATTTTCCTGTAGGAAAAAGAGTAATTTTCCTTTACAATTCCTTATTTTAGAATTACTGTGTTGTTTTCACCTACTGCATTTTTTAGATCAGTAATTTAAAGGGCAATTTTAATATTATTTGAATGCTGAGTAGTATTGACCTCTAATTCCTCTTGATTGGGGGAAGTACACTGGAAAATCCCAGATTTTTATTATTCAGATGGTTACTGGAGTAGCAGCTGGATTTGTGTCTCGTGCAAGAACTGTGATGCTGAGTCAGAGCAAACATCTGTTTAATCCTGGAGCAATTCTGTTGCTGCTGATGGCCAGGATCAGATGCTAAGGGATAGACTTGAAGACTAAATTGAGTCTAAATTGCTATAACTAGCCTCTGTGTGTTTGCAATGGATTATACATAATAAACAGTAGGAAGAATAGTGCTGTACAAGGCAAGCTACAGGATGACACAGCTCTGTAAAACAAAAAACAAAACCAAACAAAGCAAAAACAAAACAAAAATAAACCAACCGAACAAACAAAAAGATACACTGGAGTGCTGTGGCAACCTGTCCTGACATGTTGGCTGTATCTAGGGAAGAAAATTTTCAGTCAACAGTGAATTCATGTAGAGGACTTCATAAAGTCTTACAAAGTAAGGGAGAGAGATATGAAGAAACTGAGAAACTCTTTTCTCCCTATATTTGCCACCAGACAGTTATTTGCAAGACATAGCTTTACATTTTATGTAGCAGGAAAATAGTGAGCAGATCAGTAACACTTACTGACTTCTACAAAGTAATTACTTTTCCTACTAGTAAGTAATTTTGCTAAATTATATTCATGTTTTTCTTGTTTAGAAGTTTGGCTTTTATTTCAGTGATGTGTTCTGGGTGTTTTAGTAAAACACATGTTAGTTAATGTGTCTGTTACACACTGCAGTCCTTCGAGACCAGGAAAAGGGGACTGGGTTCTGTGTTTGAGGAGGTGAGGTCGTGTAGAGTACATCAGATCTCTTCTGATCATGCACATACAGTGCTCACTTTATTACAAGTTTGATCCTCAAGTGCATTTTTACGCAATGTCAGAATACAATTGAATAATACTAAATCACTCAGTAGATTATCTAGGGGATTTATTCATGGTCTTGTACTTGAAAAATTTTGCTTTTTCATTGTCAGCAAGTGTTTTTCTGCAGGCTAAAGTGGTTTTGTGTGCAATGATTATGACTGTGAGCAGACTGAAAGAAAGGAAGCTCAGTCTGTTGGCTCACACATGGAGCCCCAGCTTCAGAAACATGGGGTGCTCTGCCAGAGAACCTCCGTGCAAATGCAAACAGGACTTAGTCTCCCTCCATTATAAAATGATACTTTGCTCCTTCAGTTACTGTAAGGTACTCAGATACTATCGTACAGAGAGACATATGAATAACTTGCCCAAAAGTGTGTCATTCAGCATCTAGAAGTATTCCTTTTAGTCTCAAATACTGCTTTCTTAAGAGTCCGGTGCCCTTCTCTGGACTGAGTGATCCTAAACATTTCTCCTTTAATCTTTCTTTGACCTTATGATGCCTGTCTCTGCTGGTTCAGTAGACTTTCTGCTGTCACATGAGACCACAGACAGTATTCTCAGCTCTATGGTTATGGTGCCATAAAATATCTTGGGATCACATGATTATACAGCTTGGAGGGCAGAGACTAAAGCACAGGAGGTTCCATCTAAACATGAGGAGGAACTTCTTTATTTTGAGGGTGCCAGAGCACTGGAACAGGCTGCCCAGAGAGGTTGTGGAGTCTCCTTCTCTGGAAACATTCAAAACCCATCTGGACACATTGCTGTGTGATCTGCTCTGGGTGAACCTGCTATAGCAGCTGGATTGGACTAGATGATATCCAGACATCCCTTCCAACCCCAGCCATTCTGTGTGACCTCAGGAGATTATTTAGGCACTCTAGCACCCCACCATCTCTACTGTGGGTCTAGCATGATTCCCTAGTATATCATGTACCATGTAGATGAAGAAACAATCACTAAAAATGTACTGACAGGCTTTGCTCGTGTTTAAGAGCATCACTAAGTACAGAACTGCCAGGTCCATGTTTGTTTGTGAGACCTGCAGCCCGCAGTTAAAGTTCACATATGGAACATGGCAGTGTCTTGGGCCCATGCTTGCAAAACCTGACAACTAGAAGAACTGAAAATTCTGTATATTTTCTCTTCTGCAAAATACTAACAAAAATAGGAAGCTATGACTGACATGAAAAGGACTGGTTTTTGAAGAGGTGAAGCGTACAGCAATGGTGTGTAAAGCAAGTTTAGCAAGTATGGAAAGTGGTCAAACAGTGTAATTTAAAATGTAGACTGGTACAGAGCCATGCTCTCTGCTGCTAGGTCAGGTTAAATGCCTGGTCAGATATCTACCTGGAGCCAGGATCTGGCTCACACAGCTTCCCTGCCTCTTCAGGAGCAGAAAGTACAGGACATCACCTCTGAGATCATATCACAACTCTCCTACTATTCTGTGTGTTTCTGAAGACTTCTGTATCTGGAGACATGCAATTACGTGAGAATTCTTAAAATTGTTCATTTCTAGCCCTCGCAGTGGAGATACGCATGAAAAGAAGGCATATTCAAGCCCCAAAACACTGAAGAGAAACAGGATGAACATAAAATATATAGTGTGTATTTAAAATGTCAGGCTTTTTAAAACAGCCTGGTTGTACTGATTGTAAATAGCTCTAGCAGACACATATATATTGCTACACACTGCCCAGGGGAGGCAGAAAAGCCAGTTGAAAGGCCAAGTAAATGCTCAGAAGTAGAGCACCCTGGCCTCTCTACCACCATAAGCACATTGCAAACTGCACCGCACTTGGGAAGTTTAATGTGAGCTCAGGTATCTGCCAAGCAACAGGCACTGCCATGAGGACATACCCTAGGAGGCAGCAGAAGCCCGTGTTCTTTTGCAGCAACTCAAAACACATCAAACGTTTTTAAATTTCCTCCTCTGCCTTCCCATGAGCTGCCTATTAGTGTTAGTTTTGTTACTGACTTTCAAGGTGCTTAGTGGCCACAAGATTTATGTGCTTTGCACAACTTGTTGCTGTGTGTTACCTGGAGAGTTTCTGAAGCCACAAGCAGCAAGTCTTCTTGCCTGTGAAAGGCTAAACCTGTAAGCTGTCACAAGACTGAGTGGGTGCCACGCAAAGAGCATTAACAACTTTGTGCAGTGTTTAGTTTGCCTCAGTATTTGCAGTCAAACATAATAAATAGTTGTCTTCTCTGCTCTTGTTTCAAAAATCTGTAGTACCACAGAAGGAAGTGATCCTTGATGAGTACCCAGAAACTGAAGCACCAAGCAGCACCACACATACCTGAAATTAGTCTAGTCAAGCCACTTCAAACCCATTTTTTGAAGGTCAGAAGGACTATATCCAAAGGGTATGCTTACTGTAAAGCCAAATTTATAAGTATGATTACCATATAAATGGGATATCCATCATCAGAAATGAATGGCTAGGTAGACAAGACCATGCTAATACCCTGAGGATATGCATTTCTGGGCCCCCCTTAGCTCTGACCTGTCCATTCACCCTCATCATTGAATTAGTACAGTGGGCAACTGCCCCAGGGTAGCAGTGTGTGTGCAGTGTGGGAGAAGGCAGCTGTGAGGCTAAGGAGATGCCTGCAGGATGAGGTCTGGTCAGGAACATAAGGTTGGGAGAATGGTAGTTTTACAGAGCAGGATAGAGGTGAAACATGGAGTGAATCTTGCTGGATTTAGTAACTGCAAACAAACTAGATTGTCTTAGAGATTTTGGGAGCTTGACCTCCAAATCATGCTTCAGGCCAGATTTCATTTGAGCCTGGTCCCACAGCCTTGCACAACTCTACCTTAGTCATTTTTTTTTTTTTGGTGTACTTATTGTATATATGTTCACTGGGTGTGCAGTTGTATGGCTGTGTATACACATATATAGCTCTGATTTATGTTTTGTATTTTTGCATCTGCATCTTTTTTTTTCTGGCTATCTTTTACATTTTATGCATTTCAACCTCTATTTTTTGAAGTCTAGAAAGCACTTCCAGTGCACCATAAATACTGAATACTGTTAATGGATTTGACTAGAGCTTTTATCATGTACTCTCAGCTCTCCTTCTGTACCACATTCTGAACTCACTATCCAGAGTAAAAACCAAACCAAACCAAAACAAAACAAAACCACAGTGTTTCCAATGTTGAGAACAACATTTATTTCCAGCCCCAGCTACAGGGTAACTGTTACTGTAGGAATCACTGCAAGTGGGTCAGATCCTAGAGTCCCAGTGAAGTTTTACCTTGAATTGGGATTGCAAATAGACTCCTGATCCTGTGGTGAAACATATCTGCTTGGGGAGTAAGATACTGAATGGTGACAGGAACTACTGTAAAGCTAACGCTACCTTGATATGTAGGGAATAGAGTACTCCATATGCTGCTGTGTGGTTTACTTCTTTGGCAAAAAAAACTGCTTGTATTTGGAAGGTAATTTTCAAGCCCCAAAATATCTTTTCTGCATTTACTTAATTTTTCTAGACAGTTGGGCAGGCTGACCGTAGCTCAGGCTGGTGGGAGTAATGGTTATGTCATTCAGCAGAAAACTCCCTTGTGTGAGCAAATTTTGTTTCATTTTGTATTTTTTCCCCTTCTCTCTCCTTCTCCTTCAAGGCCATACATACACAAGGAGGTCACAAAATAGAAGTAAACTGTAGCCAGTAAAGTTTGGATTTTGAAATAAAAAAACCCCTATGAATACTTATTAGAATTTCTTGTTAATGAGGTCATTTATGTCAGGGCAGGAAATGTACAAAATAGCACAGGATAGAAAAATCTAGACACTGTAAAACATGCCAACAAATTTGGTGTGTATGCATTACTCCCTTAATATGTCCCCAATGCAATCTACAGATCCCACAAGTGACCACATTCTGTTTATGTATGTAAAAACTCCTATATATGTAACACTCATAAGAGTAGCAATTTTACTAGTGGGAAAAGATTATTGTGGTCTTTTTATATAGCACATAGGTTTACTTTGAATGAGTCCTCATAGAAGAATGCAGAACCATGAAAAACTGTTAAAATGTCATGATTATATTAATTTAATATTTAAAGGAATACTTCACTTTAAGTTATGGCTCCAAAATTACACTGCTCATTCATGATTTTTTAATGTATAATTGGCTGCCTCCAAAAATGTCACAGTAGGAGGAAAAAAAAAGTTCATTTTCCTTGGCGTGTGTACTGTTGCTATTCCTGTGTTCATTTGGCTTGGCACGGGTAATGAAATGCTGCAGTCTGAAATAACTTTTTATATGTTGACATGTGCATTTAACTAGAATAAGCAGGCAGAGTGGACCAAGTTGGATTCAGGAATGAACAAAATATATCTTGTATTGCACCTTTTAATAGATCAGCCTACATTTATGATTCTTTTTCATTTCTTCATTGTAACAGCATACATTCAAACAGCCCCAGTACAAAGATGTAAAAGATGCTATGCAGCAAGTTAAGATTAATGGGGTGAGGAGGTGAGGGTAAGAAGAAAACAAGGAAACCAAGGGACACAATTTTATCACTTAAAGTTGAGAGGGGATTACCATTGATCTGTTGAAATTTATTTAGCCTTTATTTTAGACATTTGCTCCTTTACTGACTGTCCCTTGGTCTGGGTTAGGGAGAGACCTCTTAAGTCTCACACACCTTGAGGTGGACTCTTGAAACCTCACCTCATGTTCCCCCCTAGCCTGGCCTGAGTCTCATTGTTTATGTGACTGTTGAGCCTTCTGCTGAGCTTCAGGTGACAGATTTTACCCACCAGTCTGATCTGTAAATCACTGACCACTGGTATCTGCATTGGACATCAAGCAGCAGGAAAAAGACCATAGTCCTGCACTGCAGGTGCAGGTATGCTGCTGCTTGGGGTCATACTGGGCAGCACTTTCCCCTTTCCCTCCCTCTCTCCTCCCATATCATATTTGCTGCATGTTTCATCCCTAGCACACAGCTTGGCACACAGGTCTCACCTGCCAGGAGGCATCTGCAGGTAGCTGGAACTCAGCAGCTGCAGCTCTGAAATATGGATGATGCTGGTGTTCAAAAGCATGTGGCTGGTGTCTTCCCATGGGCAATCTTCACGAGTACTGGGTGTGGGCAGATGGCAGCATTGCTGCAAAGCCTTCCACTCTGGGGCTGCAGGTACATGGCGCTGAATAGTTTACCGATTCATTACACATCTCTTCCTCAGCTGGTGCTTTCCTCCGAGCCCATCTCAGAGGGTTATTCTGTGGTTTGATTTGTGGTTACATGACAGTGTCTAGACCTTACGCAGAGAAAATCCTAACTGCTCGCAGGGGTTTAGCACAAGTGCTTAAAGGCAAGGAGCCAAATAAGAGAAATGCAAGTAAAATTTTGCAGGCATAGAATCTTAGAACAGTTTAGGTTGGAAGAGACTTTCGAAGTCCAACACCCTGCCGTGAGCAGGAGCATCTTCAGCGAGATCAGGTTGCTCGGAGCCCTGTCCAGTCTGGCCTTGAATGTCTCCAGAGATGGGGCATCTACCACCTCTCTGGGCAACCTGGGCCAGTATTTTACTAACCTCATTGTAAAAAATGTCTTCCTCCTGTCTAGCCTGAATCTCCCTTCCTTTAGTTTAAAACCATTACCCCTTGTCTTATCATAACAGGCCCTACTAAAACGTCTGTCCCCATCTTTCTTATAGGCCCCTTTTAAGTACTGAAAGGCCACAATAAAGTCTTCCTGAAGCCTTCTCTTCTCCAGGCTGAACAACCCAAACTCTCTCAGCCTGTCCTCACAGGAGAGGTATGCCATCCCTCCAATATTTTTTGTGGCCCTCCTCATGGCAGTCCCATGATTCTGAATGTCTGGTTTGCTACTTGCTACCTTAGCCACTGCGGCCTCTTACTTTGTTTTCTGCGTTTTCACTGGTCATTTTTTCTGGGGAGAAAAAAATTCATCTGTACCCACCTCCTTATGGTCACATAGAATTGACAAATAACCACACAAGAGCAGATAGCTGTGCAGTGTGACAAGTGTGACTGGGAAGTGCATGTTAAAAATGAGCAATGGGTAGTTCTGTGTTTGTTTTGCAAACTAGGCAAAAGACACCTTATTCGGTTATAAACAGGAAACCTGGGCCAAGTTTGTAGAGGTTCCTGCCCAGGGCCACTCCCTAGAGGAGCTAAGGCTTGATGTACTTGTAAAGATGAAAATCATGATACACCCCATGTTCTGCACACTGTTGGGACCTGCACCTAACCACATCTCATCAGTGTTTTCTAGTTTTTGTACACTGAAATTTTGTGCACAAAAAAAATGATAGGTCAGTTAAAAAAAAAAAAAAAATCCAGGTCAAAAATTAAGCATCAAGGAAACTTAAAAACATGTTGTTTTAATTCTACTGCACTGAAGTGTACTGCACCAGTCTAACAGCCTATACTAGAAGTGTCAAAGGGTCTGGGGTTTGTGGGCTTTTTGTATCACTGTGTCAGTCTCATGCCTCTGCAGCATTATCACAGTGAAGCTGGAATAAGGCAAACATGTTAAAAGAGGGAAAGAATAGAATCAAACATCCACTTTACAGGTACTTTCTTGTCCAGCTTTCTTTACATATAATCTTTTAGATATATATTATTGTGGAGTGTACACATACCAAATTTGGTATTTTAAAAAGAAAGTTTTTATGTGTCATACAAGTGCCATTCAAGTTCTTTTATTTTGTTTCTTTTCTCTGTATTCAGCCATCATGCTCTTGTAAAGAATTTTGAGTAGAATTTTACTGAATGTATCTTCGAAAGCTGGTATTCATCTGAAAACTAAGACTCTCATCCTGCATGGTTTACCTACAGTGAAAGCTTGGAATGAACACATAAGCATTCACAATAATTGCTAGGCTAGTACTGTAGAATAGAATTTATACAATGTAATGCAAGTTTTATGGGGAGATAGTATAATGCAGAACAGTGCAACATAGGATGTTAGCTAATAAATTATATGTAAATCAAATGAAGCATAAAAGGAGTGACTTTATTTTTATCATTTCAGTGAGTTGATGTTTGGAAATGTATGTTCTACATGACATCTGTTGATGTTACAAATGGTGGTTTCTGTGTCTAAATCCCAAGGAGATATTTGTGTTTGTGCCACAGCTACAACTTTTAGCTTCTTCTTGAGTAAGAATAAAGATGAAGATATAAGCTGTTTTCTGATATTTTTTATTACTCTTTCTTATATCTCATCAACAACATGAGCCATCTTTTAAAACAGAAAACAAACAAACAAACAAACAAAGGCTTACAGCAAAATAGATTTTGCCTTCTGTGTCATTTAGTAGAAGTTTTCAAGTGTAGTGTTTATTAGCACTAAATAATCTGAATTTTACACATTTGTCTGCACACATGCATTTTACTTCTAAACCCTCCCCACCCTCCACCCCCAAACCATTAATGAATAATTGCTGGGTTTCTGTTGATGTTCCTGCCTTGGTGCATTGGTCAAAAAAAAAAAGTGAAGAGTAGCCAGTGACACCCTCTGTTCAACAGGTACCTGTGTCCCCTCTCTGGTAACTCTTGCAGCCTTACCATCTTGTGGCTGAGGAACTTGGGTCCCTTTTACAGTGCACTGCATTTAGACCTCTCTGCTACAAGCAGCAGAGACTCAGTTGATGTGGACCATAAAAATGACTTCATTTCTTTTTGAGCTGCATGATGTATTTATTTATTGCTTCTGTGTTTCTCCATCGCCAATGTCAAAGGAAAGGCTGTACTTATGGCCTTTTCATCTTCTCCCAGGTGTTGCCTGCACACTTCACTGGCATTACACAGAAATATTTCCCTCTTCTCAGTGCACTTGCTGATTGGAACTAAATCCTCGCAGGCAAACTGCAGCGCTACTGGTACAATGTCATAATATTTCATAGGTCATTTGTAAATGTTATTGCCAGGGCAAATAAATTTCTCCAGAGTACTTAGTCTACCTCTAATAAATAGTTTATTTAAGTTTGTAAGAATGGTGACATTTCACTTAGAATATCTTTGGCCTCTTAAAAACTGTTAGCGAAGAGAGGAAATAAGGGAAAAATAAACTGGAAAAAATATGCAGCAGATCTTTTGATTTTTTTTTCCTACATTCTGGCTTGCTTAAATGTGCCCTCTTTTCAGACTGCCAGTCTCTGTGTGAAGCTGGTTACAGTGTTTGTTTAATGTGCATTATTTAACATTTAATTTAGTAATTTAGTATTTTTTCTCTTCCATTAGCTACATACAGCTGAAATAGTGTTTGAGCAGATTTCTTCTAATATGAATGGCGGTAAATAAATCCTCTTTTGCCACTTATCCCTTCTGGGGTAAGAACTATGGATGTGGCAGTGGCATTTGTTTGTTTGTTTTTTGATGTTTTAGGTTGGTTTAGATTGATCATTATTCTTTGTCTTGCCTTTCAGTTAAAAAGGGTACTGGTCAGTTGGATTTCTTTACCAGTGATATGGAGACAGAGATGAGAAGGAAAGGATTTTCTAGCATCCTTGTAACCATGTTAAAATTTTGTGACAAATGCTAAAGAATGGAGGTGCTGTACATGTCTTTCAGAAAAAAATGCAACTCACTAACAATGACTGATGGAGGCACGTGCCTGCATATTGGGCATTAGAGACAATGGTTTCTTGGTTGTGTTTTTGCAGTAGGGGTTTTTGGTTGGTTGGTTGGTTGGTTGGTTGGTTGGTTGGTTGGTTGGTTGGTTGGTTGGTTTGGGGTTTTTTTTGACAGTTCAGCAAAGCTGTTAACTCTCAGCTCTTTTCATACAACAACTGAATTCAGGTCAAGAATAAATGCCAAAATATTATTTCATGTGCTTCCCATAAGATGTGTCATTTCATGAAGGCTCAGGAGGAGGTATAAGGTAGATGATTTTATTTGAGCATGTGTGGGAACATTATATTTCTGTTTCAATCATCCAGTATGGGGGAAAAAAAGTATTCCAATGAAAGTCTCCAGTGATTTTGGAAAAATATCCCGTTTAAAAATGACAGTCTCTACAAGTCTGAAGGTGATGGATAACTCTTCTGGCAGATGACTCCACACCATTCTGTGCCAGATCACAAGGCATGGCCGGGCACTCTCTAGATTTTCCAGGAACAGTCAGGGAAAAACCTCAGCAAACTCCAAACAGATACAGGAGGGGAAGCATTTTAAATGAAGGGAGTTAGCTGGAACTTGGTCAAAGACTTCTGGTGTAAAGAGCCTGGAAAATTTTGTACATACCTCAACTAAATCCCACATAAGACTAGAGAGAAGGGAAACAAGCATCCCATGTGTTCTTTAGATGAGAAATGGCAGGGTTTCCAAGAGCAAAGCAGGAAATTCTCTGCACTTACTTCCAGGTTTATGACAAAACAGGTGTACTCTCCTGCAGAATTTGACTTGCACATGATTTCATCATTTGAAGACACTGCAAGGATGGCATAGCTCTTCTCTCTTGGACTTCTTTGTTATGATGCTAAAAGATGGGACTTCCCCTCCATTAATGGTTTTTATCTCGGTATACCATGAGCTTGTCTTTTTAGTTTTCTGTGTATCAGGGATTTTTTGTTTGTTTGTTCATTTGTTTGTTTCTTTTTCTCTTGGATAATATTGATTGATTATCTGAGTGGCAATTTCATTCATTTTCTTCCCTGTGGCTTTTGTTCTGAGGTTCCTGGTTCATTTAGGTTGTGGTGTCTGCCCATAGCCCCTCTAGAACACTAATCCTGATCCTCAGTGAGCAATGAGGATGACATCAAAAGGCAAAATAGGATGTTTCACTGGTCTGTCAGTCTAAGAGTCTGAATTAAAACCAATAGAAGAGGGAACTTAATTCATTTTCAACCAGGTTTATACAGATGGCTAAGAAAAATATGGTCTTCAGGTCCAGTAGTCAGTAGGATTCTGGGCCATCCCACTAATATTTTTCTCTGAAAATTAAAATCTTTCTTCCTCATTCTGAAATGAACTCAGCCTCTGGAGGTACCACCGTTCAGCCAACACTTTGCAACTGTGTTCTTCATTCTCCAAGGAGGGGGAAACAACTACTACAAACAGCAGAATAACCTTCCAAGCATACCTTCCATGTTTTTGAGGGGTTTTCTTGAAACATCACCTTAGTCCCTTTCCTGATCATGCTTATGCAGGAGGGACAGCCTTGCAGGAAGTCAGGATGCCTTCTGGCTGTTGATTTTTATCGTCTCTGTGGTCTTCAGGGCATGCAGCAAGCAGCATAAGGCTTTATGTGTGTTTAATATCAAAGTAGTATATTAGTTTGGACTCTAATGGCTACATAAAGGCACATTTTCTGAGATTCTAATTTCAGTCATAAAACTCTTTGCTACTGGCAAGCTGCATTGTGCTCAGTAAAGCTGAAAATTGCCAGTTTCAGCCTTGATCATAGTATCAAATCTGTTTAACCCCATGTTTTCAGAAATGCCATATACATAGGAGAAAAATTGTTGCCTTTTTCAAAGTCAAACTCCATAGCTTGGGGAAAAATATGTTGTTTTGTGCAAACATTTTGACAATTACTGACCTTTGCTGAAAGAAGCAGCTTGAAATCTAACTGATTAGTGAATATAACAGCCTCTGAAGAATAACTTTTTTGTTTGCAAAGGCTGTAGGGTGATCAGGTACATTTGCAAAATGACTGCTTAGCCTTTTTGCATGCATAGAGCTAACTCTTTAGATTTCGGTGGTGTAACTGAAAAAAGGTAGATTTTGGCATAAGTAGGTGTGATATTTTATCTGTATGATAGATGTTATCAGTCTGAAAAATACAGATATTTAAAACTGCTGAATAATATTTACAGAGATTTAAATGTGTTTCAGGGAGATAACCAATATAGAGCAGTTTACATTTGTGTGAGTCCAGATGGGGCTGAAGCCTGGCTTTCAGCAGGGTGAGATCAGAACCAAGGACCCTGGCTGGTCTCTGAAGGGTCCTGCACACAACTGATGGAGCTGAGCTCCTGTGAGCAGCTGTTAAAGGTTTCAGTACAAACTATCAGAAGTCTCGGTTAAAACAGTTGATTGAGTAGAAGTGTTTCCTTGGAAATGGTGTTCAACCTCTCAAGAAGCGGGTAAGGTGGCTCTCCCCTTGACGTGCCTCTCTTTCTACTAACTGTGGAAAAAGCCCAGACAACTGGTTTGAATTAGATACCCAGCGTTCACATAGCTGATATCAAAATGGATGCATCCTCACCACCTTGTCTGTAACTGAGATCCAAACCATGTTTGATGCCCTATTTCTTCATGTATCCTAGCACGATGTCATTTTCTGGCAGAAACAAGTCCTAGGAAAAATATGGCTGCATGTTTCCAACGCAGTGTAAATCTGGTAGCATGTGTGCTGTCCAGTGTTGTGTGACACAACTCTTCGCCTTCTTGGGTTTCAGATGCCATTACTGCTGCAGCCAGTGGAGCTGTACAAGTGCTGAAAAGTATTAGGAGTTTTGTCTGCTGAGGAAAAGAAATAGGACTGAGGCAGTACAGGATCATGGGCAGGAGCTGCAAAGAAAGTACATTTGTCTCTCCTTAACAGTCTGCAGGAAAAAACAAAAATTGCATGTTAAGATTTGATGAGAACTGGGTGGAGGTAAAGTTCCCAAACTTTTTTTTTCTGTGCTAATTGTCTGTATATGTGGCTCCTGCGAGAGAAAAGTATTCTGTTTCACCCAGAGAAGAGTAACTTTTTCATGATAGTAAACCAACACTCTATAAATACCTATACTCCCAGGATTTTAACCTCAGGGACAGCATGGCAAAAGCAGTAGAAGTCTTATGCTCAGTACTTTGTAGGAACAGTGCTTTCTTTCTCTCACTCTCTCTGAGTTTTTAATAGTCATCTCAAGATAACTGTCACCACTTTCTCCTGGTAAGACACAAATTTGCTAAATATATATTCTATGTGTGTAGCTAAAAATATATATATAGGCAGAGTATATGCTTTCTGTAGTAAGTCACATTCCATTTCTAGTTAATTTCCTGATTTATTCAGTGTGTATATTGCTGTAAATGTTGCTTTCTTTTTATTTGTATATGCCCAGTTGTGATAAATTTTGTGACATGGTTTTACATGTGTATTTTTTCAGTTCCTATGCCTCTATAGCTGAAGAGTTCATTTCTGTAATTTGGATCTCTAGTTTGGATAAGACACAGCAGGAAGATTTAATTTTTTGGGTTTTTTTAGAAGCATACTCTTGTGCCTTAAAGCATAATTAAATGATTAAAATTATTAAATGAAAAAATGATTAAATGAAAAAATGATTAAGTTTGATTAAAATCAAACAAATAATACCCCATTTAGATAATTATTTGTATGCTTTTATAACTGAAGGAGTTATGAAATGAAATTAAATGAAATAAGAAAAAAAGTTAAAGGCATCTTAAGAATAGTCTCTATTTCCCCAGATAAACATACCTGCATCTGAGGAAGCCAGTGCCACAGGGATTATCAAGTGGAAGAGTTTTGCAGGATTAGATACTTTATGGGTAGCTAGAACACATTATTTAGCATTTTCTCAAAACCAGACATATGCCTCATGCTTCTTCATGTCTCAGAGCCTCAGCATAACCACTACATGATGGATTTAGGAAGAAAGTTCTACTATATCCAGGTCATGCCTTGTAACTGTCCACTGACAATAGCATCACCTCTCTGTAAGACATCTTTTTATCTGACCCAGATGTAAGACCCCGTTTTCCTCTGAAAAAAATGCCCCATAAGACAAGCATGCCATGAGTGCCATGAGACTAAAACTTCTCTTAAGTTCAGAATAAATCTGCCAAACACAAGGTACTCTGACTTTACACTCTGTAACTGAAAACTGTCTCTGAACAGCAGAACGACGAATGTAAAAATGTGGTGAAGAGTGAAGGAGCTCCAGTCGAGTTAGTATGTAGCTCAGCAGCTAAAGGGACTCCCTAAAGTAGAACCAGACCAGCAAAATCAAAACAGCCCTTTGTGTTTTTTCTAACCCAGAGGACTGTCTGAAATCATGCACACACACACAAAAAATCATCTGTTTTAAAAAGTTATTGCTGGCTTGGGCTTTTTGTATCAGAGGACAACACCCTAATCAAAAGGACAACTCACTTTAAACCATTTTAACAAAATCATTAAACAGCTTGCAGAGATGTTTAGCCAGAGATTCTTCACACTTCTCTAAAGACTCAGATGACTTACTCATATGTGGCTTATGGGGATCTGAGGGATATAATATCTGTAAATAACCTGTTCAGAAAATATGCAACATCCTGAGTTCACAGTGAATATCTAAGATTTCTATGTATAAAACTGCAGTTCAGATGGTGCTGAGATCCTCTCTACCCATGGGTTTCTCCTTCTTCAGAAAAAGGAATGCAAGGTACTGAAGGACAGGTACAGAAACCTGCAGCTGCACTCATGCACCCTGAGCTCTTCTGTACATTATCTTTAGCACGCAGTTCAATCTCTAGTATTCTTCAGAGTGCTTCAGTCTGAGAGATTCCCCCAGGAACACATAGTTTGCCCATTGCAATTCCTCTCCAACACACACTCTGACACAGTTCAAGCAAATCCCCTGTAAGCTAATTCAATGACCGAAAAAATCTTTGTTAACGCAGAGTTAAAACTGCCCAGTGGTTTCTCATGCCTTTCCAAAATGCCTTGCTCAGCAAAACTCAAACCTCTGAGAAAACAGAAAATGAAGAGTCCTCCCATATACCAACAGAGCCTGAACTGTGACCCCCTGGAAATCACAGTCCCTGGGAATTACCGGCATGCTCACCAGATGAGTTCCCTGCAGTGGGTTTTACTGAGCTTGATGTTCCCGAGCTGCATATGCTATCAGCAGGCAAGCTTGAATCTACATTTGTTTTTGTTTTGAATTGTTTTTTTGACAATAATTTTCCTATATTCTAAACAAGGTCAGAGGAGTGTTTTGATAGTTTTAAAAAAAATGTTTTATCTATCCTTTCCCTTTCATTGCAGTCAGCTCTCTGCCTGGTGCAGAAGCAATGCACATCTCATCTCAGCGTTTGTGGAAGTTCAGGGAATTACCCTTTACTTTCTTACCTGTCTTAGGTCTTAGCACTCTTAAAAGGGAAGAATACACCACTGGCAGGCTCCGTGCACTTGCTGACTTTGCCAGCTATTTCATCTTCCTCCAGTTTCTCTCCCACCACCTCTTTTGCACTCCTGTTTTCCAACCCCAAGACTGCCTCCCCCAAGGGCTACCCTCTTCTGTATTTTTGCATCACTCTGTGCTCTGTCTTCTCTCAATTCCCCCACATCAGCAGCCCTCCAGTGAGCATTCGCATATGTGCTTTACTTTCCTCTTGCAAATGTATTACACCTCCCCAGCTTGCTGAACAGGAATTGGTGGTTGCTATCTGCCTGAGGTACATCACTTAGGTCTTTCATTGAGCTTTTTGGGACTCACCTTCCAAGGCCATGGTGTCTATGCTTGAACCGTGCAGGATCTGTCACAAAAGACTGGCTGGAAATCTTACGCCAAAGATGTGTTTATACACATCAAAATCTGATTTAGACTGAGAGTGTTCACACACTAAGTGCCTCCCATTGTAGCTTTATCATTACTTTTCCAACAGATAGAATCAACGAGGTCAGGTAAGGAAAAATAGAGACATGATGTGAGCCACAGGAACATTCAGAATAATCCCCACACAAACCAAACCTGCCCTTTTGAAAACAGGGCAAGAGGGGAATTGATTTGGACTGAAGACTGGATTTAGGGAGCACTCTGCTCAGATTAGTTCAATCTTGTCCACGATGCCAGCAAATTGTAGTGTAACCTAAATAAATCTTGGATTTTTTTAGGCACTTAAAAATCAGCCTGATTTCAGCCTAAATTTTAGGGCTTTCCCACTTTAATTGTAGTAAACCAGAGTTCTGCTACAATCAGCATTTCTCCTGCAGTCTGCTTGTGTTATAACATGAAGCAAGAAAACTACAGTTATTATCTTTTCTTCAAAATATTGAATTGTTCATCTACTATGGTGAAGGAGGACCTTAAAAGTAACCTTAACTCGGTGTGAACAGAGGTGTGAAATGCTCAATTTCTCACAAACCCAAACCAATTTCATGGATAAGAAAAATTTAAAAGCTTTAAGAAAACTCTGTTTCCTCTCAACTTCTTATATGTGGAGTTACACAAGGAACAGTATTCTCAGGCATAGTTGTGATTTTTCTTAAAGTAAGTGTACAGTATCAGCTCTTTAGTTCCAAGATGGAGCGATGCCAGATCCTTGAGTTTTAATCCTGATGTTGGTAAATAATGTACAGTTTTTGGCTAACCATACAGGTACAAATTGTGGGTTAGACCAAAAAAGCAAGGCCAGCACACTGACAGAAATTGATTCAAAGGTAGATTTTCTAATAGTTGTGCTCTTGTTCCAGGCTTTCAGTCTGAAATGAAAGCTCAGTGGCCTTTTGATTTGAAACTGAGATTTATGGTTAATTATAGCATTTCCCGTGATTACATGTTTGTGCATCAGTAACTGCTAGATGAGGAGGAAAGTTAGGGCTAGTATGTTGCTCTAGCAAAAGATACACATCCAGATATCTCAGCATGGGCCCTTCCTTATTTCCTTATGAAGGAGAATACATGAAAAAAAGTTACACACCACTAGTTCAGAAAACTGGCAGCAGAAGACAGTGATCTCCTCTACTACTGCTGTTCCTCACCTTTTCTTCTATAGACAAGTCATTCAACATCCCCATCTGAAAAATTGTAACAATGGTCTAGGGTTTAAGATTAGTTCATCTCATCCAGACCATGAATTCTGCAAATGTAAGGCAAAATCTTTTACCATCGAAAGTACATAGATTTGATTATGAAATGTACTCACATGCCCAAAATTCTGTTGCTGCGTATGGTTGACAGCAGTGCTGCCTCGGCCAGGCTGAACACCTAGGCATCTATCCAGTGCCTAAAATCACTTGGAATTCATGGAGGGAGAGGCTTCCCCATCCTTTAGCCCCTGTGGTCTGTGCCAGCAGAGTCCTTGGAGAATACCTCCCACACAGCATCAACTCTGAGCTAAATATGAAACAACGGCCAGGGCCATTTTCTCTCAAGGCTCAACTGGGGGAGGCAATGCTCATGTTTTTCAGATAACTTCAGGGCTCAGAGTACTCAGGAAGAAGGTGGGAGACCCCTGGACTTTGGTTGTTATTGATTGTTATTGGTTATGATGCACAGGTAGAAAGATGTGAAGTCTGACCTAAAGACCCAGCACTCTGTGCAATTTCTTCATTTCAAGTTAATAAAAATACATTTTAAAAGCCTGTTTCTAACAGATATATTGTGAAATTTTGTTAATCAATAAAGTACTAATTAGTAAAATACTGGGGAGCCTCCAACTAAGCATGCCCAGTACTCATTCTAAGTTTTTCTTTCAGATATCTAAAATCTATTGGAATTATTTTCCTGTTTAATTCCCATTTAGTTCTTATATTTCCATGTTACATTTAGTGTCTCGGATTTAAAAAGTCTATGTCTGTTCATACAAAATGTAAAGGACATTTGAATGAAGTTCAGGTAGGCAAATGTCACATGGAACTGAGCAGTTTTGGCTAGGAAGGACAATGGTTTGTTTTGAAACAGTTTTCTTCAAATTTTCTGTTTCGGGGTTAAAATTCATATAAAATGGCTGCCTGAGGTTTTGTATTTTACAGCCACAGCATGTAGTAGTTGAAACTAGTGTTATTTCCAATGTATTTTCAGCACTCAAGGAAAGTCTGAGTGACAGAACATGACACTAGGCATCCCATAAAGGCTCTGATCTTGGCTTTTATGGTAATTCTGTTATTTATTCAAAATGTACAACTGCACATCGCACATTAAGTATAATGTTAGTAAGTTCCCATCATTGTTTTGTAATCTGCATAATAGTTGCCTGAGGAGCTATTTTTAAAAGAAGTTTGTTTACTTTCTTAGCTGAAGGCTCCTATGAATAGTATGTTTTCTTTTAAATTTACACACAAGGAGAATATTAAAAAATAAACTACTGTGCCAAATGTTCAAAGGCTTTTTCTCTGGGCAGCTACTAATTTTATGATCATGGAAACATTAGTTTTGTTTCAGTAGAAAGCTAAAGTGAACCTTAATGAACTGAAAACTAAAGAACACATCAGATTTTAGATACGGGCAACTAAGTATAGCTATAGCTGTATTGGAGATACAGCAATGAAATACAAGTATACTTTGGAGATACTCAGTAACTAAATTACGAGATTAGGATCACAGAGTCCCTTGTTGTGGTGGAATGCCAGTTAAGTCAAAATGAAAAGGAAACTCTTGTCAAAATTACAGAATTTATTAAGGAGAAAAAAAAAAAGGCAAAAAAACCCAAACAAAAACAACACAACTTCAAAGTGAAAGGAAAATGAGAACAACTTATGCCAAACCTTTGAAACATATAGAATGTTTTATTAAATGTGTTAATATATGTTCCAAAGTAGCAAAATTTTTCAAAAGCACATGTTAACCTGTGCTTAGATAGTAGTTCTTTTAGTCCCAAAGATGGCTGGAATTTATCCAGCCTGATGAGGAAAAAAGGCCATTCATTCCTCCAGGGGATCACTATCTGGGACTGGAGGCAGAGGGTAGCAAGACACAGAGAAAGGAATACTTTAATACAAGTAATGTTCTTTTGGGCCACTGACACCAGAAGGGAGGTGTAGAAACTGAGTTCTCTACTACACCTGCCCAGAAGCTCAGTTTCAGGGGCTTTTGCAAGTGTGTGATCAGTTGCCTCAGGAGAGGAACAGTTTTCCCCTTACCACCAAAACTGAAGCAGCAAGGTGAGGTGTGTTTCACCTCCACGCCCAGAAAAGCCAATGCAGTGACTGAGCTAGGCTTCCATGATTAATACATGACAAGTGTTGATTTCATACATGCTCTGAGCACCTAATAAATATAGGTGATTAAATAAATTATAGTGATTTTGCAGAGAGCATTCTCTGTTGGAGCAAGCCATGGAGTTAGCCAACATTGAACAGAATTCATCCAATATAAATTTAAGTCTGAAGTAGCCCCTCCCAGCTTCCTGTAGTACTGTCAGGGTAAAAAGAAAAGAAGAAAAGAAAAAAAAAAAGAAGAGGAGAGGAGAGGAGAGGAGAGGAGAGGAGAGGAGAGGAGAGGAGAGGAGAGGAGAGGAGAGGAGAGGAGAGGAGAGGAGAGGAGAGGAGAGGAGAGGAGAGGAGAGGAGAGGAGAGGAGAGGAGAGGAGAGGAGAGGAGAGGAGAGGAGAGGAGAGGAGAGGAGAGGAGAGGAGAGGAGAGGAGAGGAGAGGAGAGGAGAGGAAGAGAAGAGAAGAGAAGAGAAGAGAAGAGAAGAGAAGAGAAGAGAAGAGAAGAGAAGAGAAGAGAAGAGAAGAGAAGAGAAGAGAAGAGAAGAGAAGAGAAGAGAAGAGAAGAGAAGAGAAGAGAAGAGAAGAGAAGAGAAGAGAAGAGAAGAGAAGAGAAGAGAAGAGAAGAGAAGAGAAGAGAAGAAGAAAGAGAGAAAGAGAGAGAGAAAGAAAGAAAGAAAGAGAGAGAAAGAAAGAAAGTTAGTTAGTTCCAAGGCATAATTTATCCTAAAACACGTATCTGACACAGGTCAGATGAGTCTTTCTCTGGAAGTCATTTCTCTCCATTGACTTCTAAGGGAGTCTAGATGTCTAGCTCAAGTGTAAAGGACATTGAGATGAGATGAGATGAGATGAGATGAGATGAGATGAGATGAGATGAGATGAGATGAGATGAGATGAGATGAGATGAGATGAGGTGAGGTGAGATGAGATGATGAGATCAGTCTCATTCCTCATGCCTGGTGTAGAAAGAGATACACTTTCTCTCTCTTAATAGTAGAGGATGATGTCTTCCAAGTGATAGTTGAGACCTGGAGGGGAAGGGTGCCTGGGGGATGGCAATCTCTAACCAGATGGAAATGATTCACAATACAGTCACAGCCTGTTGTGGACAAGTCATTAATGAGATTAATTAAAGTATATTGCAATCTAATTAATCCTTGTCCTTCCTGCCTTAGGTGCTCAGGACATTAAAGTTAGTATTTTTCTCTTCCCAGATACATTTGGTGCATGAAATCTCACTATGTGATGTAGGCAGTTCTTGCAGGCTGGAATTTTTTGCATTAGGCTCCACAACAGGCTATGGAATAAGTCTTAGTCATTTTTATGGCTGGTAAAAGGTTGCTGGGCACCTTCATATGAAACTGCCAAACAGGATACAAAAAGCAAGGAGAATTATTTTAAGCTGACTTTAAAAAGAACCAAGTGCTATTTTTAGTATGTTTGCTACTTGTCAAAGGGATTTTCTGTTGTCTGAAACCCAGACCACTGGGGTTTACCACTGCTTGTATAACAGTTTTTCAATAATGCTGTTCCTTTTTAAATTGTTGGTATGGCTTCTTATGATTTTAGAAGTGCTCCTCTATCTGTGCAGCCTGGAAGGGAGGCTTTACTCCATGGTGGGGGTGAGAGAGGGTTCAGTTTCTGGGTCTGGCTTTGAGCTCAGTGATGTGGGTGGAGCTCCTGTTGACTTAATTCATCTTGCTGGTGACAAAGTTAGGCCCAGGACTGTTTTAGTTTCACTGAAGCCCACTTAGTTTCCTGGTAAGGATACATTTCTAAATATAGCTTCTTACACTGGATGCAGGAATGTTTACCAATGCAAAGTCAGGCAAGGTAAACACTTTTTTTTTTTTTTTTTTTTTTTTTTTTTGGTGGAAATGTGTAATGAAATATATTTGGCATTGTCTTGGCATGCTGGAGCTAAATACAGGGACAGTATTCCTTTTTTGGTATCAGTTATTTCTAATTTTACTTTCACTTGGAAAGGGGTTATTTAGTGATCCTTCATTATAGATATGTCACTCAGAGTGGACGTTGCAAGCTCTGTGAATTTTGCATTTACCTTTTAAGTAACAGAGCCCTGAATGAATCTGTTGACAGAAACTGAGGAATTCAAAAATACATTTGAAAGTATGCAATGGGATTATGACAGAGGGCTCTGCCAGAAAAAATACAAGCTCTTACTATGCTGTTACAGTTGCTTAAGCACACGTTAAATGCATAGTTTGCACCCTCTTTTGCTCTCTTTCTTTCTCTTTCAAAGAAAAATGTATCATGAAGTACATTTATTTAGGACTGTGCAATCATGTTAGTCTTGCTTTGATTCTACTTATGAATTTTTAAAATTCCTTCTGTTTATTTGTGATGAACTCTGACTTGAAATTTGACATGAACATGTTATTTTGTCAACATAAATGTGATTTTGAAGCCATTTATGAAAGGGATTTACTTGAATTCTTTATATAGGAGGATAAATCTCTGACCAAGCTGTTATTTTCTTGTGGGTTACAATCGTCTCATCAGCTGGTACTACTGTACCTTTGAAAAGTTGTAGAGGCTACTCTTTGTCAGTCATTCTGAAAAGGTCACTGTGTCTTATCACTCTGTGATATTTTCTACTTACTTTTGTGTAAGGAAACAATCTATTTTTGGTACAAAGATGGAGGAAAAAATACACCTTTTAAAACAAATTGTTGGCTTTTTGAAAATCAGTGTCCCTTCAGCAAGCTCTCTACACAGGACATAGTAGTGAAAACATTTTTACATTACCCAGAGTACAACCGTCTTGAGGACACTGTGCCTCACGTCTTCTGTTTGCTCTGAGATGCAAGTTTCAGCTGAGTCCCTGATAAATGTGAATTGACAACACTGCTTTTTTGCTCATGACTGTTTAATGACTGGTTTTCTGCCTTAGAATCAGGTACATTCTGTGAATTTCAGCACAGAGGACTCCTGGCCCAATATTTAGTATTTTTTTCAGGGCTTGAGTTTCCCCACTGTTATAAGTATGCATAAATTTTGAGTCTGGTCCTAAATTATGAGATTCAAGAAGAACAACACCAGGGGGAAAGGGAGGACCAAAACACTGCTCACCAAAGCAATAAGATGTGCTTGGCAAAGAGCAAGGTAAAAATATGACAAAGAAGACAGAATTCTCCCTCCCTGGAAAGCAGCGAGTGCCTCTCTGCCATGGTGGGCTATAGATGATAGTAGAGTTCCCCCAGCAAGCCCTTGAGGGCTGCGAGCAGCAGAGCAGCAGCTGCTGGTGCCTTGAATGGAGAAGAAAGGCAACTCCCCGCCTGCAACTGACTCAAAACAGTTTTGCTGTTCCTCCCCAGCAGGAAGCAGGGAGCTTCCTCTCAGAGTCCCACCTTGCAGGTGTCCTGCCCCACCACAAGCAGCCTCAGTCTCGGTGATGGGTGTGCCAGGAAACACCACTAGAGATAGCCAGGGCTGTGGTGTGAGCATGTACCTGCACTCTTTATTTTAGCTGTAAGCACCCTCATGTGAGATGGTGGGGTACAAGATGACTTTGATCCCTGTTTTCTAGCAACCCCAAGTCACTGGACCACAGCGAACAGGGGGACAGCTCTGAAGCAGTGATTTGGACCTGCGCTCTCCTAGTCCTGGACATCAGTGCCCTGATCCGCACCCTATCCTGTGGCCTATTGCTGGCTTATTTCTCTTCCATTGAATGATGCATAATAATGGCCTTGAATTAGCATCACAAGAGAAAACTAATCTCTTTTTGATAAAAGCAGGTGAATTATGACTACAGAGAGATCTAGAAAGAGAGAAGGATACCACGAGCAGATCTGTTAATTTCTCCGTACCCCAGTGTTACATCTATAAAATGAGCGTCCCTCCCTTTAACTGCAGCAGGCATGGCACAGGTGAAATTTGCAGTGATGACAACCTTGTACTACAAACTACATGTAATTTGGTGTGACAGTTGCTTTTGGTTTTTTTTTTGTTTTGTTTTGTTTTGTTCCTTTCATAATGAATGCGTGC
Organism: Columba livia; assembly: GCF_036013475.1. Lineage (NCBI taxonomy): Eukaryota > Metazoa > Chordata > Aves > Columbiformes > Columbidae > Columba > Columba livia. The sequence goes on along the minus strand of NC_088602.1, from coordinate 141,403,227 downwards.
ATTCACAACTGGTTTCCGGTTGCTGAGGCTGTGAACTTCACCGGTATCCAGCTCCTGGGAAAACAAATTGAAATGTAATGAGGGAGGGAAAAAAATCAGTTAAGGTACAATTTTGCAGTTCAAGCTTTCCAAATAGACTAAGAGATCAAAAATTCTTGTACATATGACCAGTGTATATCCCTGGCTAGTAATGTATACCACCAGGTAAGTTAAATAGAAGCAGGATGCTCCTTCAGCATCAGCCTTCGGCCCTAAGTAATATGGTAGTGTCCGTGGTCTGACACCATATATCAAAGTTGACTGTTGCAGCAAGCTTTGATCTGCTTTTTTTTTGTCTGTAATGTCAATATCTCCCTTATACAGAGGTCAGAAGCAATTTAGTATTTACCCTAGCATATGGCTTCATTGTATAGCAGTAGTATGTCAGAGCCCCAATTATGCAGCAAGGCAAAATGCAAAAAGAAAGTAGGATCTTTTTGTGCCATCCTTACTCATGCTGAAGGTCCCCGTGCTCTCTGAGGAGTCCCACAGAGAGACCCTCCATTCCCCTAAGGAACTGAGGAGCTGAGCAGCACCAGAAGCAGCTGGATGAGGAAATGTGCAGTGTGTATCCCAGTGTTCCAGAACGTCATGTTAATGGGGGATCCTGGAAAGAAATTTGGCATTTGAGTCATGCTGCTCACACATGGTGAGTCATGGGGCTGGGAAGTCACAGACAGATGGACCTTGCCAAGTGTGGCCAGAGTTGGGGGAGCTCTGGATGAACTGGACTCCCTGGGAAACACAGGCCAGCTCTCGTTTACATGGTCTGTAGGCTCAGTGTTCCCTGCATCCATAAACCACAAATTCTCCTGGGCTCATTCATGTGACATCCCAGATGGTGAGCTGCACAGACATTACTCCAGTTTGGTGGATATAAATAAATGCTCTACACCAGCCGTCCTAATGATGAGAGGGGAGAGAGCTGACACTCCTCGAACTGCCGTTACTCTTTCTCCACTTTCCTGCTAATCCTGGGCTCAGTGAGGGAGTTCTCAGGGAACTCGGCAAGAGTTGGTGGCAAAATGCATAACATCGTCCTTCTAGCATTCTGAAAGGAAGTGTAATATTGGAAATAAAAACAGAACAATGGATCTGTGAGCAGAGTTCTACATTGACACAAAAAGGGTCATTGAAAGGGCTTTCCAAAAGTAAAGGAGGATATTTGAGAAAGTGCCCAAGTTGCAGAAATCCTAAACAATGGGTTTTTTACTGTAAAATACTTCAGCAAGCCTCTTGAATCATGCGTAGCACTGTGACAATGCATGTCATCTCTTGACATACAGAGAAAAATCGAAACACATTCAGACTGGAGCTATTTTAGGCTATTTGTTATAAGCCCTCTGCTTGGCCCAGGCTATGTTTGAATCACTGTAGCCTGCCTTCTTCCCCAGTCAAGTAGCCGTGGGTTTGGCAATGACCTCCCTCCCACAGGGAGATAAGGCAGTTTGTACCATGTCAATGACCAGAGGCAGCCACAAAACATTAGGCAGGCTCCTGACTGTCGAGAAGTTGAAACTGCTTGAAAACAGCAGGGTCAGTCTGCTCTCAAACACACTGATATTATCTCATTAGTGGTGGCATTTACTGCACAGCATAAGGAGTAGAAAAGGGAGTTGTTAAAAAAAAAAAAAAGGCAAACAAATAGTTACAGTATATGGAATCATTATGCAGAGGGAATGTTACTCACATGTGGGCTTTTTCTTTGTTAAATAGTCATTCAGTGGTTCACTGTATGTATACAACCACAGATTATCGCTTCCTTATCTTACCTCCGAATAACATTCTCCTTCGAGCTGGCAAGGAACTGAAGGTATTTTACCTGAAGCTTACTCCTGGTTTGCAATTTATTTTTTTTTTTTTTTGACAAGCCAAGAAAGAGAGTGTTGTTTATAAGGTTCAGGATTGGGAATGAGAGGCAAGCCCTAGTGTGGAGCTCTTCTCCCCTCTCCCCATATTCACCTTTTCCTTACTCCCATTGGACAGTTTTGCTGTCTGCTCCCCTATTGCCACCTGCGATATTGTAAATTTAGCTTTGACTTTACTGTGGCAGTATGAAGATTAAAAAGGAGACTCGACAGGAGGATAAAAATACTAGACAATTAACTCTAGAGGTCAAGAAACAGCCTTTTTTTTTTTCCTTTATCTGTACAGCACCTATCCCGATGGGTGCAGGGCTGGTGCCACCCTAGGCAGAAGCACAGCACATGAGCAATGGCCAGGCAGTGCCCAGGAGCCAGCAGGAGTGGCGAGAGATGTGACAAGTGCACAGGAAGCTCTTTTCTTCAGCAGCACTCTGATATGTCCGGCAGATATTTTTCCACCAGCCTGTAAACACAGTCACAAACATATGAATGTTTGAGATGTTTCCACAATAGGACCTCGAAATAGAGCTGCTTGACACTGTCCCTGCTAAGTACTTCAGGATGGACTTTGACTTGCAGCAACCCCAAGCCGGTGGCAGCCACACACCCACCCAGACCTGTGAGCTGTTGGCACGCACAGTTCTCACAGGCTTTGGGGAGCACTTGTCATGTGAAGGCTCTGCAGGGTCAGAATTTTTCGTTCCCACCAACACTGTGTATTGTGGTAACTTCCATAGAAATGAATTCTTCTTTTAGTCATAGATAAGTATCCTCTGCTGTCATATAATAGTACTGTGTTTTGGCCAGCAAATCAGTAAGTCACACAAATAATCTGCTAAGAAAGCCATCAAAGGTACCCTTCTGTAATAAATAAGTTCATGTGATATCAGAGACAGAAGCGGAGTAGCCTTCAAGAGAGAAGAGAGCAGCTTGTAGGAAATCAGAGACTAGAAGTGTATAGAGGAGGAGGATGCTGGGGAAAGGGCACTAAACTTCCCTTTGCAGAAATGTCTTGTAGCTGTATTGTGGGGGATTTTCTTTTAACAAATAAGTGTCAAATATGAAGATATATTTTTTTAAAAACAAAAAAATCCTCATGTTTCCAGAACACAGAATTGTTCTTAATTGTGGTTTCTTAAGATGTATGTGCTATTTGGCAGAGAACTTAAAATTTGTGCATTCAGTCTGAAGGATTTTCTGTCTGAGCTGTGTCAGTGAATTTTACTTTCTCAGGGAGACTAAATTTTACTACTTAGTTTCTTGCTTGTGTACAGGTGCAGTTCTAGCTTACATAAATTCATAAATATAAGTGCTAAAATTACAGTTTCAAAAAAAACGTAAGGCAGGAAAAAAACCCTGCTCTTAAATTCTTGACTGTTTTGCTGAGGTAGTTTTTAGAAAACAAACCCAGAAAACATTATGCAGAGAACTAAAAAGCATCTGTTGAAAGTGCAAATTCATACAGATACAAAAACATTCTGGGACTTGCTCACCAGCATGGGAATCTATGAAAAGATACTGAATTAATGCTTTGTACCTGTTGATGCAACTAAATCATCCAGACAACTTTTTTTCCCTGAATTGCTAATTTCATATTTTTTCCAGATAGACTTCTCAGAAAATGCATAACAGTAAATTTAGAAGTTGCTATGTCCTGAAAACCAGGAGATAGGTATATGGTGAGAAAAAATAAAGCAAGTTACAGCCTGTAATGTATTTTCAAAAGTATTATCCACTTTGTCTCAGAGATGCTATTGGTAAAATAGGAATTGTTTATGTTTTGCTTCTCTTTCTTACCATTGACTGTGTTTGAATAGAGGTATATAGTATAGTTAAGGTCTTTTACTTTTGTACAAGGTCACAAATATAAATGAATGGAAATTTGAGTATGACCTTCTTGAGAAAATAACATCTTAAATACTTTGAGAACTGGCAGCATTAAGAAGCAGGTTGTTATTCTGTCCACTGCAGAAATTGTTTTTTCTTTCCTTCTTCATATATTTATTTATCTATTTATTTTCTGTGCCTGGGACAACTTTACACGAGGTAACTATTCTTGGATCTGTAAATGAAGTGAATGCAGAGTTTTGTTGAGTTTTGTTTTGTTTTGTTTTAAATCACTACTCAAGAAACTGCCTGGAATATAATCAGCTGTATGTCAGATCTTGCTAATTAGAGACATCTGCAGTTAGTTTGCGAGAAGGCTGCATGTTTGTTGCTTTCATGTATTCCTATACATACTGGTGGTATGGCACCTGTAAAAATCGTTAAAACTTGTATGTGAAAGTATACAAAAGGGTATGAGGAACAGGTTTTTCTCCTGTTCTTGAATAGTCATTTCTTCTTTTTATAGGCTAGTTTTATTTGTTATCATATGCCATATTTAGCTCACTGATAAATTCTTTCACTCTACCCCAGTTTTCCTTTATTATTTCTATGTGAATGAAAGTGCAGTCAGACACAGATGTCAGTATAGCTCACTACATATGTCTGCGTATTAAGCTGCCTCCAAACAGACCTGTTAAGACAGTTAAACTACATTGTTTATAGGTGAAACTGAGAGTGAGTTTGATCGATCTTTCTTCACAATACTGCAAAGGCATGCTTAGAGTACTGAAAGAGTCTTAGCCTGTCTGGCAAATATCCTGCAATTTTAATTGTACTCAGACAGGAAAAAATACAAGGCATTTGCTGGAGCTAAGTGAACAATCCAAAGTGGACAATGTATTTAACACATTAAGGTTAGGAGTCTGGGCTCCATCATGCCTTAAGAGCTCTACTCAGGACAGCTCCAAGAACAAAGACAAAAGCAGTATTAAGCAACTCTCACCAGTCCTTCCCTTGGCACTTACGCAATCTTTGGCACAGTCTTTTCTTGTGCAGAATATCAGTGTGGGTGTGTTTTTTGCACAAGTAACCTGACGGGGGTACAGAGACAAGCATGCAGCATTTAGGCTACCTGGGAATTCACCCAAAAGCCTCCAGAGAGCAAATCCTGCAGCCTGGAGCATTGCAATGAACTTCTCTGGACTTTTTTTTAACTCACGTAGTTTATCTGAGTAAACAGTGATTCTTTATGTAAATATCCAGTCTTCTCATTCACCCTATAGTTAGCTTTTGGAACTGTTTACCATGTGAGTTGATCCCAAATAGTCCTTTTTTAAATGGGCATTTTTTTAGCTGAATCATCTGGGTCTGTTTCTATTTTTCAGTTGAGTGAGAGTAGAAGCACTCACAGAACAGATTCTCGAATGATTTTCAAAGTTGTTTTTCTGTCATTAATGGTGCTAGTGCAACACTCCCTGGAAATCATGGAAAGAGAAACACAAGCAGTTTCTGTACGAATGTTGTTACATTTATGTTGTCTAGCTGACACAAATTCAGCAGCTGAAGAGATGGAAGGGAAAACAGAAGCCTAAGAAAAAGGCAAGAGTCAGTCAGTCCTTGGATAGAACAAGGTGTAGCTTGCTGTTGTGCTACCGGTGTTTCACTTCCACGGCTACTAATCTGCTCCAAGACCAGCGTTAAAACCGGAAAAAGGATATTTCAATGATCAAGACTGTGTCCTTGAAAATACCATGTACAGTATTAGTTTTCTTTTCCACTCACCCATGCTTCAAGGAGGCAGAGGGGCTGTGAAGACTGGAATTATGCAAAAGCAACTATTTGATTTTTGCTACTTATTATTTTGACAGTTCTATGTTGGAACTCCTTGACAGGAAAAAAAAAAATAAATCTAAAAAGCAGATGTCATACAGATATCTCAGAAAGGGAGGCACCAAAACTGCTGCTCACTTTTAAAACTAAACTGTTGAACATCTTTGAAAGAGCAGTTAGTTCAGAAAGAAACAGAGTTTAATGTGATATTGGAAATCAGACTGCTTTCTACTATGTCTCCTGACATGAAGGTAGTTCTAGGTACTCACTGATGAAATACTGTAAATAAATAATAAAATTGTACCATGTCTGCTCATATTTCTCACTATATCCATAATACAGAGAGTAGTTCTTTTTTTGCGTGTTCAGAGAATAGATTTTTTGCTCAAGGCTTATTATTCTGTTTTATTATAAATCACAAGGAATTAGGGAAGATTCTAGTTGTCTGAAATACATATGTATAAATAATCAATGAAGAGCAAATTATTTGCTATATATTACAGAGGATGTTCTTCTGCAACATATGCCATTTAAGCTTTGTTGATAGGTGTATATATACAAAATATAAATCACAGAAAAATCTACCCTGACATCAGGCATATATACAGTGTTGTGTACCATTAATAATACTAATGTTTCAGGGTTAGAAAAGGTACAAAACAGAATGGCCAAAACAGCCTGTGATAGGCAGATGAGAAATGCATTATCAAACAAGATTAGCCAGAATTAGGCAGCACTGATAACAGGAAACTCTCAAGAGATATGCTGAAGACAATACTGAAATGAAAGAAAGGAAGAGAAGGAATCTCATCAATCTTTTTAAGATAGTCACTAATTCGAAGAGTCTGGGATCTAGAATAGCAAGGAGGTGACTCAGAAATGCTAAGTATTTCTGGCACATTTATTTAGTGTTGTTGAAATATTGAACAAATAGCTGAAGTCAAGAGCAGCAAGCCAGGGGTTTAAAAGGAGCTGGTTTGTTTTCTTTTTGTGAAGGATTTTTGAGATTACAACATCATTAGCTACATATTTGAAGTTACAATGATAAATTCTAGGGTGATTTGTATTTATTGGGGTTATAAGGGCAGGCCTCAGTGGATCATATGGTATTTTTACAGGGCTGTTTCCATAACAAAAATGGCACAAAATTGTATTAACTTTTCACAGATTGATAGAGAAACAAACTGTCTACATAGACATGTTTGTTTACAGAAGGGTTTAAAAAGGACTTGGGGCAAGGGGAATCCCTCCATGTTTTCTAAATGAATGAGTATCTAGAGTTTTGAAGTCTTAATTGAGTTTGTGTTTCCATTCTCAAAGAAGTAGCTGAGAAAAGAGACAGTGGGAATAAAAAATACAATTAATAGCAAGGAGGAAGAAGGAAGAAGAATAAGTTAAGAATGTGAAACAACCCTGAGAGACACCCAGTGTAAAAAAAAAGCCTAATGTCCAGATAGTTTCTACAGGGCAGGATGCGAGCAAATTCACAGTTCCCCTCACCTTGACAGACTGGGTCATGTCTTTAGTTATGGATTCTTTTCCACCTGTAACCGTCTTTCTTCTTCCTGGGTACTGTAACTTGAAGGGAATATTAATTCTCCGGAAGAGGCATAAAGATATTAAATTAAACAACATTTCAAAAAGCAGATACCATGACAAAATCAGATTGAGTGACAGTGTGACAAGCAAACAGCAATTTTGATTCATTGGTAGCACTGTGTTTGCTATTACAACACAACATTTTGGGTCCGTAAAAAAATGATTAGAGAAGGTGGGAGGGTACAGCAGGGGAAAAGACCATTTTTGTCTTCTACACTTCCCGCTATTTATCACGGTAACATGGTAACAGACAGGATACTGGGTTACATGGAGCATGTGTTTGGCCCAGCATGGCCTGTTTTATGATGTATGGTTTTATGAAGTGATGAGTTCTAGAATGAAAATTCCAGGGTGTTTATTTGTAAGAACTGCTTTTTTAACATGCTTTTTCAGTTACAGTAATGATTCCAATTTTGAAAATTGAACAAATGAAAAAGACAAGTGCAGAAAGTTGGTTTTACATTAAAAAGGGCTAAGCAGAATTTCATACTGGGATTTAACATTAAGTTCTGTCTACATTACAGAAAAGACTTACAGAAAAGTCTTGCTTAATTTTCATGACCTGAAGTTTGTTAACTAATATGATCTAAATTCAAAACTCAGACAAAGCAAACCATGCTTTTTTGTTAACCCATTATAAGGGAATGGAGGGAAACTCCTTCAACTCATATGTATTCTACTGGTTTTTAAACACCTCTCTAAATAGGGGAGTATGTCCAAGCCAGGGAAGGTATAAAGTAGTAATTGACACCACCTGTGGCATATTGACATCATTAGTCTTGAAACTTCAGGACCTGTATTCTAAGACATATATCTGAAAAAGGAAAAAAAAGGAAGTGAAAATACCTTGCAGACATTTGTTTGTGGCTGCACAGTACCTTGGAAATGGATACCTGTGATGTGATGGCAAGTATTCCCCACCAAATAAGGATAACCTGAATTCAAAATGCCCACAGACCTTACCCATCCTTGTGACACATCCTAACAGGGCCTCTGTGGTCGCCCAGTTTTATGGTCCCTGGGTGGCCCTAGTATCTCATTCCCTTTCTGTCTTCAGCACACCATCAAGCTCACCCTATGGCTGCGCTTCACCACCAGCTCAAGTCCTTAGGTGAAGCTGGACTCAAACACAGATGTGGGTCCGCACATGATAAAGAATATGGACATAAGTCTCCACAGGCAGTGTAATATGAGTCTTTGTACCTTGAATGAGGGTAGATTAGTTTTCTTGTGCACCCACCATTGTATTAAGATGGTGGCCTCTGTATTACCCCAAGGGTGTTCAAACTGCTTGAAAACCATCTTCTGTTGTGCCAGCTGTCCTTGGTTCTGTTAACTGAGTTTGTTATGTAGAGATTTTGGTCACAGTTATTAAAGGCAAAGGCATAGGTAAGCGTTTCTGGTGAACGGCTGCACTGCAGGCCACAGGAAGACAGCAAGGCATCAGGCCAAAGGCCTTGTGACTAATCATGCCCCAGAAATATAGCGCTGAAAGAGGAAAGAACTCATAAAAATGCAGGGCCATGCTCTGAGGCTTTCTCAATTATTACTGATAAAGTGTAATATCCTGTAGCAACCAATGAGAATGTTGTATTTGTGATTCAGGAGCGGAGTTTATCATAGTCATGAGATTGTAATCACTGCCCACCAAAGACCAGATTTACACAAGGCTTACACAAGCTGCTATCTGGACCTTTTTGGTCAGATTTTGTAATGTGCTTCAAACTGCTTTGGGTTAGGCCAGGTTTCTCAGAGAGTTTTTTTTTTTGCACCAGCTTTCCAGAAAAAAAAAAAAAATGAGCCCACATTGATATTCTTAAATAGGCACATAAAAAGTGTCCCCCTGTTGTGAACCATCATGCATGTTCTAAAGTGCCTATGAAACAAGGATAGATGAAATTCAGACCACATTCTGGAGGAGCAGGTTACTTGCTATGGGTCAGCTTCATACCTTCTATGTACAGCGAGACGCAGAGTGCTTATCTTCACTAACCAAAGCTTTAGCCTTTGCCTCTGGGTTGGTCTGACCAGATGCACATTCGTTTGCAAAGGGCCTAAGCATCTGAACAGCCTTGACAATCTCAGTCTAAATCTGTATGAGCCTGGGGAGAAACACTTTGCTTTAAGGAAAAGCAGTCATCAGAATAAGGCACTGAACTGGTACTGAGTAAAAATTAATTCAGTTTCTAGATGAGAAGGACTTATGATCCACCTCTCACAAGCTGCTTATTCTGTCTGCACATTGAATTCACATTATTAAGTTCGGGAATACATCCTTTCTCCCATCCATGGTCTCTGATTTTTAAATCGGCTGTAGGTTCTCTGAGTCAGGGTCTATCCCTTACTAGATGAATTCATGTAATCCACTGAGATTGAGCAGAATTTCTAGGCCATAGAAATAGTCTCAAAACACCTTAACAGGCACTGAAGAAAGCTGAACCCTTACACAAAAGCAGCACGTCCATCTCTGGCTGTGGCTTCTTTGTGCTGCCTGGCCTGAGTTTAGAGCAAAGTGTGACCCCACGTAAGTACCGGGTGGCATTAACCCGCTAACCATCACTATCCAGTCAGCAATGTGATTTCTAACATCTGTCCTGCTCAGCAGTTGTTCCAGTTTACATCAAAAAAGGTTTGAACTCGTCCCATGGTTAAAACTGCTTCATTTGGGCATCTCGGATCCTGCAGGGGAACCAAATCTGCCCTCGAGCAATGCAGTCACTAGCGTGGGGCAGTTCAGTTTTGGATGGGGGCCACGAGTTTTTGAGAGGAAACCTCTCCAGTCTTGCCTTTTCAGCAGAAGGCACCTCACTGATACACAAGCAGGTGGCTGTTTCTTCCTGCGCTTGTGTGACTGAAACCAGGCAGCAGACCGGGTGACCACAGGGCAGAGCAAATTCTTGTGCCCGAGAATAACCAGAAGGCAAACTGCAGAGAGGGAGGGTGTCTGAGGAAAGAGCAGGCTTTCTAGCAGCAGTAATTAATCCAAAATCCCTTCATAAATGCAAAAGAAACAGCCCTTCCCCCAAACTACCTCCTAATAATTCAATGTCTGTGTTTGTTGGCAGCTATGAGGCAATTTTTTTTTTTTAACTTTGCAAGAAAAGGAAGGTAGGATTTTAGCAGAATCCTATTGCAAAGCATGTATTTCTTTTCTTTCCTTCTTTTCCCCACCCATCCCCCCCCCCCCAAATCCCTGAGGTCAACATTGTAATAAACAGCAGGAAAGGCCCAATTTTCTGCACCTGTGGCCTTGTTTGTCTATATATTTCTATAGGTGAATGGGCACAGGGGACACAGAAAGGAAGTGAATTCAATGGATTGGTTTAAAAAACTCAGCATGCTAATCAGCAGGCACTCAGGTGAAATAGCTTTAAAACCTTGTTAAAATAGACCCTGAGTGAAACAGGGTCCATGCAGCTTGGGTTTTTTTAAATATAAGAACGTCACATTGTTAAAAATCAGCCTCTAGTCAAGTAGCTTGTTATTTGGGACACAAACCCCTGCACCTGAAATCTCTTACACAGAGCAGAAGAATAATTTTGGTTTTAATCACTTTTTTCATCCCATGAAAGTTAAGTGCTGACAAAAGGTACCGGACTAGCAGCAACAGAAAATGAGGTGTTGCTTTTTTGTTGTTGTTGTTGTTCGGAAATAGGACTGGCTTGGTCACTGTGAGCTTCCCCACCCACTCTGCTCTCTGTGAAGGCTACACGGGAAGTGTGCAGAGCCTGACCTCAGTGGTGAGACAGACAGCATGGGTACCGTGTTATTAATAGTACCAGTGCTACTAACAGTGTTAGTGATACCCACAGGGTAGGTGGTAGGACTGAGCCCCTGCCCTCTACTCAGGCTGCTGTCTTGCGGCACAGAAAATTCACTCCCTGCCCATGAGCGGCTCCTGCTGTAGTCCAAAGCCACCCTAAGTAGTAGGAGGTACATTTTGGTGGTAACTTCAGAGCAACACTAACCAAACCAGGAGGGCAAAAGCTTTCCAAGTAGGCTATGCAAAAAATCTACCAGAAGGAAGTAAATATTGGTTGCTAACAGTCTAGAGTAGACCGCAAGTTGTATCAGGAGATTACGAAGGAGGAGTCTGCAAGGGCTATTCACTCACTCCCAGGCAGAAGGCAGGTGGGCATTTCGTCTTCATATTATGTCTGCCTTTACCACAAAGTCGATGGAGTTTGGGAATCTGGGTTGGCCTTGTGGAGCATCTGCCCTGTTAACCCCCACTGGACCCCGAGTCATGTATCTCTCTGAGGGCAGACAGAAAGGAATAAAATATTTTATAATGCAACATCGGTCCAAGTCCCCCTGTTTCCCAAACAAGATGGTGCTTTATGTGGAGATGAGCCTGGGCTGCATCAAAAGGAGCGTGGCCAGCAGACTAAGGGAGGTTGATTCTGCCTCTCCACTCCACTCCACTCTGGTGAGATCCCACCTGCAGTTCTGCATCCAGCTCTGGAGCCTTCAGTACAGGAGAGGCATGGACCTGTTGGAGAGGGTCCAGAGGAGGCCACAAAAACAATCAGAGACATGGGACACCTTTCCTATGAGTACAGGCTGAGAGAGCTGGGGGTGAAAAAGAGAGAAGAGAAGGCTCTAGGGAGACCTTATTGTGGCCTTTCAGTACTTAAAAGGGGCCTATAAGAAAGATGGGGACAGACATTTTAAAAGGGTCTCTTACAACAGGAGAAGGGGTAACCAAGTTGAAGATGTCCCTGCTCATTGATGGGGGTTGGACTAGATGACCTTTGAAGGTCCCTTCCAACCCAAACTCATCTATGATTCCATGATAAAAGCTTCATAAGCCAAGGGGTGCACAAATTCTCTCACATTGAGACTGATTTATTTTCAGAGTCTTTCTCAAATGTCTAAGGGGAGTGATTTGTAAAGCCCAAATACTGAAACAATTGATCTTCTCCTGGTATTTCAGTTCCTGGGTGGTGGATGTACTATGAAAAGACCAGATCTCACATTGTTATGTCTTCCTGAAGGTTTTGAAAAAGCTATTTAAAAAAGTAAACACAAATGCAAAAGCCAAACTGTTTGCCTTTATTTAGGTTTACCACTGGGTTATTTTTGGCTCTGTTGTTTTTTCAAGTCCCTGCTGAAAAGTTGTAGTATCTACCCATCTGAATACATGCTCACTTGCACTCTGCACTGCTGCAGAGGAACAAATTCAGTCCCTGAAGCACTTCTAGTGTTAAATTTATTTGCAGTATGAAAAATTAAGCCTGAAATAGAAAAGGACCTCACTGAACTTTTTCCTGATGCTACTCTCCTGAGGTCAAGTGGAGCTCCCGCAAGGATGTATACTGGCTGTTCCCTTGTTTTCCCAGGGGAATAGGGCTGTGGGGAGGGAACCTTTGCTGCTGAACTACTCCTTTCAAAGGGTATGAAGGCTTTAGACAAGATGCCATCAGTAGAGGGGAAAGATTTTAAAATGGGGAATCAAACAGCAGCTCATTAAAAAGTGATCAGGTCAAAGCTCACTATAAAGTATTGACAAGAGTCCCAAATAAATGTTTAGATTAGATTCAAGGAGATGAGGACAAGTATGAGCTAGTTACACTAATAGTTTGTTTGCTTTTTAACTAAAATGCTTTTTAATGCACAGTCTGATGTCTTCAAAATTTGCCTGAATAGTTTGGCTGAACACATGCGTTCACGGTCATATATGTGTACTTAATCTCGAATACAAATACTTAACCAAGGATATGTTTGTTCAACCCTTTGTTGACTCTAGTGATCAATTTTGAAGCCTAAATACTGGTTAACAACACTGTAAATAACTCAGAGGCAGCTGTTTATTTACTCATTATATTTGTCGAGTATTTTTATAAAAACAGAGGCATAGGATTAGTGTTGAATTGCTTCCTTGATACCGGAGAAAGATACCACTCACCTGAGCTTGTGTTTAGCAGGAACTATCCTGTCTGCTCTAACTGCTTATTCAAACATTGTCCCAGATTGAGGAGCACCTGTGTCCTGACTAAGGCTCTTTCCCAGACTTATCATGTAGCCTTGGAGAAATTGCTTCATCTAAAGATGAAGCAATGGTCAGTTGGCCAACACCTGAGTTTGCTCATCTGTAGCTTGAAGATGACTCTTAGTTCTGACCCAGACATGGGTACTAGCTTTAAACTTGCAAAACACATGACTACATAATGTACTAGTAGTTTTGGCATGTGTGATCAGACTGAGTAGGTCAGAGTCATTCAGCTGATCAGCAAAAATACGTTAGAAAACAAACAGCCAGCTAGCAGAGATCTCTATTTATAGATCATCCTCTCTGTTTAACCAGGAGAAGCCTGATAATACAGTCCTCCATTAATTTTGAAATGGACCAAAATGAAACCTATTTGACATTTTTCTCCATACCATTTGACTACTTATTCTTACCAAAGCAGACATATGTTTACCCCGTCCTTATCCCAGATTTCTCTTCAGCACAGTCAGCTTTAACAGCACAGAACACCTGTATTATCTCCAGCACTTCAAGCAACAGCCAACAATAACAGTAAGCAGCTGGATGTCAGAAAAGCCCAAATCTATCATGATATGACACACTGCATTGCCTTTGCAGCAATAAAATTACTGGTGGGTCAGCAAAAACTGCATCCAGAGGTGGTTAGATCTTCTGTGGAAGACGCCTGAGATGGCTTTTGAATTGCAACATTTTATGGTTGTTATTTATGACTTTGGTTGCAAATTAATAATTCTACTGGTAAATTTACAGCACATGGCATGACTGTTATGTCACTGTGTTCCTATAGTGTTCTTAACAAGCCTCACACTGTGCTTTGCAGGCATTTACCGTTTAAGTTTGTGTAGTTAAGGGAAACTGTAGGGAGCACTTCACTCATTGCTGATAAGTAGCTGCCAGTGAAGTTACTCTACATAGATGTTTGGCAGCACATAGCAACACTAATCGATATCTGAAGACAGGACATCAGTGTATTTCTTCCACCTGCTGAAAAGAGAAAAGTGTTGTTCTTCAGCCTGTATTATACACAGTCACTGATGTGGGGGATGGGGGAATGTTTTATCATCATGCTTTAGAAAGAGTTGAGTTTATCCTAAAAAAAAAAAAAAAAGAGAGAAAGATTAAAAGGTAACCTCAGCTTTTTAAGTCAGGTTTTCTAAATCTGTCTCTAGTCCCTATAGCAACTAATTTCAAATTTGTAGCTCAAGGCTGTTGGTCCAGCACTAAATAAGTTAGTCTGGAAAAAAATCCCACTAAAATAATTTTATATTTCTTCCTTTGTGTAAATAGAATCCGAACAGGTCTAAAATTCTGATATAGCTCCAGGGTCTCTCTAGGCTTAAAGACATCCGCATGTCAAGGCTTAATTTCTCAAATTATAGGATTATAATAATACAGTTTGATGGTAGCCTGTTGCTCATTCTGGGCGGGGGGGGGTCCTAGGAGTTGTTTTGGAGATTTTTTGCAACCCTATTTTTGGTTTCTGAAAAAAATCAGGGATAAATAGGAGCTATTTAATATGATTAATACCATATTGATGGTGCTGTATCTTTAGACCTTAGCTGAAAAGAGCCTAGGTCAAAAAATTAGAGTGCTAAAAATAATTACTTCAGTAGGTGGCACTATTCCCTCTGTGTCACTCCTAAACCAGTACCCTTACATGGTGCTCTGGGGCTAAAGAGATATAAAGTGACAAAGCCTATCGATTGTGGTTATGGAAGACCACTTTTTAACCCTCCAGGTAGTGGTAGTTTCTGTTTCTCATACTCTAATCACAAGACAAAAGTGCAGCCTACCTTCCCTCTCTCTTTAAATGGATGAAGTGTTGTTTGGAGGAGGGTGGGGGCAGTCTGAGTATTCCACCCTCAAAGTATCACGTATTTATGTGGTGCTAGTTTAATAGCTGTTCAGTTCCAACCCTGAAAGCCTGCAAAATGATAGGTCAAGTATCTTCCTAATACAGAGACTGACTAGTTCTTCATCCCTAGCTTGCGAAAGGCACTGTTTAACTTAGCGCAGTGGTAATTATAATGATTTAAAAGCAAGCTAAGGAAAGGTTCATTCTTACTGTGAAACAAATAATATTCCGTTAGAAATATGCAGTCTGGTAGTCACAAAGCTCCCCAGCAGTGTATAAATACCTGCCATCCATTCTCAAAATGCATTCATAGGCAACTGCAATTTAGTCACTTCGCATAGCTTATAGGCGATATAAATTAATATATAGTTGTAGTCATTATTTACATGTGGCTTCACTTCACACTGTAATGTAATATAAGATTACGTTTTTAGGATAACTGTAGAAGCCTCTTTTTTTTCCCCCACAACCGTAGGGCAAATTCTGTAGAGGATTCCTGTGTTCACTGAACATATTTAAAAGAAGAATCTTCAAAGTCAGATGTCTATATAATATGTCTGCAGTTTTAAAACATCTTTGTGGCATCCAGTGGTAATTGTGCCAGCCACAAATATTGCCTGGATCAGGTTTACATTTCCTATAAAGCAACTAAAGAGGAAGGATATTGTTTAGGAAGTGGCTAGAGAGTTTCTCAGAGTCAGGGAATTCCCAGCTAAAAAGACCCAGCCTAGTTTTTAACCTGGCCAGATCCTGGGCTGGAACCTCTTTTCATAGACTTTAACTGAAATTCCTTTTTTGCTTTTCATTCCCTGTCATTCATCTGGAATGCAAGTTTAATGCTAATTTTGTATGTTGGGGCAGCATCAGAAGGCAGTAGTTAGGAGTCAACAGCATCAAAGCAAATTTTCCGTAAATCCCAACTCCCTTTGCCAAACACTGTTAGGGCCATCTTCTGTCCTTAATAATCTGCCCATGAACATTCCTGGGGTATTTACCACATAAGGCTAAGAATAGTTCAGCCATTTAAGGGCCTAAGCTTATACACAGAGCCTGTATGAGTAAAGGGTTGCTAGGCTGTTTCACTGTTCAAATGTTCTAGCAGTCCATGTTTATCAATAATAAGTTAATAAAATAACACTATCTGATTTCAGCTTTCTTACCTTAGCAAAAGATTAGTTCTGTGTCAAAATGAGGCCCTGTTCCTACGTACAAGGAAACAGAGGTTCATGTAATTACCTGCTTTATGTTAGGCTCAGTGATGTTACTTAACCATAAGTCAAATATTTGTGTATTTTCTTTATCTAACTTACCCATATTCAGATGATGCGTGGGCATACGGTACAATATCATATAACCAAAAAATTCAATAAAATGATAAATTAATTCAGAAAAAAAATCCAAATCTCTAAAGGGAATTTAGAAATCCATTTGTAAGTCCAAGCCTCTAGTAACATATTCGTGTACCCTTTAAAATACTAAATCAATCTTCAGTGGTTTTCTGCCAGATGCCTGGATTCATGACAGGAAGCACTTGAAGAACCGATGTCTGCCTTCACTATCACCAGGGCTGTGTCTTTTCATTTGCCACCATGTAGCTTCAGTCTCATTTCCTAGTAGATGACAGACCATTTGCAATATCCTGATGGTGACGGTGACACTGAAACTGTTTTTTCTTTCTCCTTTGCTGTTCCAGTATTGTGAAGCCTAACTGATTCCAAAAGCATGAGATTTAAAAATGAACACACTTAGAGGAGGCTGGATGAGGGTAAAGAGGAGAGGAACTACTCTTCTTTCTACAAAGTCTTCTGGTGTTGAAGTGTGCAGAGTTCACGTTGGAAACATTCCTCGCCACTCATAAAAGCTTTCTCTGATGTTTATTTTGAGGAAAACAAATTCTTGTGCTGACACCATGGTTCAGGAGCAAAAAATGTTGAAAATTTTGAATATTTGTAAAGTTGCAGCCTGATTATCTGTATTTTCCTAGATAAGTACCATTTTCATAACTAAGTATTGACGTAAGTATCTAAGTACCACAGAACAGTGGTTTTCAGCTTGTGATCTGTGGCTCCATAGATGACTTAGAAGGTGGCCGCAGAAGCTAGCAGTGAATACTAAGTAGGTAGTCAGGAGGCTTAAATTCTTTACATTGAGGGACACATCCACATAGAAATAGAAGGGAAGCACATTCAAGCAGATTGCAAGAGACTCAGTGGTGAAGAAAGCATGGGTATGTCTCTTGACAGACTGGTGCTTTCTAATGAACAGTCACATGGAGATTTGGGGGGGCTTGTTGGTGCTTCTAAAAAAGATGGTGCCTTGGACAGGACTTTGCTGCAGCTGAACTGCTTCTAGTATGAATGGAAATTAGTTTTGGGCTTGCTGCGTACAGTTCCCTCCAAGGGGAAGCTGGAATAAACTGCTAACCTGTAGAGAGTCCAAATGAGGTAAATGTAAGGAAAGGAAGGGCACACTAGGGTGAGAGGACTTTTTAGGAGTTCTAGCACAGGTAAGAAGGAGGCAAAATAAAATTGTTCGTTAAAATGTATCAGTGAACATCATCTCCCCAGTTCCCCAAAGGTGTACTTTGATCTACATCTCAACCCTATTTGTTACATTACATGGGTCAAGAAAAGGAGACAAGGTATTTTCCTCAGAATTACATACTAAGGCTTACTTCAGAAAAGACGCCTTAAAATAAACTTGCTGAACTATTTTAGTGACATGTTATTACTACATTATTCCTACTATGTCATGGAAGGATTAAAAAAAATAAGAAAAATCAAAACCCAGCTGGTAAAAAATTACTTCCTGAAAAAAAAAAAAAAAAAAAAATCTTACTATTTTCTTTGAATCTAACATTTTTTTAAGTTTTTATTTGGGTGAGAGCAGAACTTTTCATATGACAAGTGGTTCAGCTAAATTTTTCCAGCAGACCGTTCTGCTCATTGCACAGTATTTCCACAGTGAAGAAGCTCCCAGTTCCTTTCCCAGTGTGTAGAGGAAAGCAGGCACTCTCTGTAACTATCCTCAACTGAATTCAAGCTGTGTTAGCAAGGGGCACCTGCTGCAGGCAGTTCAGACTTCTGCCTTCTCACTGAAAACAAGGCAAATTAGACACCTGATTACTTCAAGTCATGCAGGATTAATAAAGGTTAGGGTGCTCTCATAGTCCTTAAACTAACGCCCCCAACATGTGTGCATGTGGGAGTCTGACAGTCATATGAAATAGCCCTACAATACTCCCACGGATCTACGTTTGGTCCATCAAGCAGTACTACGTTAACCAATTACTGCATTTCTGCATGGCAGCATTCCCAGGTAAATCCTGTGGAGAAGGGAGGAGCACAGTAAGACTGCCAGGGTCTATATGTCAGGGAAGAGGGCAGGTTTCCCAGACCGGCAGCCCTGGCCAACTGTCTTGCACTGAGCATGTAGACACTCTGATGAGGTACATAAAACTCGAAGGCTAAGCATTTCTCTAGTGTTAAAGAGTCAGATAACACCAGAAAAAAAAAAAAAAATATATATATATATATATATAGATTATATATACAGACACCCCAGATCTTCTGAATGCTTCCCTTTCTCTGCCAGATGCTGGGAAACCCAGAGATTGCGTTTTATCATAGAAAACCAGACACAACTTGGCCTGTTGCTCCCTTAAAGCTGGTGGGATGGTGTCCTCGCAGGAACTGCAGAGGTGCCCCCTGCCATGGGTCAGCAGGATGGGGCTGTGCCATGGGGTCTGTCAGGACCAGGAGTCACCTGGTGCTGGATGGTCTCTGAGGTTGCTCTGAAAGGAGTGACCCAAATCCCTCTTAGAGGACTTCACTGGCCCCCCGCCCTGAGGGCAGCCATACCAAGAGTATTGAAAGATCAAACACAAGGAGTAACTGATCCACCCCCTTTCTATGTCCCTCTATGCATCAAAGCTCACCATTTCTGCCGAAGCTAATTAGGTGAGTGGCGTGGGACTCAGGAATTTTAGCAGGAGTATGTGCTGTCACAGCCACCCTGCCTGAGCGTGTGTATACATGTTAAGAAAAAAAGTTTGCAATGAGTTCATAGGGACATTCGTCTCCAATATTGATTTTCCTAAGAAGAGGCTGTGGTATATCAGTTTCCTGTGGGTCAAATGAAGAGCTTCCTAAAAGTAGAGAGCTTTCTGGCCATCCAGAGTTTCAATGCAGAGGAAACACTGTATGTTTCTCTCTTTAGAATGATGGGAATGAAATGTAAAGACAGGTTGCATGAGGTCTGATGGGAATCTGTAAAGGAAGCAGACAGCAGACCTGAAGGCCGAGGGATGTGCTGCTCAGCTTCCCAGTGATCACTAGGAAGGAGTTGGCCACGCTCTTGCATATGAGACTTTCCTGCACGTGGAGTCAGGCTGCACAGCTGGGAGACCAGGCTGAGGAGAAGTACCAAGAAATGTGTGGTGACTGCTGCTTGGTGTCACCAACATTCTGCCCATGCTCTGGCATGGGGGACTTTGTGTCTGTCTCTCCATTTTCATCCTCATCTCAGATTGCCTGGTGTGCAAAAGTGTTTCTTCCAGTCTCGCCACTAAGCCTCTCACAGTCCCTCTCCTTCACCTGCCTTTCACCCTGTGGCATTCCCTGCTGGAGGGAGATGCGGGTGAGGTGGGTTTGTGGCAGGACAGGGCAGTGTTTGTGAGAGATGACAGTTTCTGTGATAGACACTGAAAGGGGGGTGCCCCAATGGGGGGCTGTTTACAACATGATACCTCAGCAGCTGCTTCAGTTGCAGCCGTGAGCTGTCAGTTCTTACAGTTTTATGGCACTTTCATCACCATCTGTCACTCCTTTAATGGCATGGTATCTACGTCTTGCCCCCTTCCCCCTGCCACCCTTGTGCCCCCCCCCCCCCGCACACACACATATGCGTGCGCGCGCACATTGAGGAGCTCAGCCATATGCCATTGAGTAATCTAGGCTGAACATCCTCATCTTCTGGGTCCATCTTGAGGGACTTTATGGAACAGCAGCTAGATAGGGTGGCCCAGGTAGCTCGGAGTTAAGGTGTAATAGTAGAAAACATAATATTATCATCCTAACGTGGGAACTGTGGTCTGTCCCCAGTTCCGTCTTTACGAATCAATCTGCCATCCTAAGGTGGGCTGTTGGGCAGTGGTAGATGTTTGGCCTAGCCTTCTGCGAGGACAAGTATCCTAAAGGTTACCCTTTATTTATACTTTATGCTAAACTGAAAAAGAATAAAACACACACATACATATTTTCAAATAGAAGTATTTGTTTATGTATACATAGACACACCCTGAGGCTTAATATCACACCCTTGCCAAGGAACATATGTTATTTCAGCTTGACACATTTAAATTGCAAAATCCATCATGTTCTTTCCATTCATTCAAAACAAGAGAAAACTCCAAGAGAGCTATAGTCATCACAATCCCCATGGCTGTCTTCCATCCCTAATCCAAGTCCGTGCCACGAGCACACATGGTTTGAAACCAAAGCCTTTTCCAGCCTTGGAGAAGCATCCCCAGAAAGTAACAAGATCTGGTTCGCCATGCCTTAACTTTCAGCTCATTGAGTTTTTAGTGCCTGTAAGCTTAATGCTGTGCATTATACTGTTATCTGCCTTACCTGGGGGGTTTTGAGGGAGAGTTTGTGGCTGAGAGTAAACTTCACTGTAGCATTTTTTTTTTTCTTCTTATGTGTTCCTCTGATTGGTCATTTGATTATAGTGAATCCCAAAAGGCTCATGGATTAAAAACAAAGGCTGGTTTGTAAGTGAACTTGCTGTTGATGGATTAGGGCAGTGTGCCGGCTGTAACCAGATCCACAATACAAGTTCATTCATTTGGAGAGCAGCTCTCGACTCGCATTACACTCTCTCTGACTCTGCTCTTTACCATCCAGCCAGTGAAACTTTACACCTCTACGATTTTATCACAGCCTCAGTTCACCAACAATGTGTGTCATGCTGTGAAAAATATAACTATAAATCAAAGTCCTACATATGGTGGAGTGGTAACCTTTCCAAAGACCCTGTTTTGGAGACCGTCGCTAAACAGATTTGTTTGTGTGTGTGTGTGTGTGTGTGAGAGAGTGTGTGTGATGCATAAACACATATGACAGTCAAAGGCTATCACAACAGAATGGTCTTATTTTCTGAGCTGACATATCACAGTATGAGCCAAAAAAGTTCGTTTTGGAGCACAGTGCAATGTTCATGATATTAAAGTCAGTAGACACCTTTTAGATTTTCACTTAAAAGCCAAATACATTCAAGGATGATACATTTTTATATCATTAGTTGGGGGGAAAAGTGAAGTATGCCCACATTTCTGTGATATGCAGAAGGGAACTTTCACCTTTCATTTTTTTTTATCTCCCTCACTCTCTTTGGCTCACGTGCCACCCTGAGCATTCCCAATCCTTGGAGAGTGCGATCTTTAAGAGCTGTCATTACACTTCTCAAGTTTGACAGAAGATAAGAAAAAGAACAACTGGTTTTAATCATGACAGATTCCAAGTTCTGGAAATCTTTCCAGAAGTTACTCCCAAGAGCTGACATTTTCTGAAGCCCCTTCTCCTTTCGGCACATGTGTGCATATTCGCACAATCCAGGGATCCTCACCTCCAGATCTTTTCGCTTGCCAAACACTGTCCCTAGTAGACAGGAAGACTAAACCACGATGTACTTTTGCAAATTATGCGTGATCAACTATTTCTATGATGGACGAGAGCCAGGACTAGGAATGCAATCACCCAGCAGTGTGAAGCCCCAAAGAAAAGTAGTCAAGCCAAGACTCTTCTGTGAAAATGGCAGTTCTGCCTGAGGAAGAAAGCCACCGCCAAGGCCCATTTCTTGTCAGTGATCCTGATGATTTATGTAAGTCTCATCTGCTTCTCTTGCCTAGAATTAGGCAGTGTCAGCAGTTTTACAGATATGCTTTTCCTGGTTTAACTTCTAGGAGCTAATATACAATAATTTATATAATATTCTTTGCATATTTCAAGGGGAAAAAACTAGTTGCAGAAAGATTAGTTGACTTAGTACTGGAAATTTGTGGCAGAATGATTTGCGAAACCAGCTTGTTACAAATTTGATTTCTGTAGTGCTGGAGGAGTCTAACTTTGCCATGAGGCTGAAGTACACCATGATACTTGCTCTTCTCGTGAGGAGGTGATTTACACCAGCTATGGGTTTAGCCAAACAAGAAAAAACAGATAAATTCAGGGAAGCACTTAAGTTCTGTATGTCTGCTACTTTTAGGCTTTCCCCAGCATTGCCCCAGTTTCCTCTTCTGTTATGCATCGGTTCTGTCTTGGAAAAAACAAGACAGACCATGCAGTACCTGTATAATTACCACATGGCCTCAGCTGTCACTAAGGGTTTTTTGCTTTAATTCACTGAAACTTAACATCACTTTCTTCCTCATTCCTTTTTAAGTTTCCAACAGACATGGAAATAAGACACAAACAAGGTCTGAAGAACAGCTTATGAAATATTTTTAATGACCAACCAGCTCCTCTGTGTTTTGTTATATTAACTGTTGTTGATGTTTGTCAAAATTCTGTGGAAAAACCTTTTACTGGTTTTGTCATCCACAGATTTGACAGTTGGGAGATCAAGTGTTGGAAGTTGGATTTTTTTTTTTTTTTTTTTTTTCATTTTTATCATTGGTTTTGAACAGAAAAGTAATTTCTTGCCCTGCTGCAAGCTCCAATGAAAAAAAATTTAAACAGATAATTTTTTGTTGATACAGCACTATGAATCAGAGTTTCTTGTGCTGCCTCATGGCTGGATTTGGCTGGTATTGTAGACTCACTTGTCTTTTCTCATTAAGAGAAAAAAAGACCTACTGAAGTAAAGATATAGGGAGTAAAATATGTTTCATGTATCTGCCTTGATAGTATGGCTGTGGAATAGTTTTATGGAGGAGAGAGAAAAATCTCCCTTCTCTGTGTTTTGAGCTTAGTTTTAGGTAACTCAAATTAAACATTTTATTACCTAGCTATGAAATTTTTATTAGTAACTTCAGGCATTCACAATGGAGCCAGTTTTAACGTTACAGAGATCTACAATATTTGGGCTTGTCTCTGCTAAGAAATTAACTGTAACCACAAGTCATATAGTAAGAAGAAAAACAAATGGGGTGGGGGGAGAAAGCATAGTGCATGTTTGGAGTGTTTGAAAACGAACAGACAAACATTAAAGCATCAATGCCTTTTAGCTGTGGAAAAGCAGTGGTCTAGAGGAATCTATGTGAAATGCATTATTAAGTAGGCACAGCCTCACTCGAGTTCCTGTTGGGCCCATGTCTGCAGGACGGAATGAAAACTACCTTCACAACTGGTATTCTTGTTGCCATTTCCAGCAGCGGGGTTCAACAACCAAGTGATTGCAGACCAAACCAAGAGTCACTGAAAACAGGGCCAGACCTTCCTGAGGCTTTGGTGAACACTGGACGTTGTCATTTCCAGAGATGGTACAGGTTAGACTGCGGACAAATGCAGACAAATGCAAATCTCTTCACTCCCTGTTCTGTGGATGAATAGAAGCGAGGTGTCAATCAAATGTCTCTCACTGGAGCCACATTCCTCGCTGAGACAGAAAGACACACTGTTGACAAGTACTACCTGAGTTGGTCAATGTCTTTTGATAGCTGTGCTATCACTACTAGTATGCTTTATAGTACAAGACATAGGACCAGTGCTTGCCCAGACCAATCCAAGGACAGAGCTGAGAAGACAGAGATAATTTTAGGTTTAAAATAGTTGTATTTGCTGTAATGCAAGTCCTGCATTTGAAAGGGCTTAGAGTTGTTGATAGATGAGCTGGTGTGGGTAAGTGCACAGCTGCCAGCTGCTTCAGATAAAACACTGCATGAAATTGTGCCATTTATATAACTCTTGTTTACAGACTGGGAGTACAACAGTAATCATGGTTTTATAGGAAATCACACAGTCAACATATTGGGCATGCCTATGTTTATGAGAATTCTTCTGATGCGAGGAAACTGAGTGATTTTAAATCACTACACCTGGCACTGAGCTCTTTGGAATTAGGTATCAGGAATGTTTATGCAATGTGTATTTCATATACCCTTCAAAAGACTTGTGATTCTCAGGAAAACTCATTTAGATTTGTCACTGTTTTCAAAGCTGCCTAGGGAATACACTGCAGTTGAGCTCCTCAGAGTACTTGAAGATGATCTCATTCTGTTTATCTTTCTCTTGTTTGTTAATTTTTGAGCATTAATTAGCTCCAGACATCATTTTTCTCTTCCTTCCATGAGTTCTATTGCAGATTTATAATTAAAGCTATTGTTATTTATTTATTGCCTAGATCCAGATAATTACTCATTAACACCCATTGTCATGCACTTAAAACATGTGGCTTTGGCTAAAACAGTTTGAGAGGCCTTTTTTCTGTGTTTATAATTGTATTCACTCTGCTTTTTGCTGCAGTGAGGCTGCCTGACCTTTTAAAAAAACACGCATCTTCTGTCATGTGGGTACATCTACTCTTTATTTCTTCCATTTACAGCTGCATGAAGTCAGATTTCACAAGATATTTGGGTTTGGGGACCCTTTCATTGTTCACAAAATTTGAGATTGCCTTTTATATCTCCACCTTATAAAACTTTTACCTCGATTTCAGTGGGGCTGGGATCTCATCAGGATCCTGCTTCTTGGCCCAGTACCTGTGAGTGTGTCAGATAGGTAGGGACCATACAAAACCACTAGCCCATCTGGAAAATTGATCATCCATCTTTTTAGATCCCGTTTAGACTCCTGCACAGGTAGCTGAGCTGCCCTTTCCTTCTAAATGAAGGAAAAACTAAAAAATAATAAGGAGTGCTGAGCCCAGATCTCTCTCCTAACATGATTTTGCTTAGAAATCTGAAGAAAACCTGCAGTAATCCCACTCACTGCTCCACCTAGAAATCCTGAACTCTTATGTGTTTTTCCAGTTCACGGCTCGCTGTAACTACATGGTTGTTACCGTGTTGTAAATCATGCAGCATTAGGAGTGGTCTTCCAGTTGCTTCTGTATCTCAGAAGATAATGATCTGCACCTCTGGAATCTCCCTTTACTCTGACTGCAGATCTCTGAAGCCCAGTGGTGTGCAGTCACAATGGAGATTTCATACATAGTCACAAAAGAGTGGTGTGAACTGAAAGTGTTACTTATTTTAGTCTCTACCATCTATATATTTCTGTAGTATACTTACGCCTTCCTTAACTACCTAGGTATGATATTTAACAGAAACTTTGAGCTTGTGCTTACCCATACTCCCCTTCTAGAAGAAGAGTGCAACTCAGCTGATTCTGCTGATGAGCTGCCACGTTTAAATATATGTAATGTATATATATTAATACATCAAGTTATATGGTTATGCATATATATGTTACTAGTACCTTCCAGAACAATTAGCTACAATTCAACATTGTCTTTTTCAAACAGCTAGCTCTTGATATTACACATTCTAAACAAACTTTCATATTTAAAAAAATCCAGATCTTGAAAAATGAACAGTTAAGAAGTCCAGTGAGTTTCTCTATTGCCGGGTGAGTCTGTATTACTTGCCATAATTTTTCTTCAAGTTGCTGCTGCTGTGCAATGCCCCAATGTTGTTTATAAATGTACACACACGAGTACCTACAACTATGAAATAAAGAGCCATAATATTATTCATACTGTTATAAAGAGAGAAAAAACATGTGGGATCTGGTTAACAAAGAAATAAAGGTTCGTAGTATCATTTGTGGTGCCCAAGGACACCTCATCTGGCCTCTAGCCTCTTTTCCAGAAAGGCACAGGTCTTTGATACAACCTGTATCATGTCTACCAGGCTAAGAGGTCTTATATACTAAGGGAGTCAAGAGTCTCTCAGTCAGGTATTTTTAAACATCTTTATTGCTGTATTTGTCTAGGCAAAGAAAAGTGATTTTCCTCCTAGCAGGTGAAAATTTTACAGGTATTTTGATGTGACTTAATAACTGCCACACACAAAGGAACCTTGCAAAATAGCTCAGTAGAGTGTAACATATCTATGAGATCAAGCTTTCATCATCCTATTAACAGTTTTCTAAGAGCTCTGGAATCAAAATGTTCCCAGTGTGTAACCATTCTACTCCACCCCACTCAGCACATGCATAAATATTTTTTTGAAAATCCCAGGCTTCCCAGCCTTCCCCTGCAGAAACAGAGGTGATGATTGTAAACAGATAAGCTTCCCAAACTCAAGGGAGAAAACAGTGGGAGAATCTGTTATTTTGTAGCAGGCTTATTCTTACATACAAAGATACTTGCAAGATCCATTTCGTCACTAGGAAATGGCACAAAGAAAATTGCTATAATTTTCACTTTTTAAAATATTTTCAAGTAAATAAGGAAATATTTAAAGTAAGTAGAAAAGTATATGGAATTCAGATATCAAGAAAATACTGAAAGCAGAAAAGTATCAACTATTAAATTGCGTAGCCAGTTTATCCAAGGATAGCTAAAGCAATGATGTGAAAGCAATAAATGATGTTTTCCCAGCTAACAAATCAGTCTGTAATGGGCGAGGCCAAGCTCTTATCTACACAAGAAAACAGAATTGTGCCAGCAGTTGGGTTGATGAACAAGCGCCAAATAACCATCTAACTGAAAGTGTCTCGACTTGGAAAATGTAACCAATGTAGGCTCATTCTGGTGCTGCTTAGTCCCTGCTCCCAGGAGTTGTGGTCCTATTGAGCTGACCCCTTATGGATAGGTCTTGCTACCATTGCAGTTTACTCAAGTTCAGAAATGCTGTTCAAGAGGTTTTGTGTTCTTCTAGACAAGGTCTGTGCTGCACATCTTGACCTGGGTTGTGCACATGAGGAAGGCCGTGCTGGAGCTGCTCACAAACCCCACTTGGCTTTACTGCTCTAAGACGTCTCTCTCAGCATGGCCTGTTGTCCCACACCATATCTATTCCCACATCTCTATCTCAGATTAGCAAAAACTATATTAACCAGCAAGGGTGGCTGCAGGGTGGCCCACATAAGGGAGACCTTTGGCAGTTTCACTACCATTGCTATTAGGAGGAACCATAATGTCTGTAATGATATTGTTTGACTGCTATCCTACTCCTGAAGGACAAAGCGCAGCCACTGAACTTGATCTTTATACTCAAGTGTGGGCAAGATTTTACAGGTATTCCCTTTAGGGATAAAATCGTATTGGCAAACCACTATCTATGGCTGTATCTGTATTATTTGTGTAACATCAAAAAAATCTCAGTCATTGGATTAATCCTGCTCACACCTTCCATGACCCTAAGGTCTGTTGCAATGCTTCTGTAATTGCACAATTCTAATTACATAGGTGCTGGTGATATCCATATGATTGAAAATGTGTTTTTTCAGGATTCTGAGCACCGAATAGTCCTGTGGTGAGGGCATTAACTTAATTAAGGATTTGGGTTTGGACTCAGCTTTCAACTCTGCCGCAGAATTTTTTCATGACATTGAGCAAGTCACGTAGCCAGGTTCTTCTCTGTAAAATGTGGATAATGAAAACCTCTTTTTACTCTACTGGAAGTATAAATGCTTTCACTGTTGAGAACCCTTTCAAAATCTTCTGATGAAAGCCAGGTACTATTACTAGGATGCTCACGCTGATGTCTCTTGTATTTATTTGCTAGTCTGTCTTCTAAGGTTACTGAAACATTTCCAGACTTCTGGCTAGTTTCAAACTAATGCATTAAAAAAAGGGGAGAAAAAAAAAAGTGCATAGTCAAAGCATTTCCCCTCCCGCACAGGAGGCACAGAACCATTTTATTTCTCTCAAGTGTGGAATTCCCAGTATTTCAAGTCAGGATTTCTGAAACAATCAGCCTCCTTGGATCATCTGTTTGTGTGCAGCTCTACTCCTGCCCTTCACCCAACCAACTGGGAGAAAACCGAACAGAAATCCTTGAGCTTAAATATTTCTTTAGCTTTTTCTGACACTTTGTGACCCCACGTGAACCCTGTCATGACCCCAGACCATGTAGGGTCACAACCCGCAGCTGGAAAACAGTGGCCTAAATCTAAAATGTTAGTCAGGCTGCTTCTCAGAGGTGACTTGACAGCTGCCCACTTCTTTGGGTGTGGTGCACTCTTGGAGAGGATGCTCTGAACTGCCAATCATGAGATGCTAAGTTTCATCCACATCAGGGACTTTGCCCCATGGAGTTCAGGGAGGAACAAAGAACACAGAGCACAAAAATGAGGCTTCTGTTTAAGCTCTTGGCCTGCTATGACTCCTGGGACCTCAAGCTGTTTTCTTCCTTATTTCATTTTTTTCATCCTGAAATGGCTCAGATTCTAAGATAAGATATTTTTTAACATGACTGTCATTTTGTATTGATTAGACATAACAACCCAGGGGAAAAAAAAAAAAAAAAAGAAAAAAAAAGAAAAAAAAAAAAGGGAAGAAGAGAACTAGATGTGGGAAAAATACCCAAGTGAAAAGAGAGCATAACACTTAAAAGAGGGCTGTGTGTACTTTGGATGTTCTCTGAGAAAAAGATCTGCAGAGCTGGCAGCAGCAGAGACAGAAAGAGCAGAATACATCAAAGGTAATCAGCAACTGAGAAAAGGGAGGAGTGGAAGGTGGTAGAAAAGGAGAACACCGGAGAGTGTACGATAGAAGCACCAAATGGAGCAGAAGCAGTGAAAAACATGTTAACATTGCCATCAAAGGGGAGAAGAGACATAGGAATGAAATCATTTGGAACATGTGGCTCAGGGGAGAGGGAGGCAGTGACAGTTGATTTGGTTTTGCCAAAGAGTGTGACGATGTTGATGCAGAGCTGACATAGCTGCTTTTCTTGGCTGCTCACTACAGCATTGAGTCTCAAGCCTCCATACTCTAAGCTGAGAGTGACTGACCTGCCAAGCATGCCAGGTTATGTTTTTCATTCTCAAATTAGACTTTATTGGTGCAAGTAGGAACTCAGCTTGAACTTGGCAGTGGCTGGTGTCTCTCAAACAGACAACACATTGTCTGCTACCAATGAAGCCATTTCTTGCCCCTGTGATAGGCAAGAAATCCTGAGGTCTATTGGCCTCAAAATCAAAGAAATGAGAATTTCTTCTCCCAAACACATCTCTTGGTGTATCAGTGCTCATAGCTCCTCAATTGCCTTGTCCTCGCTGCTTGCAATTTAAAATGGTGGCTCTTTGGCCCCAGTCCTTCCAGGAACAGACCTATGCCATTAGTTCACCTGAAGCACATTAGGTTATTAATACTGGTTTTTGGTCTTCCAGACATATTTCCTTGGCAGTGTCCTCTGTGTTATCATTTCCTGGAAATGGGCACTTGCAGCCAAGGAGAGTTTCTCTCAGATCCCCAGACTGATTTGGATGCCAAGTGTCCCCAGGAGCTTAAACGCATCTTGTTCCAGAAGAGCAGGTGTGTGGCTGCTCTGGCTCATATCCCTCCTCAGAGACACCTGACTGTCCGTAGCTGATAATGAGCAGTCCAGCTGTACCCAGGGCTCTGAAGTGTTATTGTTCTCTCTCTGTGGCATAAAAATAATAAACCATAGAGAGTGCTTACTTGATTTTTCTCACCGCTCACCAGCATTATTTGGATAAATATTGCTCATGATCTTTATTCTACAGCGCTCTCTTGACTTCTGAACTACGGATATGTTCTGGCTAAGCTTAACTTTGGCAGGTACCTCATGTAACCCAAGCCTCTCTGCCTTCCTTACAGAAACCCCCTGCGCTTCTTGCCCTCTTTGTTCCCTCACCCATAGCTTCCTGTCTGGTTAGTTTGTGTCTAGGAATTTTCCATTTGCTAAAGATCTGCTTGCTGAAGAGACATTTGGAGAAGGAGTTATCTTAAACTGCAGTCAGCTTCCTTAGCAAAACTACTGTTTAGTCAAAGCTCAATTCTTAACACTTAATACCTTCCATTGTCTTTGGTTTGGTGCATACATGTAAGGGGCACTATTGGGAGAAATAGCTACAGTGAGAGGCATTCTCTGCTACACCCATTTTCATAGCTAGCTTTCCTAGATTAATCCAAGTGTATTAGTGCCATAAACAGGTTTCTCTAAGTGACCACTTCAATTACTGTGTCTTTTTTCATTTTGTACAAATTAAAAGATGTTTTTGCGATATAGTTGGTCCCAGCATAAGGAAGGGAGTGCCTGTTCTGAAAGAAAAAACCCTGGGTTAGGGCATGGTTTATCTTGAAAAATAGAGTGATGTGTGCCTGGATGGTATTTTTTTTCCCTTGAAAATTAGTAGCACTAAAAAGACCAAAATTCCTGGGAAAAAAAAAGGAGATACGTTTTGCTTGTCATACATTCTTCAATCTGATATCACCTGACAGGGAAACTAATATGGATCTAGTTTAATGCGATACATAGAGAGAGAAATAAGATGCCTTTGGTTAGCAAACTTTATTGTAACAAGATAAAGGTCAAGACCTTAGCAAGAGCCGTGAAGGTTCAAGAGGTTGTTCAAATGGTCTCTGCCTCTTCCATAGGATTAAGCATCACCATTTGATCCCATTAATGTCACAGATTGAGTTTCACAACTCCATTGTACACAGGACACAAATCCGAAAATGGCCCTAACAGATTTTAGCTTTAGTTTTTCCTACAAAGGCACTTGTTTTTCTATGAGTCTACAGTTTCAGGATTCATACAGTCTTCACCTCATAGAAGCACTAGAAAAAAAATTTCTGAAATACCTTTCTGTAAGTGTCCCTAGCCATTGCCAGCTTTACCTTTAATATCATGATGGGGGGTCCATTTTAACGATTTCTCCAGAGAACTTAAATAATGACTAGGAGGTTAATAACTTTGATTTTAAAAACAGTTTTACAATCTTGGTCTTCTGCCTGTTTCCCCTATTTTCATTGAGACAGTGTGCCATTTTCATTTTTTGAATTCTCTTGTAAATCCATGCACAAAGATGTGGGTAGCTTAAAGAAAAATGGAAAAAAAATAGAGAAAATATAATTGGAAAGAAAAATAAAGACCGAACAGCTTTCAGGATTATCAGGATTTGTGTGTACATTAACAGGTTGAAATATTCTATTAGGAAGGAAATAAAAAAATGAAATCCATATATGTTTGCATATTATAAGAGTGTCAAATAGAAGGAATTCAGTAAGAAATCCAATACTCTTTGTTAGATGAGCACATTTTGTAAGTCGTATTTTATAGTTGAGTGTGGATTAGACAAGCCGTAACTAATTTGTCAAATTTTGACTGAACGCCAACATTTTTGTTACACGTATGACATTTTAATCAACTTCATCTTTGAACTGAAGGCCTATTGGAGAAGGAATTTTCATCTGACCTGTCACTGTGTTTTAGTGGTGAGCAAAAAAGGAAGAATGAAATGATCTAGAAGTAAATTGCTAAGTTAGACAAAGTGTGGTGAAACATAATGAGATAATCAAATTGAACACTGAGAAGGAAATAAAAACATTTCTCGTGTAACTGATTGGGTTCCCTCTGATATACCATGACTTTCATACACTGTGGGGTAAGTAAACTGCTTAATCAACTTCCCTTTATTGCTGCAAAACACATGATATGAATGGTCTTCTCATGATTCATTAAGTCCTCTGAAAAAGTAAGGGTTGATTCAAATGCTTTAGCTCTGCCTTGTTAACCTCGTTAGTACTCAGCGAATGGCAATGAGCTGAGAAAGAGCAGAGCTTATTTTGCAAGCACCCTGACTTACAAATCCCTGATGGAAAGACACTATCTTCGGAACATTTATTACAAATGTTGGAATCGTAAGTCTTTAATCATTGTGTTGTTAATTAATACCGTATTTGTTACCGTCCCTGGTAGAATACTTGATGTGCAAAATTCCACATGTGAAAGTACTTAATGTAATCAGGTAATACATTAGTGAGGTGCTGCTCAGCTGTCAGTCTGGTGGAATCTCAGGGGTGCCAAAAATAACATTGCAAGTACAAAAAAAAAAAAAAGGTGGGAGTGAGAAGGGTGAGATTGTGGTTAAGATTTTCTTTATGCCTG
The DNA here is from genome assembly GCF_036013475.1 of Columba livia. NCBI lineage: Eukaryota > Metazoa > Chordata > Aves > Columbiformes > Columbidae > Columba > Columba livia. The sequence goes on along the minus strand of NC_088602.1, from coordinate 141,371,194 downwards.
GCCAATTAGGGTCTACCTTTCCAGCTAGAAATGCTCAGGCACACTCATTGGATATCCACTGCTCTGCCTTCTCTCACAGGTAGGGTGTGATTTCCCTCTGAAAGAGCCAAGTGCACAAGTTCACTGTGTGCTTCTGACTGCACAAAAAGCTTCTGTAGAATAAATAAGAAACAACACAAAAACATGCCTGAAAGAGAAGTGTGTGCCAAACAGATAATGGACTGTTTCTGAGTTCTGGAGCAGTTGCTAGTTTCTACTATTGTTTTTAGAAAGAGAAGGATATGATGAAATGTTAGATGTTGGTGTGCAATATTAAGGATTCTGAAAAACTCAGGGGTACGTAGATTTCCTCTCAAAGAAACAAATTCACGTTCAGAGTTAAAACAGGATGGGTTTGCCTGTAAGCATCCCCTGGTTTTCAAAATGATGCAAGATGAACACATGCTCCATGTTCTTTACAGCATGGCCTCATGCATCCCAATTCCCCTTGAAAAAGGTGTGCTGTGCCAACAGACCACGTGTATGAGTTGGGAACCAACACTCCTGCCTGAGAACAAGGAGAGGGAGGGATGCCTTTTCTCAGAGTCATTTTGAGCAGGAATCTAAGCTGAGTTCTCGAAATAATTCCCTAAAGAAAACAATTTCTTTCACAGAATTGTTGGGTTTGGAAGGGACCTCTGGAAGTCATCTAGTCCAACCCTTGAGAGTGCATAGGGAGAGGCCAGACAGTTGGAATGAGTGCATGAATCAGTGCAGTAGAGAGGAAGAGTGAATGCTATTTCATCCCAGAAATAGTCTTTTGTTTTGATGGTTCATATTTCTGGATGTATTATTAAGAAAAGTAAATTAGAAGCTACAATTGTATTGCAATATCCTTAACAGAACTAGTGCTTCACCTCTCTGGTAACATGATGATGTCCCTGGTTCACCACATTACTTGTCCTCGAAAGGGATGCAATTTTGTTTTTGATTTTTAGCATATACTAATGGTAAACCAGTGAATCTTGTAAAGACATGCAAGAGGGAGCTAATCCGTGCAACTGAAAGCCTTTTGTCTCACTTCTACAATCAAGCAATCACATAATATGAGTAACATGTTTACCCAAAGCCTGAAAAGCTCATTGCTACTGACAGGTTCCTACTACAAAAGGGTGGGTGAAAATATTCCTCTGTGTATGTGTTTGAATCTATATGTGCCTGTGCACATGTCCACATGTAATTCCATAGTATCAAGGCAGATAACTATCTCTTCTATATTTTGTTGTTAATGACTGATCAATGGAAGGAAAAGACAATCTAAACTCTCTTGATAGAGGATTTAAATATTGCTGAAGATATTTAACTGAATTTTCCAAACTCTTAACTGTTGTCTTCAGATGGAGAGTAAAAACTGCATAATATAAATTCATATGGGATGTAAACAAGTGCTGTGGTGGTCCATTTAATAATACCAAAGCTAAGCTTTGCACTCTGGTTTTGTGGGGCTTGTGAGCTCAAATTTTGTTGTTTTTCCAAACTGTAAAGTGGTCAAAAAATTAAACTTGATAGTTGTTGTGATATGCTTAGTAATTTTCAGGCAGTAGGAATGGCTGTGCACAAAATATACCTGAATAATATAAGTTACTTTGCATTATACTAATTAGACATAGTTAAACTGCATCTAAGAACTTACATTTTTTATGACTGCTTTAGTCTCAGCTTGTGCTTCATCCATGCAGTTCAATGGAATTTATTTCATGCACTTAATTGCTTTTTCATTTTTTAAAATCTGGTTATAAAAAATAGAAAGTGATAAGGTGTGATCTAGGCATTGATGATCAAAATGCTATGCCTTTTAGTGAAAATAAGTTTAAAAAAGATGATAAAGAAAGTGAGAATGGGGTCAGGTGAAGAAGCCCCTGGCAAAAAAATCAGAATGGGAACCTTGACATGAAGGAAAAGAGGAATGAATGGTCAGAAAACTGTGGATGACAGGAGCAAGAAATGAAACAGATTCCTGACAGAAGAAGAAGATAGAAGCTTTTGGCGAAATAATGACTGGATATCTTTCCAGTTACCACCTCCATCTGTTACTGATAATTTCTCTGTTTTTGAAGCTGGTAGTGTAAGTGAGCCAGCCCACCAACATAGCCAGTTAAGGAAAAAGAAGAGCAGGTTAGAAGAAAGGGAAGTGCAGGGGTTTTTATATCTGATGGTAAACACTTTCATCCTTCCCTGCTGCTTGAATAATGCATCCTAATTTGACATGACTGTACTGGTCACCAAGTTCATGCTAGGGTTATATAATCACAATCTGATCATTTTTCTTAAGTACTGTTCAGCACAGCATCCTTTTATGTGGATAAAGGAAAGCAACTATTCTTTTTCTTGTGATTTTTGGCGTGGGTTGATAGAAGTGTCAGCCAAGAATAAAAATACCTTTATAATCTTTACCCTTTTTCCCTACAACACTTGTGAGTTGTACTATTATTTCTTCATTGTTCTTCTATCAGCTGAAACAGAACTTGGTGTTTATGCCCCTGTTGGTTTAATAGTATATGGCTTTGGTTCAAGTTTACTGAAGCATTCTCCAGCACAATGAGTGTAGTCTTCAGTTTGTGCCTGGCCATACATGAATGACTGGGTTCTTTATTTGACTCCTCTCTACTCAGTGAGAGCTCAGCCCCATCTCATTGCTCCACCTCTGTGTCATATGACTTCTATGGCTGACAAGGTTAGATTTTCTGGGAAAACTGAAAACGTCTGCAGACTCTGCAAAATTCCTGAACTGCAGTGACAACTTTTCTGAAAATGTTAGAAGTACTGCCTGCCAATTACCCCCCTACTCTTGCTTTTCCAGCTCCCAGGTTGTCTCTGTGGAAGAGGCTGTAGGAATCCTTAGACAGATGTGTATTGGGGAAGGGGCTATGGCATTGAGAGATTTTATTCCTGTGTAGGGTAATCCTTTCTCAAAGTTGTATTAGATTTTTTTTTAATTCTCACATAATGTGACCACTCCTGTGGCAAGGAAAGATTCAGCTACTCAGAACATCCTTTTTTTTTTTTTTTTTTCTGTAAATGCACCACATGTCAGATACCTGTAAATGAAATAAGGTAGTAGTGCAGTCACCATGCTTCAAATTGCTTGTGGAACATCATCTCAGGATTTAAGTGTGCCTGGCTCTGCATCTGATGGGACACTTTAAAGGTAAAGGATGTTGCAGCAAATAGCCTTGGTGGTGTCACCATCTTCTTTGTGAATGGAATTGCATTGGAAGGAGAGCTGAGCTCTTCTGGATTATATGCAGTTTAGCCACTTACTATTCTGTAGTTTTTAAAAAGCCAAAAAACACTTTTCAGATCCGAACTTAATTGACTGTAGTCAACTTGTACAGTCTGTATTTCACATATTTTGGCTGGTTGTAGTATGGCCTGCATTTAACCTAGAACAAGTATGATGAAGCATTTCTGGGAAACTCCCATGCCCACTGATCATGAAGGGAATCTGTAAAGATAGCTTCAGCTAGACACCTATTTTCCAGACGGCTGAGGTTACAGGAGGTGGGTCCCACACGCTCTGTTTTCCGCTGTGGTGAAACACTGTTTGTGCTTTGGGTGCTACTCATGCGACTGAATGGCCACAAAAAAACTTGCCTGTCTCTCTTCCTTGAAAGTGCGCTACCTGTCTGCACATGTCCATCCAAAGAGCAGAACCAGATTTATGTGAATTTTATGCACGGGAATAGTAGTTTGCATAAGGAGTTACTGCTATCTGACTGTTGCTTTGGCAAAAAAAATAAATGTTTAGTAAGTACTCACATAGCTGTAGAGCCATTGATAGAAATATACAGCATCATCTTAATTTTGCTTGGGTTTTACATATCTGTTGTATTTAAATGCTTGCTGCAGGGACAGCTGTTGATTTTATCTGTGTGCTTGCTTGGTGGGGAATTTTTTTATTTTAAATTTTGTAAGCAGTAGCAATGCACTGAGTAAACTCTCCTTTTCTGACAAGTATTACTATCTGTATATCATTTCCTTTTTTGTAAAACAGAGAAAATGAGTGCACTGTGTTTCTGCCTAGGATTGGATATGTCCGAAAAGGGCTGGTTTGTATCTGTGTGCTAGGCAGGTATTAATAGGTGGTTTGCTTACACACTACAAACCCAACACATACAGCTTATACTGGACGGTGTGCAATGTGCAATTTTGCACAATTCAGCTGTACAGTGCATGCACAATTAATCCTTCACTTCCAGAAAATATTTGCTTTACCTCATGGATGGAGGGGAAAAAGAGTAAATCCTGGAAAACTTGGACCTGCAATAACTCTAGTTTCATCTTTCAAGGGTGTCTTCAAGAATGTTTGTGGAGCACTCAAACATTAGGTCAATACATTATTTAAGAAAAAAAAAATTAAAAAAAAAAACAGAACTCATGAAGAAATGAATAATTTTCTATTTAGTGCTGGCTTTGGATGATATGCAATAAATAAAGGCAGTGAGTAATTTGTATAATAGGAATGGTAAATAGATTTCCCTGCACTGAGCCCCATTGAACTTTTGCACTAAATGAGGCAGAGTTCCTGTGGAAAAGAGTATATGATCATGTAATTAAAGCCTCTCTCATAATTAATACCAACAAGGAAGCTGAATTAAGGCTGTGGTCAACATTCACTCTGGCACTTCCAAACTTTTGAATGTCTGATTTTGTGTTTGTAAGCTTTTTAGGATTTGTTTGAATTTTTCAGTGTTTAATGATGCCGTGATCTTAGCCTGGTAGGGTAGAAAAGGTGGCTGGGATTCATATATTGTGTTGCTTTTGAAAGATTTAGGATACATGGTAAGTTCAGGGAGATTTACTACATATTTATAACTGGATATTCTGTAAGATGACCAAAATATTTTAGCCTTCAGTAAGAGTTAAACCAGAGAGTAGCCTAAAGCCTCAAATAAGAGTTTAGTTAACTCTTTTACAATATTTTAGTTCCTGGCATCTAAAATGCCTGACCCTTTATGATGCCTGTTTTCTTTTATGTGTGGTCTGGGACAAGACTGGGAGAGAAAGTCATGCTGTCTCTGAATCTGAGAATGGCTACTTAGCATCCAAATATGTAATTAGGGAGCTTTTCATGCCTTTTTAATAAGTTGTAGTCATTAGTAAATTGCCAGTCTCATACCCCTCAAATGATTCAGAGTCTTTAAACTTGACTGAACTGGCCCAATTCCATGCAGAGCAGATGCTTTTTTGTCTCATTTCATTCTTTCCCTTTTGTTAAGGGCTTCAGCTGCAAGGAGGAAAAAAATACGTTGCAAATAAAAGGCAGGACACTGAAAACATATCTCCTATGCCAAAACCCTCCCCTCCCTTTCTCCTTCCACTGCCTCTCTCCAACAGGAGAGTAAGTGTTCTGATACTGTAACATACCACTGCTCTGCTAGGGAAAACTGAGATAAATCATAGATCCTGCACAAATACCTTTAGAATTATATTTAGGATTTACCAACATGCAGCCTGAGGAAAAATAATGGAAATTAACAAGAATATGAAAGTGGATTAAAATGCATTGAAGCTAAACTGTATGATCCCATAAAATTATGTCACTCAAAATTACAATGACTTTAATTTCACCAGAATTAATTGACCTCTGGTTTAAATTCAGGCAAACAAAATAAAAACAAGTTGGCTCTAAGTTAGAATGCCTATAAATCAGTATCGCATTTAAATCAATTTCTTAATTTAAAAAGCCTATTTGATTAATAACAAAGTTATTACAAATGGACTTTTAAATTAGGTTGGTCATACGGCATTAGACTGCCATTTCAGATTTTGAACTGGATTATTTATAGGCATAGTTTATTGAATGAGAAATTCACCAGGTAGATGCCCACAAACCTCTACAACTCTGAAAATGTCTGCAGTGTTTTAAAATACTTTGCCTAGAACCTTTTGGGTCCCTTGAGTTCATTTTGGTTTGATTTTGGCTTATGGTCTACAGTAAGGATGAAGAGTTGCACGGTTTTTCTGTTATTGATATATTATATATGCTCAAAATACAGCAAGCTATACAGCTTTGTCTAAGCTTACATGTATCTTTGTTTCTCATGGGATTCTCACAAGCAAATGAAATGTTGCACCACCACAAAATCTCATCACATCTTAAGGTAGTTACAATAAGTGATTTGCTCAACGTTCTATTTTTTTCTGTATTCATACATATATTTTCACAGAAAAAGTGCTGCTGGCTTTAAATTAATGGACTTGCCAAAACCTTCTGTCATCCTCTCAGGATGTTCTAGATGGATAAATGGAATTAATAATCTTGCTTTATCATTTTTGTACTTCTGCAGTTTCTTCCCTGTCTCATCCTGAAACTGTAGCTAAATCTGGGACTATGGTACTTGTGAGATGAGGGAAAATAATTAGTTGCCATTCTGAGGACAGTTGTAAGAACTGTCTTCAAAAAAGTATGCTCTGAAACCACAGAAGTCTATGTATTTACATATGCAAAACAGAAACTTTTCACTTGTAATATTTTCTAGGTTTGGAGAAAGCTATTTTAAGATATACACCAAAAAAATATTCTTGAAATAATGCAGAAACCGGCAAACACTATCAGTGCAGGATCCCGTGACATTGTGCTGGGGACATAGATTGTGGATACCTTAAAGGAGAAGCTTCAACAACAACCAGCTTGTGCAAAGTAGATGTTGTCTTTCAGTGACTCTTTCACTGTGTCTGATAGATCCTATAGAATCTATTCAGTTTTTTTCAGGCGTACAACAAATTCACATTCTGTTCAGCAGACCACAGGGTGCATTTCAAGATCTAAGCTGGGCCGTGTTGCTGGTGTTATGTGTCACATCTCATCAGCTGCAGCCTGTTACTTCTACATTAAAAGAGGGTTTGCCCTCAGTATTTGCAGCATTGAAAACTAGTCAGATATAATACACATTGGCAAATGAAATATGCAAAAATTGCCAAAACCATGAAGAAACAGTTGAATGGGACAATGATTTGACTGATAGTGCATATAGGCATTTTTAATGTCAAACAGATGAAGGATCACTATGTCCTTGTACAGCAAGCCCAGCTATCACATCCAAGAGGTAGGTTAAGCAGGGCTGCTAAAGATGTAGTTAAACTGGAGGCTGACACACATGCGTAACTGGAAAAGCATATTTTTCTGATACTTGCAACTTCTGGCCAAAACATGGCTTTCCTTTTTTGATCCTACAGGATCTTCTCCTTTGTCTTTAACAAAAGCTTTTTCAAGGGAATTAACCTTACAACCCTGGCTTTATTCAAAGAATTCTAGAGTAGCTGGCTGTTGGAGGGAGATATGTGTGTTCAAATGAATATGTATTATGATGGCTCCTTATTTGGAGGAGAGTTTTACCCAAAACCTGAGATGGGTGTCCCAGCACTGGATCTTACTAGGTTGTCTTTCTTGGCGTTTCTTGAGTTATAAAATACTTATTCAGCAAATGCAGTAATCTAGAAATCATTTAAACTCTTAAGATCCTTCCAGCTATGTAATTTTCTGTAAAAAACCCACAGAGTTTTTCACGTGCTATCTTTGTTTTGGGTCTGCCTGGAACCTCTCTCCACAACTCTTGCAGCCCCATCTGTGTTGCTGTGGCGAGCCTTCAGTCCACACAGTTCAAATCAGGCAAATTTTTGTGGTCCTGATGCAACTCTAGACCAGACAGCTGACATAAATCCCAGCTGCCTAGCACAGACTCAGATGCCTGGCTTCAGCTACAGGCTCTCCCAGTCAGGCAGATTAACTGGTATAGATTACTCATTGGTTTTAATGTTCATCCCTATCTAATCCATTCTGGCACACAGCTTTCCAGAAGGGAAAAGAAAATGAGAAGAATTAAAAATTACCTTTCACATTGCTGCAGTCTAAAAATGGTACGGTACTACTATTTCTACCCTTCCCATTTAACTTATCAATTATGACTTTTCTGTCTTGCTATGTACGAGATACATAGCCCATCATAAATTCAGAAATGACCTATAGTAAGGTTCAAGCACTTTTCCTTGTTCTGCATCCAGTCTAATTTCTATTGTGTTAAATATGGGAGTGAATTCAGGTGGCACATAGTTGACATCCATTGAGTATGTCACAGAAGTTTTCTGAAAATACTGTCCCCAGTGTTCTGGCAGAGTTGCCTTTTGGGTAGCTGGGTCATGCTTTTTTTCTTTTTGTTTTTCACTCTCAAAATGTGAACATTAGTTTTTCATCTAAGTCATCTCAGAAAACAATATTGTGGTCACTCTCACTGATTTCTAGGTTCTAAGGCAGGCCTCAATAGAGAGATGCACAGGCTTCTGAGTCTTCCATGGAAGTAAATAGGTACGATGATTTTCTTGGCTTGTCAGTTATGCACAGTGGATAGCAATCCAGGGAACAACAAGGAGGTTGAAACAAATGGCTTGAAGTTGCACCAAGGGAGGTTTAGATTGGATATTAGGAGAAGCTTCTTCATGGAGAAGGTTGTCAGGCATTGGAACAGGCTGCCCAGGGAAGTGGTTGTGTTGCCATCCCTGGAGGTGTTTAACAGATATATAGATGAGGTTCTTAGGGACATGATTTAGAAGTGGACTGGCCAGTACTAAGTTAATGGTCCGGCTCCATGATCTTAAAGCTCTTTTCCAATGAAAACTATTCTGTAATTCTATAAATGTCTCAGAGTGGCAGGTGAGGAGACAGTTGCCTAAATATATAAGTCAAAAAGGTGGAAAAGTTGTGACAAGGAAGGTTTGGAACAAGCAGTCTACACAAGAGACTAGGAGATGTAGGTGAAGTCACTGAATGAAGATGGCAATGCAGACAGAAATGTCAGTTCACGAAGCGTGTGATTTGATTCCTCTGCAAAGTGGTTGAAGTCTGATTCTAGCATGACCGTAGTTTAATGAGCTGCGCTCTTGAAACTAAAAAGAGAAAGCAGGAGAAGCAGTCAGATGTCAAGAAGCAGCAGCAGTGGGCACAGCCACACCACTGTGGTGAAGCCACAGCACAGTTCAGGCAAGGACTCTGGATGTAAAGGCAGCTGGTGGGTGAAAGAACCAGGAGCTTTCTCCCATGGGCTGATCCAAGGCTGCAAGGCTGTACCATACCCACCTTGTGCCCAGACAGCCAGGCCCCTCGGTGGGGTGGCATTTGGGGCTCTCACTCTTGACAACAAGGAAGCTCAATAAAGTACCAGCATCCTAAAATCAGTATAATGAGAAGATGCTAATTTTTCGCTCTCATTTCAGAAGCTGATAAGGGGCAGCTCAGAAAGCCTCATATTTAGAAAGCGAGCAGTCTACACAAGCGATATTAAGTCTTTCCTACTTGAACCAGAGCAGGTAAATTGAGTGCTTATAGAAAGGTTTCTTGACACATTTTTAAGAACAGTTTCAACTTTTTCTAGTATAAAGAGACACACCTGGAACTTTTACTAAGAACACATATTAATGTCTACTGAGGTCACAGCTTTACTAACACTCTATTGATCCACACCAGCTGGATTTTAGTTTCTGTTGCTCAAAAACAGGCAGTGCTAAAAAATGCACAGGAAGAATCATCGTGAAGTGTTATGAGGGTGGGAGACTGTGTAGCGTCCACAGTCCCACTCTCTGCTACCTCTGGGGACAAATCCCTCAGAAGAACAAGATCTCTTTCAAATTCTTTTGTTTGCTGATGACTCACAAACCTGCTGAAAAAGACTGCCATAGTCCAGGTGGAGATCAGCAGCCCAGGCAGCCCTATTTCTCAATAACCACTTCCTCTCTGGTCACATTGAACACTGATAAATATCAAATGGTGGGTGTAGAACATCCTGTCCCACTCGCTACTGGAGCTTTTATAGTTACTTTGTATTTCCAGATCCCAGGAAAATGTGGGCACCATATGACAGAACTGCCAGTACAAACATGGGATTGTTGGAGAGCCAGCCTAGAAAGCATAGTTCAAGGACTGTACATAAAGCACTAGTCTATAAATCTTGTATCCTTGACTGTTCTGGTTGTCTCATTTTGCCAGTACTGTGCTATTATTACACATTTAATGATAGCTTCTTGTAAGCTGCTTGTGAATCATATCTACACACACCTGCTTACTTATTCCTGCCAGGTCCCAATGTCTTACTGACTGAAGCAAAACTGATCTTCTCCTGTGGACACGTGTTTTTCTATTACCTCTGAGCTTCTGCAACAAGGGAAGGAGACAGAAGCAGTGTCCCAGCTAAAGCCAAGTGAAATGAATTGAAGCTGGGGACACAAACTGCTATTTCCTGAAATCTGACAGTTTCCAAACACAAAGAGTTTTGTCTTCTGGTTACTTTTCATGCCTTTTGTTTTCCCTTTGAAAGGGACAATTTGGGAAAATGTTTTCCAGGAGAAAGGTTCTGATGCATTCAGGAACATGGAGTGGAATCAGATCATACTTTTCAGGGGGTCTTGACTCATCTTTATTTTCCTCTGTGTTCCAGTAACAACAGTGGCAAAGGGGTTAAGTTCTTATAGGTCTGTGATTATCAGAAAACCAATGCATGTGTACTGGTCACAAAGTCAGCACAATGGTGAATCTTAGTTACTGAAAAGGCAAGAGAAATTTTAGATACTGGTTTTTTTTTTTCTCCTGAGCAGAAGGACCCTGTTTTCTCTGATGAAGGTGTTAAGGAGGAAAGGTTAACAATTTCAGGCCTTTTAAAAATGAGACATTTTCTTGTATTTCTTAGAAGCTGTGTGATTGCCTTTGGGGTCATCATTATGTTCTTTAAGGGATTTTTCTCTCACATGTTACTGACCAGTGAAAACTTTCAGTGCATCTTGGCTGGGTGCCTTGTACTTCCTTTCAAATAGGACAGGATTAAGACATACAATTCATCCCTAACTTGCAGAATCATATATTCTGCCCTCTCATGCCTCTCATCAATGAGAGTTCTTACCCTCAGAAGAGAGCAATTGCAAGGCCTTTCAACCCATCCATGGAAGTCTCAATGCCTTTCCTTCAGTCTCCTCTGGATGTCATCTTGGCAACTACAAAACAAACGGAGAGGCCTGCACAGAAATGTGTTTATTTTTTTAAGCCACCTAAACTTGCCAGAAGGTTGAGCAAAGCTATTTTTCTGCCCTGTGTTTGTCTGGCATATGTTTGTTCATCAATTTCATAACTAGGCATTTGAAAACAGAGTTGTTACTATATGTAAGAGTTTGTGAAATTCAAGAGCAAATATAGCTTTGTTGGCTTCTCTCTCTTGAGGTGATTTCAAATACAATGGACAACTGAGAGAGGAAAATCCAGTGATTGCACCCATGGGCTGGATAGCAGAGTTCTGCCACTTTGGCAGTTTACAGTAATTCAGTAGTGTTTATGATGATAAGAAAGCAATTTGGTGAAAGTGAGGTAAACCAGCTAATACAGAGCAAGATAAAACTGCAGTTAATTCAGCCATCAGGAAACTGACCACTGAAAAATGGTCCTGATATGTCATTTTGAGTCAGTCCAGGTTGTGATTTTACTCAATCCACTCCTTGTTTAAGTTTCAGTGCTAAAAAGACCATTTGTCAGACTGTCACTCAAACAAACTTTATGCAACAGTTACAAAGCAACCACAGTACATTGCTCTGGTATAGCAAGACACAGAGGCCCTTGCCAGTAAAGTTTTTCTTATACTGTTTGTATTTCATCAACCTTTCCAAAAGATAAAGATGTGATGTTGGTGGGAAACAAAATCCAGTAGTCCAATGGTGTTTATCATCAACTGCTTAGAGCCAGAATTGTATGAGAAGCCAAACTGAAAGTGAGTAAAGACAATAAACAGAATGATAGATGTACTGGCACCTATTTGCATGTTATTTCAAGTCGTTGACAGGCTGGGATATAGCCTGTGCATACACAAATGTGCTTTTGCCCTCACATTTTTGCCAGGCATTCTCTCTGCAAGCAGCAGTGTAACTCTGGCGCCTACATTCAACAAAAAAAAACGGCTCACAAACATACTTTGTGCCAGAATACTGCATACTAGCCTTATTACTTTTCACAATACATCATCAGCAAATACAGAATATTAATCTAAAAATTTCTGGTAGATGCAGCCATCAAGCAAAGGCTTCCATTTTAGATGAGAACTTGAATAGGAGACCTACAACAAACAGCCCTTCAATAACAACATGTCTTCAAGACTAAATTGTGGGGTTTTTTTCTAATTTACGAGAATCCATGCTGTCACCACTAAAACATTTACATTGACATTCACTGCTGTGAATAAGTGTTTCAAAACACGATTCCTAACTGGCATTTAAAAAATGATCATATTGGAAAGCAAGACATTGTATGCAAAAGTCCACAGGTAACAAAACAGAATCTCCTCAACTTTTCCACCATCCAAAGACTGTAACTAACAGAGAAATAACTCTCTGTTACTGGAACTGGATATCTGATGTTCTGAGAAGAGAGAAAAAAATGTGTTATGATAGCAGGTAATTTCTCAGTAGAGAGGAGGAGGACAGCTGAAATCTGGGCTGTAAGCTTGTCAGGTTTTTGGAATTTAAGTCAAGTAACTATCAGGCTAATCCAGGTAATATTGATATTAGTGCAAAGGCTTCCTTAAGCAGTCTATAGATTAAGACTTGAATTTTTCCATTACTTCATAAACACACTCAGATAATGAGGTTTCTGCTGCTTGGTATCCCCCATTGTCCAACAGAAGCTGGCTATGATGATTGTTGGAGAAGATTGTTTTTTTCCCTTTTTTAAGAACATAGACCCTCTTATACATATTCCTACAAAGCTGCTCAGCAATGGGCTTTCCATTTAAACTTCCTCTTTAATTTTCAGATTCTTCTAGTTTTGCATCTGCTGACTATATTGACAGTTGGGAGGGGTTGTTGTAGATTTTGTAAAGGCACAGAATGTAACACAATTGAACAAGCCATCTCAAAGATACTGTCAGATGCATGCTACTTGAGACATGAAAACAGCCCAGTGGATTTCTAATAAGGAGACCAATTTGGGCTGATCTCAGTGAGAACTGTTGAAGGAATACAAAACCACAAGCCAATATTCCTTCTAAAATCCCTGCTCTGACATCAGCTGCACAGTGGAAAGCTATTGTGTGTTATCATGGGATTCGTTTTGCTTAACTTTTGAAGTCTAAATATCCAAGTGAAATTTGTCAACAAGGCTTCCTCTGTAGCATCACAAGACGATAGGCTAGGCAAAATGAACTGCTCTTTGGGAATGTCATGAGAGCTATGGAAGTGCTGTAAGCTCACTGCTGTGAAAGAGAAGTCTTACGAGCATGAGGAAGGTGGCCGCAGCACTTTCTTCAGGTTAGAAACCTCTTTTCACGTGATGTTTCTACAGCTGAATCCTGCCACTTGAGGTCTTTATCAGCCATGCTGCTGTTGCGAGTAACGGCAGCAGGAGATGGTCTCTAAAATTTAGGGCAAGTTCATACATAAAGCTTTTAGTGATAGATTCGTGTTCTTTAGAGGCATGAGATTATTTTTGACAGTACTTACCCTGGCGAAAGTCCCAATGTAAACAAGTGTTGCCTGGCACAAAAAGTGGAGATTCCTTGTTGCTTTTGTTATATTACTCAAGAAACCAGTGTAGGTTGTTTGGGCAGTCCTTACAACTGTCTTTTCAGTGCAGGAGGAAGTGGCACCTTCTTTGGTGTGATGGGAAACCCAGCAGCATGCAAATCATGTGCTGGAGGAAATGATGTTCTGGTCTATAGGGTAGGGAAATGATCACAATCAGCACTGGGGTAGGCTCCCTTCTGCACAGGATTTGCTTGGCCTCACCCTTTTGACAGAGTTCAGGTTACAGTCTCTTCCCTGCTCCATCAAATTGTGACCAAAATGCATCTGGGCAGTGGTTTCTAAATCAGGCCAGGCTGCTATATCTGGCGTATGAGTCACAGAGGAGAGTGGCGGTCACTCTGTTCTGCACACTGATGGGACACCTCACAAAAGAGGAGTGCCAGCACTCATTGAACAAGTGTCATGCTTAGTGCAGAGGTTTTGACAGGCCTGCTGCAGAAGCAATTCTCACCTGATATATCCTAAATGGTATAAAAGTGTCATCACTCTCTCTCACAAACACAAAGAAACATGCAAAATCATTTTAGCCTCCAGCCAGGAGTTTTAAATATGGAAGTGGACAAGCTGGACCAGCCCACCTACTGTAGGCTAGGCCTTACTTCTGGTCTCAACATCTCCGTCTCCCTTCTGTACATGATAGTACTTCACATAGATGCTGTGATGACTAGTTTAATATTGTTTACTAAATGTCTGCAAGTTTAAATGCACTGTGACCTGAACATTATGTGACTTGGTAAAATAGGCCTATCTGTGCTCTCCTGTAAAGAACAAAAGCCCTTTGATTTTAGAAATTGCACATTATGAATTATGATTTTTTTTCCTTAATAAAACAGTTCTAGAGTACTGTGGAAAGCATAACCTTTCCATGTTCTCTGGTTCTCCTTAGTCCTGACACATCAAAGCAGCAGCCACGGGGAGACATCTGTCAATAGTTAATGTCATGGTTATGGAGGTAGAACCTCCTCTTCTGTTTGGGCCAATGTGGTCAGTTCTTTGATGGATGTTTTCAGCCTTCATCCAGTTTGATCACCCTGTGCAGCCCCTTGTTCAGATCTGCGTGTGAACAAGAATGTCCTGACCCGAGATCCTTTTTAATACAGCAGGGATCCATGATATAAACCATCAAAGGAAACCTTTGATCTTTTGACTATCTCTTAGTCATCTGCTGCACAATGCAAATAATAATGAAAACAAAGCTAAGGAGCAGAGCAGCTACATTAAAGAATCAGGCTTGTTGCCGGCAACGAAGCTAATCACTGAGGTTTTATCCTAATGTCAGACTCAAAAAGAGAGAGGGGGATGGGAAAATAAAAAAGAGGAGAAAAAAAAAAAAGCTGTGCTCAGCAGTGAAATGTCTTTAGTAAACTGAAATATTCCAGGAACACTAGTTATTTTATGTCAGAAGAGTTTATGAGAGACACAAATGTGCAGCCACTCTTCATAATAAAATGTAACAAATAATCCTTATTCCAGTGTTTTTACTGTTTCTTTTTTGATCTTATTTGCACAGAAATATGTATGAACATCACAATTTCATTATCACTCAGTTTCAAATTAAGTTGATAGTACTGGAGTCATCACTGCCTTTTCTCTACTTTTTTCCCCCCTCTCCTCCTCTCCTTCCATCATAACAGGCCCTTGGGATGGAAAGAGTGTTTGTTCAGAAAGTGCATGTACCACTTTAGCAAAATAGTATCTGAAAAATGTGAATCACTTTGCTGCACTCTCGTCTGATTTTGTAAAATTTTCTGAGACCCATAAAACCTCAAACAAATGTGCGGCCAGTTGCAGCCTGAAGAAGTGTGTGTGTGCAGATGCACGTATGTCTGCATGTGTGCGTGTTTTTCTGTCTGCATGTGCTTTTGTGAACATATTGAAAGATTCTTTCAAGCTCTGATGCCAGGCATGTCTGTTTATATACATTCTTTCTCTTATATGCATGTAATTGTTTAGCTTAGGTGAAATTTTGATCTGACAAAAAGCCTTGAAGTTTTAAATTATTTATTAAGTGAACAGAAACAGCCTAGAAACACCAGAAACACTCCTTCTGTGTGTGCTGCCAGTATCTCTGAGCTCTGCTCACACTGTCTCAGAGGCTGAAAATGTTATAGAACTTCTAGAGCCCATTTTCAGTGCTAAAATGAAATAAAATTGAAGCTGGAAAGCTTCAAGGATAAACCATGATATGGGACCACAAGCACATTAAAGTTGATGCAAAGAAACTTTCAAACAAGGTCAAAAGTAGAGTGGTGCAGACAGTTTCATGTTAGGGGAAAGAAAATAACTTTTTGGGGAGGAAAAATTTCTGCAGGTCATAACAAAAGTAAAAAATACTAATGTTTCTTGAATGGAAATTTAAGAACAGCCTCCAAGAAGGGAGGTAGCAATTGGTGAGGCAGATTTGACCAGGAGGAGAACAACAGTAGATGGACACCCTTGACAGGGTGTCAAGCCAACAGGTAAATAAGTTGGTCAAAAAACCTACCTGTATTTTTCAAAAGTTTATCTGGAGCCACCATATACCCATAAACTGTCTCTATCTTAGCAAACCAAACTTCTTCCATAGAAAAAACTGCTCCACAGGAAAATGTGGTATCAGCAGGGATCTAAATTGATGAATGCTGCCTCATTTCTGTACAGAAATTCTATGCCTACACCTGTGTGGCCAGTGAGCTTAGTTTGCTCAGCTCACGTAGCTGGAGTATCACATCAGGCAGCAAGTGCTCCTTCAACCTGACCTCCAAAAAGAACTGCTGATCTCTGAGCGAATTTGGGCACCCTTCAGCCAGAAGGATGGAGGGTCCTTGGAGAACGGGAGCTATGGAGAATAAGGAAGATGTAGGAGAAAGAAGTTGTTAAAAATATCACACTCAGGAAGTAGTGCATTAGAGAGGAAGGCAAACAGAGTTGTTACAAAAATGCAGCTCAAAACTTTTGATTCATGACACCTTCCCTAATGCTCTAAAAATGACAAGTGAGGGACATTATCTACCATCTTCAGCCCTGTTTGAAACAGGAGATTTAGTATAGCAAAAATAACACACATTGTGGACACTACGAACTGGTATTTGCTGTAATGTAACCCACTGTTGCTGTACATTAGCAGCAGAAAAAACTGAGCCTTTTACTTGCTAATTATTCACAGACAAGCCCAGACTAGCCCCGTGTAAGGGTTGGCAACTGTCATGAAAAAAAGAGCCTGCACGATGCCATTTCTGAAAGGTGTCTCCTTTAAATATTTCCATTCTCAGAAGATACAAGGGGGACCGGTTTATGCACAGATAGCAACTCTTGAATTTGCTGGATGTGTCAAGTGCAACTCTGTGAGAAGGGACAGGAGCAAGTCTGCTTGTACAGCTGGATGAACCTGGGCAGACACTAAAAGTGTAGGTGCTTTGAATTTTTATGATGACGCACCTCACAAAAGCCAGAGCAGTACAGAGGGGTTGACACCACCATCATTTTTCTTAACTATAGCTGAACTGAAAGAGTTTCAAAAGACTTATTGTTGTACCAGCGTTGAACCCTCAGACTGTATCCAGGGGACCTTAAGTTGGTTTTATTTTCATTTATGCATGCCTTCCCAATTTTGTCTTCCTGTCTTTTTTTAGCACTGTAGTTTTCAAGTAGTTATTGGCAAGGGAGTAGAAATTTTACTTAAATATTACATTGGTTGTATTTGAAAGGAAAAAATAAAGATATTTTAAAAGACCTGCTTAAATAAAAAAGTATTTTCCTTTTTTTTTAATTAACATCTATAAGCTTTTTGTTGTTTCTTGTTCATTTATTTTTTTCCCTAGATTAAGAGGGTTTTTTTGTTGTGTTTACTCTTAGTAGCTTTTGTGCCACTTTGCTTTAATTTCTCTGTGTATTTTTAGCAAATCGTCATCTGTACAATTAATGGAAAATCCCATTTTTACAGAGTTTTTTAAAGTTATTGTTTCAATTGTGTTACAACACAAAGATAGCCCCTGTCCCAGAGAGCTTTCAGTGTGAGACTTAAACAGAACGCAGCCACTAACTAAACAGACTCTGAATCTTTCACAAAAATACAACATTGGTTGTCAGAAATAATATATAGAACTCTTTAATATGATAAATTGCAAATATTCAACTGACCACATATCCTGCAGGAGTAATTATGTCATTTCAGAAGAAAATAAAACAGCCATGTTTTGTCAAATATAAGACATTTCACACACTATCCATTTTACAGATATAAATACCTAGGGGCATGCACAAACTCTATGTTCACCAATGGCAAATTGCCAAGTGAGGACAGATTCATTAAACATTAGAAGTATCAGGCACCCACCCAAACCCATAAATTAAAATTGTGAGGCTTGAACATTATGCCACTGCATACAAGTTAAATATGTTTGGAGACATTTTTATGCAGCCTAATTAGAACTGAATGGAAATCCCAGTTAATATATGATGTAGCTCTTCCTTAGCATAGTTTTTTTGGCTAAAATCAGTCTTATAAGTCGTATTCCTTTCTGCAACTTATTGCAGCTAAAAGAAGCTGGTGGTAAATTGGGTCCAGAATACGTTAGGAAACTGCTGCAACTGGATGGTTGAAACAACCCCAGTCTGTTTAGGTTAGCAGGGCTACCGGTAAACCTTTGTAATCTGCAGGCAGAAAGAGTGAGTTCTCAATGAATATTCTCAATAGCAGTGACTAATCTTCTTTGAAACCAGCTCCTGTCACCAGATGAAATTGTCAGCAGGCTTCTGCAGCTACTGTTTGAGCAGCCAGTCTCTATTTACAGTCTTCAAAAGCTACATGCATCTCGGCAACCAGATACAATTAAACATGGAGTTTAAACAGCACGGCAAGCCTGAGCCTCTTTTTCTCATCTTGCTTACTACATTACACCCACCCACAGCAGCTACCAGGAAAAGCCTTTGTGTACCGGACACAGCAAAGAGAATAACTTGAAACATGAGCTGCTTAATTTGCCATGTAAGGAAAGATTGTGCAGTTTGGTCTATAATCTTAGTTACATTAGGGAGTTAAAAGACGAAAAGCAATAATGGACTGTTGCACTCTTGTAGTGGGAGAGATGTTCATTGCCTTCAACCAAACTCAGGCATTACCCATAAGATAGTTGGTATTTCATCCTGCTCCAGATTTCTTACTCATCCTCAGTTACCACTTTGCTGGGTGCCCTGTCATAAGGAGGTTGCAAAGGTTTGCTCTCAGTTGTGGTCTTTTTCTCTTTTTAATTGGGGAGTTGGTGTAACTGACAAAGATTCCTTAGTTTTGTGTCAAATTTCTTCTTAGATCTAAGATTGCAGAAATATTCACATTTTTCTTTCTTTTTTTAAATACAATTCAATCTCAATGTTAGGCTCTGGACGAAACATCTCAGTGTTCTAAACTTTGAGGCATAAAGAAAAAAAAAATCTGGTCCTCATAATTTTGAAATATTATACAGAATATTCTCCATAATATTCCTTTCTGTACCACTGTGTTTCTTCACATGCAGACGATGAATTTCACAACAAGGCTTCCTCTGGTTTACAGCTAGCAGGTAACTATGCAGTTATGCAAACCGAAGCACAGGCAGTGATAGGAATAAAGGTAGACCGGGCAGATATGTCATGATTCAGTTACGGATAGCAGCCTGTGCGTGGTGCAGAGCTGATTCCCTGCTTCCCTAAATCACAGCTGTTCCCAGAGGAAGGCCCTAGTCCAGGCTGGAGATGGCAGAGGAGCTGGATATGGTGCAAGAATAAGTGAGATTTGGACAACAGCATCACCAAGAGTCATGATCTGGCAGCTTTTGCACCAACACTGGTTCTCATGCTGGGACTAAACCCAGGTTCCTCCCTGTTTTTTTCTCTCCTGTCCTGATAACCCTGAACTTTAACTGAGCGAGTGCTAGGTAGGAATAATATTTTAGAAGTTACAAATGGTCTGAGCAATCCAGCAATGAGTGATCTTTTGGTCAAGGGAGTCACAGAAGATAACAACAGTTATAAAGTAATGAATTTAGAGCAATTATGTTTTTCATCTTGATTCCCTCTTCAGAGATAACGATGAAAGGCGGTGGAGGTAGAGGACACGGGAGGAATATTTGATTGTAAGGCATATTCACAAGCAGGAAACAGCGACAAAAAATCTCTCCTGACTATTTCAAGGATCCCGCAGGGAATGCTGATTGTGGATCATTTCTGTGACGGACTGGATATCAGTGCCTTTCACGGTAAATTAAGGTTGAGTTACTTGGCATTAGCTCTGTTTGAAGTTCAAACAAAAGATAAAGGTCCCTTCAAAAATAACACAAGGAATTATTTTTCTTTTCATGTTTTGTTTTGTTTTATCACATTAATAATGCTCATGTACTCCCCATTCACCCTGCAGCTATGATTCATATGCGTGTATATGCATAAATGAGAGATACAGGCTCAGAATTTACCACAAAAATTAAAACAGGAAGGCAGATGGCAGTCTTTTATTCCATCTGTATTTCACTTAATCAGCTACTCTTATCAGAACTGCTGCTTTGGAAATCAGTGTTTCTTAATTGTTCTTTGCAAACTAGAGACATGCAAGCTGCTCTTTTGTGAATGTTCTGCTGGCCAACACATATGCAATACCTATCTATACATAAGAAAAGTGAAAGGAAGTGAAATTACTGAAAAACTTTTAGCATATATTAGCTAGATTTAACAGAAATACTTTGCCTAAAGATAGACAAGTCTGGGGCTTTAATTTTCCTCTGTTTAAGCTGTTGTAAAGGAAAATGTCACCCTGATGTAGGGAGTGAAGAACCAAATCTCTTTTGCATTAATTAGTTAAATCTCAAATTAAATGAAGCTTGCGGTGTGGTGGGGGTGGGGGGGGAAGGAGAGAGAGAAAGAGGGCGGCACTTTTGTATCCATTCTTACCAGTCTGGTAGCTTGCTACTAGAAGAAAAGGAAAAAAAAAGAAAAAGAAAAAAAAAAAGGCTGGCAGGCTGGACACTGTCACAGCAGATTTGTGGAGTTAATTTGCCTATTCTGCAGCCATGTATTTTAATAAGATGTAATGAGCTGTTGAAAAGAGGAACGCTGCTTTTTTTTTTTTGACTGATGGCAGTAAGATGAAAACAAACGGCTTTATAGAATGACGTTAACTGGCACTTTAAAAGTTAATAGAGCTCCTATGAATCTGTGTTGGCAGCACCTGGAAGAAGCAGGTGGGATTTTCACTGAGATAAATGGCGAGCCAGGGGCAGAACAAAATAATAAACTCTTATTCGCAAGATCTGGATATGACACCAGACCTTCTGGCAAAATCTTTCTCAGAATTAGTAGAAATTTTATCTGCAGTGAAAGGTAAAAAAAAATATTTTGAAGAAAGTTTTGGACAAGTAAAATGTTCACAGTATTTCAACTGCAGACAGTTGTTTTAGAACAGTATTTTTTAAATGTATGCAACAAAATTTAAAATCACAAGTGTGATAGCTGGAGAAATATGTGAGCCAACCACAAGAAACATCCTCATTCCACAACAACTAGAGCTCAGTGGCCCCAAGTGTTGGATAATGAATTTTTCAGGATCATATCAGTTCTCTGCATCACAGGGATCAAGAGAAAGAAAGCATGTGCCTAAGAAATGTGTCCAAATTCAGCCCAGAGATACTTGCATACTTCCCCCAACTCCAAGGACAGTGGGAAATGCACACTGAGAGCTGAATTTGGGCCTCTTCCTTGCAATCCAAAACCAACATAATGGTAGAAACTGCTTTGATTTCATATGTTCCTTCTGGGACTTATTTTGCAGTGTGCAGAAACACAAAGGCTCTGCTTTTCTGGTTTGGCTGAGCTCCTTAAAGGGCAGCACCCAAAGGGAGCGATAGCAGCAACAGTGGTTTTCAGTCCCCTGTGTTTAACTCTTTGGGCTGGGCGCCAGCTGCGACACTGGCTGCCTGGAGAGCAAGTAGTTGATAAGCAAGTCTTTTGACTCTGTTCCATAGGTTGTTCTCATCAACACAGCAAAGGAAATGTGGCCTGGAGATGTCCATGAAAGGATGGCTAGAAATCTAGGTGAGAAACTATATTCAGTGGAAAATTATTTGTGGAGCTCCAAAGAGATCTTGTACTGTGCAATATTTACATTAGTGATCTTGGTGACAAAAAAAAGAGAATGCATTTATTGAATTTGCAGATGACAATTTGGGAGGGACTGCAAGTGTGCTGAAGGACGGGATTAAAATTTAAATTGATCATTCAGAAATGAACTGAAAATGTAGGATTCATTTCCACAAGTGCCAGGAACTGCACTTTGCAGTAATCAGCTTCAAGCATGGGGAATGGAAATTAATTAGCAAGACAGCAATTCTGCAGAGAAAAGCTTGCAAGTGGTATACTGGATCTGAGCTAAACATAATGCCAGCAATATAATGGTTTTCAACTCGTGCACATTCCAGCTTGGGATATGTAACCAGGAGCAGAGATTGACTAACATGTGAAATAATTCATCCATTCTATTTCTTCTGGCTATCATCAGTCTTTAGATCAGGGTTTGAGTGTTGTCCTGGGTACTGTAGTTTGGGGTACTGGAAAAAGCAGAGAACAACAGAGGGTATGATCAAAGGCTTTAGATAAATGGTCTACAAAAATATTACTCATCTCTGGTAATTTAGTCTGAAAAAGGAAATACTGATGAGGAGCACAGTGTCATAAGTACATAAAAAACAACTAAAAGGAGGAAAAGGATGCTCTGTTTCCATTTGCATGCTAGATAAGATAAACTGGAGTAGGTAATATGCAGCTAAAACACTCTTCACTTTGTAATGACAGAGAAGATGAAGACCTGAACTAAATTACCTGAAGGGTTGTAGAGATATTCAAGAATAGGTTTGATGAACAGATACCCAGAAGAACAAGGATGCAGCTGACTTTCCTTGGGCAAGGGATGAGCTGGGTGACCTTCCAGCTCCATGATCCTGCCACTGGCTTATTGGTTCGACTGTCATTTGCAGCCCACTGCCAACAACCTGGAGGGGCTGTAACAGAGCACAGCCCCACTCCAGACCTTGCACAGCCCTACAAAGGCTGATAGAGATTTACCTGGCAAGAGAACACGTGTAATCTGGCAGGTTGTGTCTTCCCAGAGCTGCCAGAAGATGGACAGAAGTCAGACTAAAATGCTGGTAAAGTAATAAAGAGGCTGAAAATAGAAGAATTCAGATGATTGTCTGTAGGGTGAGGTGCCAGATCCAGATGTTGGGCAAATCTTTGCTCTGTCTCTTTCAGTCTGCCTTATCTTCATCTTCTTTCAGTTTGCTCTCTTTGCCTCTTTTTATCCCTTTGGAGAAATTAATTTTGAATGTTTTTGTGAACAAATAAAGATCAGCGGCTTGTGGTTTTCATAACGCATCACTTTGTGGTATGTCTTTGTCTGCACATCACAAATTCCAGTAGATAAGAAAACTAAATAAATATTTCATGTAAAAAAAAAAAAAAAGTACCACAGAAAAGAGCTAATTAGCTGGATTGATATAAGTTGTTCTGTGACCCATGAAAATATGTTGGTCATAATGCTGTTGTTGATAAACTCCATGCAAACTCATTCAGACATGCTGTCAAGCTAGGAAAGGGAAACATGAAAAGCAAGGAGGGACACTCGAACTAAAACTAAAAGAAAAGTCAGGAAAGAAAAATTTTCTTTCTTTTTTTTTTTTCTATCCCACAATGCCTAACTTGGTTCTCTTGAAAGCTGCTGACAGCATCATAGCTAAAGTGGGTAAATAGCTTCCCAGAGTTATGAAACTGGAGTGGTGTGATTTGTTCTGCAGAGGGTGGAGTAAGAATGAAGGCAAGGCTTGAGGTGTGGTTTTTAAATGGTGCACTTAAGGTCATGGACCGACTGGCTCCAGTCAGATTATTGCCCTTATGTCTGCAGACAAGCCTCTTAATAGTATACCCTGCCTTTAGAAACTGCACAGAGGAAAAACAGTTCATCTCCAAGGTGATGTATAAGACTCAGCTACCCCCCTCACCAGAGAGAACTCTGCATTTTGGTCTCAGACTGTAATTCTTCATTGAGGTCATAGAAATGAGGACTTCTCTGTAATTGAAAGGTGAAGAGTGGAAATACGTTTTTAGAAGAAAGAAGAGGGGTGTGTAAAGATTCCCTTAAGAACATCTGTGTGAGTGTGCCTGGTTATTTGTATATTCTCTTTCATTTAGCAACCAGCAAAGTCAGGCTATGCACAACATTTCCATATTGGAAATCTCCTTTTAAGGCCAGGCAATCAGCTCTCCTGTAGCTCCTTCTTGCTTCCTCCTGTGAAGTCAAGCTTCGAGGCAGAGCGGGGAGCAGCTTGCCTCTCTGTGGCATTCCCTGCCAAGTAGAAACCTGTTCCTGTCATGAGCCTCTTCTGGGGAATCAAAAGGCTTTAAAGAAGCAATAGTGTCCCAGATTTGAAAAGTAGGCAGAATAAGCCACCATCTTCTCCTTTTATTATCTCAAGTAGAAACTGTGTCTTGGGCAACAAGATCCCTGTAATGGAGCCATGTCCATGCTCCTGTCTATCTTTTCAAAAGTGTATCTCTGGCTCCAGCAGATTTGGGCTTGGTTTCTCTTCTACAGTTTGACAAATTCCATAAATGTAGTGGGCTAATTACAACTACAAGACTGCTTCAGCATTCTTGACTACTGAATTATATCCCCCACATCTCATTCATATGAAAAATATTATTTTACTGTGCATTTTGAAGTAATTTGAGTAAGTTGATGATGTCTTAGATTGTAACAGATCAGAGGTCCTACTTCTGTTGTCAGAGTGGCAGATGGATCAACATCACTTGCCAGTAATAAATGTCATTTCTGTATGTCACTTGCTTTGTAATATTTTCACATGCAAGAATACAAGTACACACAGAAAAATGTCTAAAATTTTTAAACTAGATCTTCCCTTGTTTATTTCAGTGAAAAGGTGACAACTCTTGAGGAAAAGTTTTAGAGCAGATAAAGAGAGTGGGAATCAGATCCTCAAACTTATTTTCTGTGATATCTTCTAGAGTCTTGATCTCCATAAGGTTAGGTTTCTCAGTCTGCTTTTAGATCCAATGTCTCTGTAAAGCATATAGTATTACAAAGTCGGTCATATCAGGAGGAATGAAACTGGCAGCTTCTACTGAAAAGAAAAAAGCCTTTGTAAATACTAGAATCCAGTTTTAAGGTGCTTCTCAGTATGTAGAGGAGTTTCTCTCCTGCCCAGGTGGTGAAGTTCAACAGCAAGCCAGGCCAGACACCTGACATTCACAGGCTTGGCTCCTGCTTCACGACCATACGTGCCCAAAGCCACACCTTTCATCTGCACCTCAGCATCTTCTTGTCCCCATGGCCTGATACAGTGGGTGTAGTCACTTGCCATTGCTGGCCAGCTTTACCTCCCTTTGCTGTCATCCCCGGGCACACCCAGTGCCATAGTCATCCTCACCATCTGCATCACCCAGAGGTGCCTTGCTCACTTATTGGTTTGGGGTCCTGCCTTGCAGGGACCTAGAAACCTGCTGGGGCCTGCCTGAGCAGCAAAGGACTGGGAGAGAAAGGCTACATCAAGTGGGAAGTGAAGTGTGCTGAAGGGAGAAGGTGCAGCAAGCATGAAGATGAGACCAGTGCTGTGGGTCCCAGTCTCAGGGCAGCGCACCTCCCTGGGACAGCCTGCTCCCCATCAATGGGGCTTGGGAAGCCTTTGGGTCCTAGTTAGAGGCTGCTCTCCTCAAATTCTACCAAAATCACCTCAAATTGGAGATTGAGAGTTTCTAGGGACACAGAGCTGATTTTTGTAACGAATTTTGGAATGAGTCCAGGCTTAGATTTTTAAATACTTCATATGGCTCTGGGCAGTGGACTTGTATTTTTCAGCAAAGACAGGCCTCAGGCTCCTTGGCAAATCCTGGCTATAAGAGCAAGTGCAGTAACATGCAGGTGACTGTAAACTGTGTCTTGGCCATGCCACGTGTTTTATTTCCATTTGAATTTCCTCTGTCCCTGCATTTCAGTAATTTCCCCCCGTTTTTTGAGCACATGCAAAAGAAAAGTGATTAGACTGCAACCGAGTTGAGGAGAAGTACATTCCAGAGAGTACTATTTTCTTTTCAGTTTGATTTGATATTCTCATTCACCAGCACACAAAGTTTCCTCAGGAAAATACCTTCAGAGGAAACACTAGTCAGCATTTCTCTAATTCAGGGAAGAGCTTAGCTTAATGTACATAACAGTTTTCCACTCACTGCTGGTTCTGGATAGCGTCATGTTTGAGAAGGAGCATCATACCATTTGCATGTCCTTTAAAGAGTGTTATTCAAATGAAAGTGAAGTCCAAAGAACACTTAATTAATAACAATAATTGACTAATGAAAACAAATGAATAACGAATGATGCCATAAATGGATTTAATTACAGTCATGGTTAAATACAATGTCAGCACCTTTCTGTGGAACATGACCAACCCACAAGAGTTTTGAAATCCCATACTCCAGGCCAAGATTTTCATAGTGCTTCTTTCAGATGCCTTTTTTGAGGGGACTCAAGCTCAAGGTGAAGTAGTGCAGAGCACTGTTTTGCAGAACATGGGTGCTCTGGGCTTTCTAATTCAGGTACCAGTATGGTACCCTGAATTCTGCATTCCAGAATGAAGGGTCACCAGTTCACCTTTGGTAATCCCAGGCATATGTTGAAGCAGGTGCCCAGCCTACTGGACTATGAGTGTGGGGTGGGTTTTTTTTTAAATAGACATAAGCATGTTGAGCCTGCTTTATGTTTGTAAGGCACATCCATCCCAATTCAAGCAGCTGCAAAGTTACAAAGAATGAGTGCCTGTGTTTGATAGGTTAAAAACTCTGCCTGTGGTTAATTCATGTCTTGGAGCTCAAAGCTCTGAAAGTGCTGGGTGGATCATTGTGGTTTTTCAAAATTAAGGTGTTTCATTCGCTGTAGTTCTCCTCCTTTGTGTGTCATCATTTTCAAAGCTTTCATGGCAGGCTTAAATTTAGAGTCCTTGTGGCTTTGTTGGGGCACCACCTTTACCCTATGTGGTCACAATTTTGTGTTTCCTGTCTTGAAAAGGTGGTGCCAAGCCGGTGGGGAGCTTCTCAGTGAGGTAACCGAGGATGGGCAAAATAGCATCACATATCATTTCTTTTCCAATTTCAAGGCAAGGAGATAGGCAAGTAGTACGCTTAGGTAGGAAACATCATTCAGAAAGAATGGGCCAGATTTAAGTGAAGGCAGATGTATTTCATGGTCCCAGTGCTAATTTTGTGGTGGTAAGGAGTGTAAGCACAGCAAGATAGATAGGTAGATAGATAGATGTACATATAACATACCAGTGATTTCCTTGGAACTTCAATTACACTGTCTGACATGTAATTATATTTACAGGCCACCAACATTTTCCAATCCTGGTATCTAAAGTTAGCTTTCTAATTTTAAATCAAGGTTGCTAAATGAAGGAGTCCTGAGCTTTTAAAAAATCAGTAGGAAATACTGCCTGGCCAGCTCATCAGAAAACTAAACCATTTCAACAAGGAAACAACTATGACTTTAGGAATCCAGGTTTAAAATGCTGTCCTTTTTCTGCTGTGGAGAATAATATCTGGCTTGCCTGGAGACAGACAATTTATTAGTGCACATCATACATTTCTGTGTAGTTCTAGCCCTGAAAACATGTTTCCTAGTAAAGGATTAGGGAGAAAACTGTTTGTGAAACAGCACATCACTTTTCAAGTATAATGATCATACAGGTTTTTTCACAGTATGGAACTGTTTCTCCTTATACTGCAAAATCTTTTTTTTTTTTTCAGTGGTTGTTTACCCCCTTAATCATTGTATTGTGCAGAATGAAGGCCTGAAAGGTATCTCTAAGAAGTTTTGTTTCTTTGGGTTTTTTTGGGTATCATCTCTTCCTGTATTTCCAACACTAGAAATGCCAGGGATCTTCATCATTATCAGCATGTGTTTATTCTGAAGGCCTGTCACAGCCTCTGGAAAACCGGGAAACTCTTTTACAGATAAGAGGGAGTTCTGAGTTCTCCTCTAAATAGACCTCTCCTTAAATATCCATTTGGCTTTGGAGTATACAAGATTTTTAGAACAAAGAAAAAATGTCATTAAAAATGGCCTGTGTTCTAAAATGATCCCTTATGCTGTTTCAAGTTCAGTGGTTTTAAAGTTGTCGCGCAGGACAGGAGAGTCACATCTCCATTGTAAAGGAATAGATGTGACATGTTTGTACAGCACTCTGAGGGCTGAAAGCATGAAAAGTGATTTGTGTCATTGCTGCTTTTGTAGGGCAGAGCTCTGCTCGCATGAGTCATGCAAAACTATGGAAGGAAAGGGTTTTTTACACATAAGATTTTGTCTACAGTATAAATTAAATGAAAAACAGAAGGAAGATACACTGTATTGTCTTTCCAGATACAATTACCTTGTTGACTTGAATTCAATTCAGGAAAGTGTATTATTAATAAAAACCTACCATGAATATGAAGCAGATGTCCTAATCTGATACAACTGTAACTTGGAAAGAAGGGTTGCACTGAAGTGATTCAGTGGTAAATGAGGTAAGAGACAGAATAAAATATATAGCAGATAAGAGGCAAGCCCAGTGGCTCAGGCTTTGTGATCTATACTGTTACCCAAATATAAAATACTAGTCTCATGATGGATAAGATCATATTTTTGTCCTCCCTCGCATGCTCTTGTGTTCTGTAGTGAGTCCCTTTTTACTAGGTTCTTTGGCTATTGCCAAAGTCCTCTTCAGATTCAGAGGTAAAAAAAAAAAAGCAGCACACCAGAAAAAACCTGTAAATCTTTTTAGCATTGACTTTTGGGTTGAGAGGAAGCTAATTTGTAATAAAAATTTTGTATTGATAAAGCTTATTTCTTTTGAGAGCTCCACAGATATAAGCCCACATAATAAAAGTACCATGAACACATATTATTGAAATGGAAAATGAAGCTCAAAATATATACAAAGAAATGAAAAAAAAAAAAAAAGAGTATCAAGCTTTTAAAAGTGATCAGGTGTTTGGGACACATTTGTTTTTAGTGGTACTGCTCAAGACTTCCTATATGCACCTAATTTTCAGCACCTGCCAATCATCCCATGCCTACCCCTTGAAAATTACCAAACACAATACAGATTTTTTTTTTAATCAAATACACAGAAGTTCTTTGGAAGCTGTGTCCATAATTGTCAGCATTTTATGAGCGGAAGTATTTGTTTCTGCGCTTTGACTGCCTGCTTATACTGCAAGACCTTTGAAGAAAATAGCATGTTCTCCTTTGTGCTTTATACAATACCTTGCATAATGATAGTTAATAAACAAGCATGCAAACAAAAGGATAAATTCCATTTAAAGCATGTAGAATATTTGATGCTCTAAATACCTTTTTAATGGGGTAGTGGTTATGGAAGAGTCTGTTTTACAATGCATGTGGGTCAGCTGCAAAATAAGAAAACAAAAGCCAAATTTGGATTCATTTTGTGGCTCTGATCCATGTTCCTTTCATTAAAGCTCCTTCCTTCCCCAGCCATCTCTTGCATGAGAAAGAGACAGGGCAACATGTAGGATTATAAAATAACAAAATCTGAAGGGGATTTGGGAGACAGTGGAAAGAATAAACAGACTCAAATGTCAAGTTCTGCCAAGAAAGCACCTGGAACAAATGTATTTTTCTATTATTGTATGTTAAGTGGGTTCGCCTGAAGAATGGCTTGGAATTTAATAGCGGCATTTCCTGAGGAACAGGTTTGAAATGAGCTTAATCACAACCAAGTGATACTTTGCTAATTTTGAAAAGGCAGATAATTATTGGACATTTCCGTGGGCATTTGAAGGGGTGGGGTTTTGGAGAGACTTAGGGTTGTGGGGTTTTTTTTTCAGTTTAGAAAAGAACAAGCGAAAGCTTGTGAACCAGATGTTTCTTCTCAGATTACAGCAGCCTGCTTGGTCTACAAGTACAAAATGGGAATAGGCCTGTTGCAGTACCAGGTGCTATATCTAACATATAGCATTACTGTTACCATTGTTTATACAGTAGTCCTCTCGCTGAGTCCCAGGCATGCCGTAGGCTTACACTACCATGCTTAATATCTACAGGAGTCACTATGAGAAGGCTCCGAAACAAAGTTCTCTCTGTGTGAGAGAAAACCCTTCTTTCAGCTACATCAGCAGGGAGGCACTTAGACTATGGTATCACAATGTAGTGCAGCACCTGAAACTTCTGCCAGCTTGGATCGCAGCTGCTCTGTAGAAGCCTCCATTGAGTGCTACAATAAATGGCTTAAGGTAAAGAAATTGCATGGGTCAGCGAATGTGGGGTAGCCTTACTGTGACTCAACATACATATTTCAGAGCTGTCTAATGTTTAAAAGTTACAGTCTGGAAATAGGAAAAACACAAACAAGGGAGGGAAAAAGTCCAACATAACATCTACAAACAAGCCAGACTGGTTTTCTTTATTCTTTACACCCCCATCATTGTACCAACCAAATGTCTCTGAAGAGAAAGACGTTATGGATGTTCACATATTAATGTTTATACACAGAACTACCATTCCAAGTGTTTAAAACCCATAAATTGGACTGCATTTCTGTAGGATCCCTGCTTATATCTTAAATCACAGATAGACTTTCAAAAATTACCCTACAGCTAGCATCTCCTGCTTGTGTTGTCAGCATTTGCAAGGAGCTCAGCGCTCAAGTGCTTACACTAGAGTTTCACTGTCTTGAAAAATTCAGTCATTAATATGGGTGCTTAATGGTGGTCCTGAAAGTGTGGCAGGCATTGCTTCAGAAAGTCTGTGTCCAGTGCTGTGACAATAAGGAGCTTTCAAATCCAGAAGCAGAGTTTTCCCAGACCAAAGATTTTTATGGACACTTGTTTTATCTTGTCAGTGCTTGTTTGCATGGTACGCTATTTATGAAGTGTAAGATAACATCAACCCTATAAACATATATTTCATTTGTGGGAGTGGTTTATTTTCCATGAATATATTCACATACGCAATTTGGCTAAAGAGAGCAAGTTGTACACAACTAATCAGTGTTAAAGCAACAGCTTTATTCTATAACTTGAGAAGGAAACAGCTGAGTCATTATCAGCTTTGAGGGGTAAAAAACCACCTGGATTATTTTCTGCAATATAAGACCATCGTTTGTTGTTGTTTTGTTTTTTCTTCTCTTTGCTCATCATCCATCTTTGGTATTGTCCAGAATTTTAAATCTCTATGTTCTCCAATTTTGAGGAACATAAGTCATGCCTTTAGCTATGGGATATCCTTAAAAAATCATCCAGACTTCACTAATGCAGACCAGACTTTATTAATGCAGGTTGCAACTAACCAGTTATTAGGTGGAAGAAATAGAGAAAATAGAAACAGTTGAGTTCTTTCTACCTCTGAATAAAAGACAGATGCTTAAATATGAAATGAGGAGCTTACCTGTAGGAACATACTCTTGTGGGGGGCAAAATCTGTCCAAATTTTTGCAGGTATTTATCTACTTGAAGAAGTTAGTAGTCATAATAAGTGACTGTTTTACTCATACAAATTGTTACAAGTTTCCTATTAATGTGTTGATGGTATTGGTTGTCTGAAGTTCATATAGCCTAATTTTTACTGGAAAGTAAAAGGAGTTTATCTCAGAATGACTAGGAAAGAGAGATAGCTTTTACTTTTTTGTTTGTGATGTTAGCTTAGTTATGCTCCCAAGGAACATGAGAGTGGTTCTAGGTTAGACCAAAGGTCTGACAGGCCACCACCCTGTCCTCATCAGGGCCCAGTAGCAGATGCGTGGAAGAGAGTTGTCAGTGCATCGCAAATGTGTAGTGCTATTCCCACAGTATCTTCCCAGCCTCCAGTGAACTGTCTCAGGGAACTTTCCAAGAAAGACTTGCTATCTTTGTATAAAATGCAGAGCTCTTGCTGGACCTTTCTTTCATGTATTTGTCCAAATACCTTTTGAACCTCTGCTAACCTCTGGCATCAAGTGTGGCTTGTGGCAGTGAGTCTCACACTCTGTGTGCTACCTGGAGTGTTCTTTCTGTTCTGCAAACTTATTATTTCATTTCATGCTGCCTTGCTCTTGCATGGTGTGAGGCAGTGGACAAGCCTTCTCACATGCAGAAGACTGAAGAGGTACCAATTGCAGATCTGTCAAGTTCTTGCCCAACTCTTCAACCACCATCCCATATCAAAAAAAGAAGGAAACCCTCAAACCTCATTTGTGTTTGCAAAGGTAGCAATGACTTGTGCTCAGTTTTCGATGTGGTCTTTATGAGGAGGCAGATATGGAGTATGAATCCTTCTATAATTGTCCCTGACTTGGGAGTTTGGGCAATTCTGAACGGCATCCTAGCACCACCGCCCTTGTGATCTCCATACGGGGTGGGAGTGCCTGGAGGAAGGGACCATGGTCAGAGAAGTAGAATTGGTATTCTCATCAGTACACTGAGCTGCAACACATCTGCATATTCTGTAGGGGACATGAGCACCCATCTCCCACCCATACTGCTCATCAAAGGACTTGCAATACTCACATTCCTATGTGGACCTGGGCATTACTAAGCTCTTTCCAGTGTTCCACCTCCATCTGAAGAGAAGAAATGGGTACTTCTGAACAGGGTACTTCTGAAAACCCAACTGTTTTCAAGCTCTTGATGGAAGTTCAGCTCTTTGACAGTTCTGAACAGGGTACTTCTGAAAACCCAACTGTTTTCAAGCCCTTGATGGAAGTTCAGCTCTTTGACAGTTTGCCCATGGTTTTACCTTCTGATCAGGTTTGGAAAAATGCCTTTTTACTATTTTGAACACTTGAAGTTCTTACTAAAATAACGGGAGCTAAATATCCCTAAAAATCCATTTGTATATTTAAATTATTAAAAAGGAAATTAAATAACATGACTTTAAGTATTACATGTTCTATGACAACTACATCCTCAAATCTTTTAAGAGTGATCTGTGCCTCAAAAGTTTTGGTTTTTTCTTTTCCTGTCTTCTTGTGGTTCATCACACATTTGCGTGAACACAAGAAAGAGTGTGAGACCAAGCGGGACTCAGCTCAGCTCACCATGATGTAGAAACTGCATCATTAATGAGTATGTGTGTTTGTCCCACTTTGAATTCCTCTCTTTTAAACATGCATGAAAAGAACAGTACAAGGTTTTCTATAAAAAATTGCCCCTGCCCTCTACAGCAATATGAACACTTTCCTGCTTTGAGTGGAAATAGTTATTGTGGAATTAGAGCAATCCTTTTCATAGCTGCCTCATACTGAAGCTCCCAGTCATGCTATATTGACCAGCATTTTCAAGCTTTCCTGAGCTATTTCCAACTAGAGAGTTCCCAGCTTTTTATTGTCATTAGTTCATAAGTGCATGACCTACTACTTTTATTCTAATAGTTAGTTCACTTCTTCATGTATGACAGTTTGATCCTTTGCTGTACTGGCAATATCCCAAATTCTCATCAAAAAGTTTGATGTATGCGTTCCTGTGCATTCCTATCATTGTGCCAAGACCATTCACGAAAACAGTTGAAGAGATCATCCCAAAAGCTCATCCTTTCACTAGAGCACAGGAATGTTTTTGCTTCCATCTCTGATGTAGTAATCCCTATTGTGTATTTGTGACAAAGACACATCTTTCTCTTGACCCTAGCTCTGATTCAACCTCTTCACATAACTCTCGAAGTTGGCTGCAGCTTCCAGTACTTACAGACCTGGCTGACGACTTCTGCTGTGATTGTCACATCATGCTATTTCCATGCCCCAGCAAAGAGAAACGCAAAATTACGTAGGCCCCTCAGGACAGATCAGCAGTCAGAATGACTTTGCAACACTGCAGTTGGGCCAGATAATTTTTCTGCCATAGATTTATGTGCGTTGGTCATCTGGTAAAGATGCAGAGTTCTCAGGTGAGAAACCATCTTAGCAAAGTCTTTGTCCCTCAGAGAACAACTGTTCATGGGCCTTGAAAAACCCCACAAAACAAGCTTTTCCGTCTGTCTCCAGCAGACTCCAACCTTGTGGATGGTGCTGCCATCGTTTCTATTGGGTAATGTGCTATTCAGTCCTAAGGTCTGTCCCACTCCAGGCAAAACAAGGAGACTCAAATATCTCCAGACTTCTTGTCTCTCAGCCCAAGACAGGACTTTAACCCATTCCTGTATCCAGTACACCACACCGAAAGGCAGAAACACAGCAAGCATGCAAGTTTAGAAAATACTTCCATGTTCTTCATGCTGTTTAAATCTGTGCTCCATTTCCCCTCCTGCCTTTGGCACTGCAGCCAATGCTGTTATGCTTACTGAAAAATCTGGCAGAGGTTTTGTTCTGTTTTATTGTATAGCTACTTTATTTTTAAGCACAGAACTTTTCTACTTATTATCCCTTTTCTATTTATATGGGAGAGGAGCCCTTTGCCATTTGTTTTAAGGCAGCTGAGTTTTCCAAAAGCACTAGACTGGGCAGTTTTCACAATAGCCCCACAATTCTCCAGTTGTAAGATGCAGTTTTTCTTTGACAGATCTTTCCTGAAGATGGATCCTATTTTCCATATTAGGAAGATCTCTTATTCTTTCTGCTATCCTGTTTTGAGATAGGGTTAGCTGTGAAATCCTTCTCCAAACACCAGTCTGACACAAATTCCAGATAACTTTGTGTACCTTAATTTAAAGATAGCCTAGGTTTCCTCCACGTTGAAATCCTAGAAATAATCAGATCAGTCTGTGTCACTAACTGTTTCCCTGAGTTCACCCAAGTTTTTCCTTCAGTATTTATAGTTTTATTTTGTTTTTTCTTCTTCTGTGTTTAAGTTGGATTGAATCATGAACATTCAATCTAAGGTTACTTCTCTGAATATTTTGGTTAGTGTTTTCTCAAGTACTCACCAAAACTGAACCTAAGATAACATCTTCTTGTTCTGGTTCCACAAGAGTAGCAGCGAAACAGTACCAGTTAGGTACCCCTGCCAGGAACCTCTGATCTCTGGCATTATTGGTAGAATTTGTTCTCCAGCATATTTCTGAAAAATTACAGTATGTCAACATAGTACAATACTCAGAAATGTTTCTGTCTCTACTTGTGTTACATATTCATATTCTTTATTCATACCAAAATGTGACTTGAGCCTGTAGCCCACTTTTTTTTCCCCATTTCAAGTGATGATGGCTAGATATTCAGTTTTGTTTCTGTTTATCCCTGTTACCTTTCTGTTAAAGTACAGGATTACCCGTGGCTTCTATCATTACATGTGTTTTTGTGGAACAGAAAGTACTTCCAGCAACTGTATTTCCATTGTAACCCCTATTCCAACCATAGTTAGACCAGGCTTGGGTTATTCCTGCAATTTGATGTTTGACGTCCTACACCAGATATTCTGGTTTCTTCATTTCAAGATATGTCCTGTTCTTTATGTACAAAATTTCGTTTCTGTTCCCATTGACCACATCTATAACTATCATCTGCCTGGATGCTGTCTTCATTCTTATGCTCTGTCCATCTGTTCTTCCTTGTTCTTTTAGCTACCGCAATATCCTTTATCATGTGTGCTCTGTGGACTAGAACCAGGCATGGAGACCGTATTCATTGCTCCTTGATTTATAATATAAAGCTTTTCTTTTCCATTGTCACAGATGGTCAATTCCTCTTTCCTATCCCTCTCTCCTGTAGAGTTTCTTAAGAAACTCATCTTGAAAAAAGGGGATATTTGTCACTCATAATCCCAAGAGTAGTCCTTCCAAACCTGAGCCTGTCTTTGCTGGGATCAAAAAGGGAAGTAGGTAGCAGTGAATAAGCACAGCTTGTTATTGAAAACAAACTTCTTTGAAAGGAGTTATGTTGAATTAACATATAATCTTTTTGTTTGTTGTAAGCGAGCTGTTTAGATCGTTTTATAAATCCGTCATGGCTGCCGATTCTATATAAAGGATTGTTTTTGGAAAAGTCCCTCACTTAATTAGACTGATCTTCATTAATTTGGAATTAAGTATGGACAGCTAGAGAAGCTGCCACATGTGCACAACCGTTACTGTGCTGCTGCAAGTTCCCACCTGAATTTACCTTACAGTAGCAAGCTTATCCATCTTAACTCTTAGTGTAATATTGGACATATTTCAATGTATATCCCCGCAGGATATCAAATAGTCTTGAGCTCTTGGGAGCTAGAGAAATAGAGCTAGATAAATATTCATGATAATTTAAAAATAGAATTATGTAGCAAGTTTGCTAACTTCCATTGGTGTCGCATTGAGATATGCTTTTAATACTTTAATACAGAGTTTTAGTAGATTATAAACAAACTAAAATTGTAACAAGCTCATCTGGAGACCTGAGAAAGCTTTAGTGTCAAACCTCTTTGCTCTGTCCTTCCTTGGAGACCTAAGATCAATGATTCTTACTTGAAACGGCAGGTGTTTTGGTTTTAACTGCAGGTCTATTATGTTTCAACCAAAACCTTGTATTAAACATAGGAGTTACAGTAGCCTTCAGAAGATTTTGGAGATCACATTGCCCAGAATTCAGAACCAGCTTTGCCTAATAATTTGTAGTGATACCAGGAAGTACATTTTCCAGGCTTTCATTCTTCCTTAAAAAACAAACCAAAAAACCCCAACAACTTCTTAACAGCAGCCCGGTCCACAGAAAGATGAACTACCAGACTGAATATTTGTCAACCAGAAATCGGTATTTCTGCAACAGCAGATTATAAAGCATTTCAGCAGCAAGCCTCAGTTCTGGTGACAGAGATGTCTTGGATTATAACAGCAAAGTACATAACAATAGCACAACTGGCTTGACTAGTCACAGTATGTTTATTTTTATGACAGTGAATACAGACTATTCATAATATTTTTCATGAGCAACACTACATGTCATTCACAAGAAACTTAATTGTGCTGTGTGGCCATTGCACAAGCTCCATACATTTTGAGTGGTGGGCCTGTCATGATGTTTAATAACCTCTGGTTTGACTTTATCAGTTCTACATATGGAGAAGTGAGAAGGAAGGTGACATTTCTGAAACCGTGCATCTGTTCAGTGAGTAGTTTTTATTGCCACTTTACCTAGCTCAGAGAGCTCAATTCAACCAGAAACACAGCTTGACTGTCTCCCTCAGGGTGGCACAGAGAGCCAGCAGAGAGGTCCATTGTCCCTGCCATCCATCCATGGTTTTCCAACTTAGCAAAAGGTGGGACAGACAGAAGGGATAAGCAACCAGGGGCTGCTGCCTTTCAGCTCCAGTAACAGCCAGCTGGAGCCAAATGTAGCCATGCAAGACCCAAAGCAGGGCTAAAGCTGTGCTGCAAGATTCTCTGACATCGGGAAGAGCTGCCGGTAAGAAAAAACCCAGCTGAGCTGCCACTTGGCCATGAGAATGCAGGGCTGGTGCAGCTGGAGCTGCATATGCTGACTGATTTGAGGCTTGAGAGCATCAAATCTTTCATTGTGTGAAAAGCTTGTTTCTCTGTCTGTTTCTGATTCCAAACTTGCAAATTCATGTGTTTTTTTCACCAGCAATCTAAATAGGAGTCTTTACTATATGGAGGCCAAACAGGCTCTCAAGTCTTTGCAGTATTTGTATAAACCAGAATACTACAGATAAGTGGTTAGAAGTGAGATCAGTCCATCCCATGTCAGGTACCTGTTTCTACTCTGTTCAGTTAGCTAAGTACTGAACTAAAACCAAACCAAACCAAAATCCTCGTACGTAGTCCAGTTTGTATGAGCACAAGTCACCCAGCAGACACTGCTAGAATGACACAAAATTCAATTTTGAACTTAATAATTAAAGTGCCAAGAAAGCCCCAGAGAAGAAAGAGACAAATCTTTCTTTGGTCTGTGTGTATACTGTAAGTGTAGAGCCAATTTGGGGCTTTTAAGGTATTTGCTTAGGATGGGACTCTGTCTAAAAATATTAGAAAAAGGAGACAATGAAACCAAAAAGCAGGATATTCAAAACTGATAAAAGGAAACACTTTCTCACAGGGTGTATGATTAGACTGTGGGTTTTACTGCTGCAGGAAGCTGTTGAAGTGAGAATTTAGCACTATTCAAAGAAGGGATGAGTGTATGTATGTGGCTAATCATAATTTCTGTAGACAAAGCTAAGTGAAAAGAACAGAAAACCCAGAGCACAACCGCCTTCTGCAGCATTTCTGGAGCTCTCCTCAGAACTTTGCTGCTAACTTGTGTCAAAGACAGACCAGGAGTAGTGGGACATGTATGGACCAGTCTAGCTCTGGAAGGTGGACCTTAGAGGGAAAACCCAAAGCAGAGTCTTTCACAGGTGGAGAAAAAGGAGGGAACAAGTCCAGCTGAGTTCGTGATTAGTGAAGTACAACAAAGAAAGAAAGTAGTATCCATGCTAAATTGTAAGTTTGATTTAGAAATTTTTGTTACAGTACCCTGTAGCGACAAAGCGGTTGTATTTAGAGGCAAAAGCACAGAACAGAGACAAGAGGCAGCTCCATCAGTGTGAGCATCTTCCTTAGCCATGGGGCACACCAGCAGCGAGCAAAGGTAGCAAGAGGCCTGGGAGAGTCACCTGTGGCTCACCTGCAAGATACTGCAGAACATCATAGCTTTGGACACAGATTTAGGTCCCGTCTGCTTCTCCCTCCCATCCTGAAGTCTTCCCTGCTTCAGTTCCTCACATGTAGTTTAAAAAACTT
The DNA here is from genome assembly GCF_036013475.1 of Columba livia. NCBI lineage: Eukaryota > Metazoa > Chordata > Aves > Columbiformes > Columbidae > Columba > Columba livia. The sequence continues at coordinate 141,332,925 of NC_088602.1, read as the reverse complement.
TCTGGTAAAATTGCTTTCTTTGAACCTGATCTTGCAAAGTTTTGCTGGGGGACATAGTACTCTCCTGAGTTAAACATTTAGTTTAGTGGGTTGCAGATTCGGGATTTGGATCCTGAACTTGACTGTGCACCATCAGCTTCAGAGGTGCTCCACAATGGTGCAGCAGCTCACCTACACACTGCTAATTATAGCACCTATAGCTCTCAGTTTACTGGGAGGGGGCTAGAGGGGCTTTGTTCTTCCTTCTCACCTCTTGGTTTTTCGCTCCTATTTCCAATGTGCTTCACATTTTTCCCCCACAGCACTATGGCTTTTCTCCAGCACCTCCATCCTACATGCTGGTTGCAAGGAGGCAGAATGAAGCATGAGCGCTGGAGAGAGGCACATGTACCTATGCCCGGCTGCAGCCGTCTCCCCAGGCTGCCCCTTATCTCCCTCCTTGTCTGCCTGCTGCTTAGGCAGTGGTTGTGCACAGCTCTGGGCCTGATCCGCTGTCCTTTTCTCTCAAAGGGATCCATCAGCTGTACTGCAAACAGGAATACTTAGGAGGGGAGAGCTTTCTCACAGCGGGGAAGGGTAGACAAAACCTGGCCCTCCACTAGTTCATGTGAGAGAAAAGTAGGAACAGTGAGCTGTACGGTATTGGGAGCCACCTGACATAAACTGTGATTTTGACAGACTGCTATAAAGTCAGAAGAGTAGTTTAAGTGCAAAAAAAGAGTCAATGCAGTAGAAAACCCCACAAATAGAACACAAGGTTTTTATATTTTATAGTCCTAAGTTAACTCCATGCCACAGAAACAGGACTTTTAGGAAAACATGACTTCTTTCTTTTTTTTTTTTTTTAATCTTGCTTGAGTATTGCAGCCAATAACTTTCAATTAACTTCTTTTACTGCTCCCATCAGTTGCTGGCACCTAAACAGAAGGATATTTAATTTTGCTGAAATGTGAATAGCAATTTGGTAGGAATAAAAAGTCAAAGTGAAGCGAAACCTTTTCAGCCTCTGGCACATCAGCAATACTTCATTGACTCAAGGGGTCTCTGCACTCAGCTGTCAAAATGGTACAATGGCTATTATGATATTTCTTAGACAAAAAAACCTCTGAAGGCAATTTGCAGAGCTTTGGAACACACAGTGTGCAGGTAGGCTGACATGCCCATTGGATTTATGCAGGCTTTTTAAAAGCCTTGCTGTGCACCAGAGGGTTTGTGAGTTTTTTAAATGAAAGGAATGCCTTGAAATTGTATTCTACAGATGGTATGAAAGGACTTGATCATAAGTTCACTGCAGTCAGTAGAGAGACTCCTACTGATTTCAGTATGCTCTGAATCAGCCTTGCTCATGGTATCAAAAGCCCATTTTAAATGACATCATCGTTTTACAACTAAAATGTTAGTGGATTATATGGGGTGAGCTCAATTCAGCCTATGACTGCCTTGAAATATACAGCATCTCTCATACTATGTCTTGAAACAAAAATCCCTACATGTACAGGCATGCTTCTTGGATCTGATCTATCCTCATGAAAATAATAGTTTGAAAAATCTCCATGAGGTTTCATTAAGAGAGATTCTCATGTTAAGGGAATGTGTATTTGCAACAGCCAAGAAAAGGTAGGGGGAGGGGAAGACAAAGAACAGAGAAGAAAGCCTAGAACTAAAAAGACACTTATGAAAATTAGACAGAAAAGAAACGTTACTCAGTTTCTAATATCTCCCTTTTAAAATCTGTAATGAAGTTTTTAAACATAATAGAAGTGCAGCGTTCAAGTAGAAAAATGCCTTACACAGCATGACATTGTTTTGTTTGCCAGAATATATATATATATGTATATATATATATATAATTACATTAAACATAATTTTTCTGTGTTTTGTCAAGTTGTTAGGAAAGACAAGTGATCCTCTGGTCAACTGAAACCAGGTGTGGGAGGGTCATGGCTAATGAGATGGTGTCTGGATTAACTTTGCAATTACATGTCTAACTAAAAGACTGCCCTTAAAAAAACTAGTGTCTGAAGGAGAAATATCTTTCCTTTATGCTGAAAAGTCTTTTAATAATCTGATCTTTACCTGAGAGAAATGTGATTAAATATAGAATTATTAAGTGAACCACTGTCATTGAGAACTTTTTTTTTTTTGCAAGACTGCAAAAGTCAATAATATTCTTGCATATACAGTTCAGAAATAACCCATTTTGAGTAACCTAAACTCTTCAGGTTTTCTTTCATGTATTAGAAAAATTAATGAAATAATAGGAGTGGCCAAAATAATTATTTTTATTATTCCCTTTATTTCTGTGGAATTTTACCAAGAACTGTGTTCTTCTTGGAAAACCCCATAACTTGATTAGGAAAGATCATAATTAAATTAATAATAATAGTATAATGAGACTTTAGAAAACCTCTGATGCTGTTAAAAAAAAATGCCTCTTCACACCTCTTTGAATGTAAAGAGGCTTTAAAATTAGGTGCAAATGAAGCTGTAGTGTAAATGGGAATCAAAATTGCAGTTTATAATACCTCATGTCCTGCTTGAGCTTTCCGAGTAACTTTGTGAATTGCCTGGTAACATTGGCTCAGCTGTACAAATAACAGGAAGAATCATCAGGATACAAAGAATAACACAGAGAATTTAAGCCAGACACTAGAGAAGAACTGGAGTTTTATTTTTAGCTTTTTAGCTGTAAAGTTTTATTTCACGAGCCACTTCCTTTGAACGGGCTTGGCACACCCTTTGCAAGCAATGGCTGGGTGCACAGCCCTCCACCTTTTGAAAGCAACGAACGAGGCAGGTGGTCAGGATCTGGCTTTAGTAGCCATGCACTCAGAGACAAGAATGTGTTGGGTTTTTTTAACTTGGGCAGATTCAAACCCTCTTCTTTTATCCCAAAACATGGGAAGTTGGATGAAATTTGCAATATTTATTGTGCTGTATTTTATTGACAAAAGGTGCATCTTCTTTGAATAACAGAGAATCTAGCTAAAAACGTGAAATAAAGTTTTTCAAAGTTCTTCAGAAATATTCACTGGGCATAGTATAAATAGGCCTGTGATCTGTGTTTCGCCTTTCTAAAGGCTGTTAAAACAGCTCTTGTTTTCCCCCAGGAAACCCCTGACACCTCCCCTTATGTAGGAAAATGTCTTACACATCATCACTTTCCATTGCTTCCAGTGCTTCACGTGACAGTGGCTACAGTCTCAGTGTGGAAGGCTGGGTGTCACAGTCTACTTCGGAAGTATTAAAACCAGTGCTTGATGGTTCCCCTCACTCCAAACGGGTGCAGACTGTTTCCTTAGTGTAGCACTTCAGTAATACTTCTGCTGTCTAAACATACTGACATGGAGGGGTCAGCAAGACACTGAAATGTAGATGTGGTACACTGTAGTACCAGACACTCCGGCTTGCCTGGGAGAAATATTGACTCTCCTCCTGACTCTCCTCCAGGACCTGGAGAATTTGAACTTAGCCTTCAGGAAAAGTTCTGCTTGCAACCATTATATTCAATATGAAGAACCATGTCAACCTGTTACAGCAGTCAGATATAATGCACTACAGCTTCTAGCATCTCAGTGTTTTCTTCATTTTAAATACCCACCACTTAGATTGACAAGGAGACATAACCTTAACTGTAGTTATGGTGAAAAGCTGCACCACACACTCCACTCCCCTTGGTGCTTGCAGTGATGGCTTACAGTGTGCAGATCAGTTTGGGCTACATGTGTATGTGGCCATCAACTTTTGCCACAGTTTGCAACAAGCAGAAATCTCAGCTGCTGTGGCAGCACTACTAATTTTTCAGCCAAGCTTCCATATACTTCAGTGCTCTTTGGAATTTGGTCCCTCCTCCACAAGCCGGCTGTAGATTAATTTTTCTATCCAAACAACTAGCCAAGAAGGGAATTGTTCAGGTCTTGAACTTGGTCCCTGGCACAGATCCCAAGGCTGAGAGGAGCGCTGCACATCAGTCCTCTCGAGCTTCCTCCAAACTTCAGAGCACTTCCAGATGGATGGAGGGCTGCCACAGTGTAGCAAGGAAAGATTGCATGTGGGAGGGGACCTTGGTGTCCTCCCCACCACCCTAAAAGAAGTGGCTGGCTTTAGCCTTGACTATTACAGCTTTTCAAGAAGGTCAGCCTTACATGAGGCTTAATTATGGGAGTTTGTTTCAGTTTATTTATGATTCGTTCTGTGTCAAATCAGATAGACCTGTACTCCAAAGCTGAGCTAGCAGCTCTCCCAAACTTTCTAATGATCTGGCATGGCAATTGTTAACAAGAGGCTGTGATTTACTGCATGTTTTGCTGCCTTCTCTGCCTGCTGTGATAAACTTGATAACTGTGCAATTCAAACATGAAGGCTTAGGAGAAACTGGGTGACCTAAACATGAAGGCTTAGGAGAAACTGGGTGACCTGTGTTGAACGTGTAGATGCAGCAGGCAAATCTCAGTCTGACTTCATATACTCCCTGTTGTACTTTGATGCAACCAGAACCTCAGGCTTCACATTTGGATCTTCTTGGGCATCCTCAGAATCCACTCTGAGTGTATGAACACCAAGCCGTCTAAAATACACTGAGTCTAACTGGATAGCATTTACAGAATAATGGACCTTAGCAGGGTTCTTGCTGATTTTTTCTGGGAGCCAGCCAAATCACACTTAATTCATGAGTTCTGGCTTCTCTATTCTTTATTTCTTTAATGTAATGAAATGCGATAGATCCTCAACTGCTAGAAATCATTTCAGTTCCACTCACGTTAGTGGAGCTTGACTGGCTTACCCCAGCTGAAAACCTGGCTTGTTGGTCTGACTTGGACATATTTTGCTCAATTTCCTCCTTCCTTTCCACTTCTACACTTTTTCCTTCTAGACACTTTTTCCAGCACTTTGCATCCTTCTCTCTCTTAGCTTCTTAAAACAACCTTCAGCATTCTCTTGTTTTCACTTCCAGTCTCTCCCCACAGCTCTCTTAATTTTTCTCTCACTCTCATTGCTTGTGGACGGATCCCAAAATCTCTGTGGTGTATAGAAAAATATCAAGAGAGAGTTTGGTGCAAAAGTGGCTGTATGCATCATATTGTTTGTGCAGGTGACATCATTACACAAGAAAACTTGGTTTTATACTTATATCCAGAATCTTGTAAAATCTTCAGTGTATGCCAGTATTTTCTGGTTTCTTTTTTCTTTTCTTTATATCCTTTTTTTTGAAAAAAAAAATATATAATAAGGGCTTCTTTTCAGTATACTAGAGTTAGCTGATTATGGTATCCACAAGAGTACATTTTCCCTGAAGTTAATGTGGCCAAAGAGAAATATGTTAGATAGACAATGACAGGAGATGGTTCTGTTCTTTGTATACATGATATACCAAAAAATGGCCAAAAGGGAAAAATCATTCAGGGCTAGTGGGCATCCTGATCAGTGGGACTTGCCTCCCTAGCATGTGACTCTGTCCAAACACCTGTATGAACCAGCCGCCCAACATTATAGTCTTCAGTCTTTTGATTATACTTACCCAATACACCCCATATACCCAAATATACCCTAATATTTCACCTAATAATTTCAGGGAGACATTGTTTTTATGTTTTCTCCCTAAAACTCTTACTCACTTGAAAGAAACATGGTACTAAGTCCACCAAATATTGCTTTAAACTTTGTAATGGCTTGCAATGCTTGTGTGTTGTCTCATTCTTAGTTTGTTGAAAACTACGGAGCTTGCACTGGCTTTTCTCCAGTGATGTCTTTGCCCTTTTTGGAATAAAACCAAAAAACTAAACTATTATTTTCCTGCCACCCTGACAGTAAGTTAATTCCACACATGATCCTTGTCAGTCAGTTGTTTCCTAGTCAGGAAAGCCAGGGCTCAGGAGGGCTGCCCAAGTGTCATGGCTTGTTCTGAGGACTGGGTTTCCGCAAGCTTTAGTTTCTCATCTTGAAATGACATTACAGTCATCATTTCTCAATGTCACATGCCCAGTGTCTCTGGGTAGCTTTATAAAAAGCAATTAATTCTTACTTTAGACATGCAAGGCAACCTTTTTCCTTTTTTTTTTTTTTTTCCTTTGGTCTTCCTCAGAAGCTTGAAGGAAGAAGGAAAGAGCCATCTTGCAATGACAGAGCCTATTTCCTATATTCCTGCTGCTGCTCTTTCTTGTCAGATCCAGGGCTCCACTCATCACCATATCTGGACTTAAGATAACTTCAAGTTGGCTGAAGTTTCTGGCTGCTGTTTTGCTCTTGCTCTTGATTTTCTTGCTGCTTTGTTTTAGATCTGGGGACTCTCCCCTCTTTCTGCATGACACAGTTGGGTTTGTCTGCTGGTATCAGTTGAACTTCTCTGAACTCTCTTCTTGGAGACTGCAGAGATCTTGAGCAGCAGTGACTTTTCATCTCTCCTTTTTTCCATCTGCGGCACATAATTTAATTTGCTGTGTACTTAAGTTGCTGTAGTCTCACTTTCCTCTTTGAGCTTAATACACTGGTGTCCGGGTGAAAATTAATGGGCTGTGCTACACAGGAGGTCAGAGTAGATGATCTGGTTGTCCCTCCTGGCCTCAAACTTTATGAAGCCTGCCTAACTGACATTATACAATAAATCAGGAGAAACAAATGAAATGAGAGACCATGGTCTCTCCTACACACACACCTGCTGACCGTAAAAACTGAGGAGAGAGGAACTGAGTGATGAAGGGATACAGCAGCTTTTACATACAGGTTGCCAGTTCAAATCCAGCCATAGATGACTGAAAGTTTTTACTGACTGGAGGATTTGTAGCAGCCTTTGTGAAATGAGTTTGGTGGCCTCCGTCCATTTCCCATTAAGCATAAAAAACTCAACAGCCTTTTAATAGGTCCCATAAAATGGTGTAGGATCTCCATTTTAGAGGTTTTATTCGTATCAGTGTAGGGGTACATTGGCCGAATAGTGATTTTCCTTATACTGTTGACTAGTTTGTGGGACAAACAAGGGTATCTGGTATTCAGAAGTGCCAGCTTCCCAGAAGCCATAAATGCCACACTGCCATGTGGAGAACATAGTAAACACACACACTCCAAAGCACCTTGTAATGTTCAAGTTCTAAATTTCTTTTGTTTTGAATACAGCAAACTTTCACCACGAACAACAGCTTTACAGATATTTTCTCCGGGGTGGGGGGGATATATATATAAAAAAATATATAAAGAATAAATCCACAGTCAGTTTCCCACCAGGAAAAAAAAGTATAGCTGTGCTCATGCTTCTGCCTTGGAGCAGTCAGCTAGTCCATGCAACTTATTTAAGAGTCTGAAGTAATAGTATAAAAACAGACAGTCTCACACTGTCCAGTCGACATTCATGTGACATATGTAGTCACCAAGACAGTTAATCTATCCCATACCTTGCCTCTGGCATTTTTCAGGGGCTCAAGAGCCCCTGACTTTCCACACATCCAGCAAGATATTGCAGGTCCACGGGAATGCTGGCAGGTCTTCAGCCTATTCCCTGGATATTTCTAAGCATTCCTAAGAAAAAGTCTGACTGAATAAACTGTTCTGGAGGTAATGACCTGTTTTAACTGTCCCCTTTCCTAAGAACTCTTTGCAAGAACTGGGAACACTGAGCACATCTCTAGAAGTAATGAGACCTATGTGCATCTTGGTACACCTAGTAACACGGGTGAAGGAGATTCTGAAGGGGCAATTAAAAGAAGCTCTGAGGCCAAAGTGCTTAGCCAGCCAGGTTGAACCACATGTCTAGTGAATAAGTCATTTTTAGGGATACAAATATGCTGGAATTAAATTTTCACCATGCAGTTGCTGCTATCCTAATTTCTTAATTCAAGAGCTCATCTTCCTGAGCTGAAATCTCCAAGGGTCATTTCTGGATGGTAGAGTTTTCTCAGAGCAGCTTCAAATAAATTTTGGTAAAGTAGTCAACCCTTACCCATTATAACAAGTTATAAGAATTTAGTATTTCAGATTTGGAAAAGACCAGTTCTCTAATTTGCTAAAGCTTGTGTAACTTTGGGTAGGAAGAATGGTCTGAACAGATCTATATCATTCACAACAAAAGCATCTCCGTGAAATATCTGCCCATAAGATTCTGCATTACACTCACTTGCTGTGGCTAATAATAGGTAGATGTTATTTTACATATTGAGTACAGTATGGAAATTAATTCAAAAAGAAGCAGTTCAATGATTCATTAGGTATTTTCTGTATCTACTCAGGAATAGAATAGGCCGTTACATGAATTAATTATTCTTATGAATAAGAATCACAGAGGTAACACAAAAACTGAATGCAACAACACTGCAAACTATGGTCAAGCGCATCCTCAGAAGGCAATTAATTCTCCAGGCATACGGTCTGATTAGTACTGTAAGCAGCTCCAACCATACGGAAGACTTTTGGGGGCCCTTGAGTAAAAGTAAGTAACTGGGTTCTGGTGGAACTTCTCTTTCACCCACCCCCAAAGGCTTCATCTTTGAACATTCCTCACATGCGTGGCTCACACGATCGGTACTTCAACCCTGGCACGCTGCAGCTGCGCACACCCAGTCCACAGGTGTTCAGGTTTCTGTTGGCTCACCAGCCAGCTGCAGCCAAATCTGTCTATTGTCTCTGAGAGGGGCTGGCGTGGGCGAGGAGAGAGGCGTATCACTGGCAGTTGTTGCCCTGAGAAGGGAAAAGAGAGTAATTCCGTCATTAATCCTTCCCAAACGGCTCACCCCTTGGAGGAGCCCAACCCCTGACCGTGCAGCGGTGCCAGAACAAGAGGGGCGCTTCTGAGCCCGTCTCGGGTGGTAGGTGATGACTTTATGGGCACAGGTGCCGTTGCAGTGCTGAGCCTTTCCCCACCGAACACCTGCTGCAAGACCCCCACGGCCCAGTGATATATATGCAAACATGAATCTCATTGACCAAGAGTTGAACTCTAGTAAAAATCACTTTATGGCCTTCTTTGTGACCAGTGCAATGAATCCAAATTTCTTCTGGGTTTTTTTTTTTTTTTTCCTCAGGCAAATGGTCCCAAACAGCAAAACAAACACTTTTCTTTCCTCCTGAAACCCAGCTCTCAGCTCACGCAGTGTGAAAAACCACACTATGGAAAATCATGGAGGAGCTGACTGCCTGTCTTCCCTGTCAGTTTAACAGACCTGTGTTTGAAAAGAGCATGTTGTGGTAAAAGGCACTGAAGACATGCATTGGAAAAAGCTCATGAAATCTGAACATCAACTTGAGACAGGGAAAAGCAATTTAAAAAATATCATTTCCAGTACATCTGAATTTACACTTTCACCCTTAGTACTTACTAGAAACCTCACTTAAGCAAGAGAACGTATCTTAAACAGATTTTCTCTTTTATTCTTTAAGAGAACAAATCATAAGGAAAAAAATCTGTAAACTAGTTTCTCAAAACAACTTGACTGATTTGCAAACACTAGTCACCTATTACACCCCTCTAATTAAAACCAAATGCACTCTGCCAGCCTTTCTTCCTGTAAGAAATAAATTGTTAATGGAATTAGGAGAAATGGTAAATACTGTTACCAGTAGGATGGCTTTGTTGTTATATGTCTTTCCCCATCAATGTATGTTTTATAAAACACTGAAGTTCCCACAGTTTTGGTTTTTTTATGAGTGTCACCATGCAATACTACTTATCTGTGAGTTATATATCTTACTTGCAGTACAGACTCTGCTATGGAAAACACACCATTCTTGCTGCATCCATGAATAAACAGGCAGGCACACACTTGTAAAGCCACTATGACAAGTTAATGCACAAACAACCCTCAGGCTTGCACCTCCCATTTCCAAAATGAGCAGTACTTGCTTATTTTTGTTGTTCACATGCAGATGATTCATTAGCATTCTGAGTCCTTTATTTCTACTTACCCTTTTCTCTCAATTCTCTTTTGATACAAAAAACTGGATTTTGTAAGGCAGTGTGGTCCACTTTGTCGGAGTAGAGGTGTTTCATTTGTTATGTTCATTTTATGAGAGGAGAGTTTGTGAGCATTTTCAGTGAGAACTGCCTGCTTGTGAAAAGTTAACTGCCTGAAAAATAAATTCATATCCTTATTTACAGAACTGGTCAAAGAAATGCAATGTCAGCAAAGATAACAAGTGCCTATACAAGTGTCTGACCCAGGAGAGTTTCTTATGAATGACAATTTTGCAGACTGTTCACAAAGGCATTTATTTTATTAACTGACTCTTCTCAAGCACCCTAGCACTCCTGTGTATACACAGGTTGCATCCTCCAAGGGCCCTTTCTTAAATGCTTTAAAGGAAACTCCACTTATAAATTAATATCTTAAGGTTTTTTTCCAGTACTCTGGGAACTTAGTGTTTTATATGGGCAGTGCCATGACCTCGCTGCTTGTAAAGCATGGTGAAGAGAAGAAAAATGTCAGTGAGGACATGAGTATTATGGAGGGAATTGCACATCTATAAGCTTCTCTGCTGAAAAATCCCTCATTCTGTGCTGGAGAAGGACACAGCTATGTGTGTCCCTACCATAGTCCTCACGCTGTGGTTGCATCCCACACACCTCTGCCTCCGCAGAGCCTGAGCACTCTCGGGCTGGGCAGTGACAGGGCAGGAGCAGCTGGAGAATATCTCCACATAAGATGCTTTGCTTGACAAAACACTGACTTACTGCAAACGTGCTCTTTTATTGAAATTAACACTGGCAGCAACTTTAATGGGGAAGATTTTGCCAAGTCCAGCGAAGGATGTCTGCTCTAGAGAACAAGATCTGCCCCAGCAGAGATGGCACGGGCATCTCTGGGTTACTAGCTGCCTCAAAACGAGCCTCATGCCAGGGGAGGGAAAACTAGTTTTTCAGCAGTTTTTACAGCATCTTCCTGAGCTGTGGAAGACTTACATTCAGGTTGTTTCTTTAAGAAAGATGTGATTTAATTTACAAATATGGGAACTTTTAGCATCTTGGTTTTTATCATTGAACAAAATGTTATTTAGAGTTCCAAACAATGAAGGTAATTCATAAGCAAGTGTACTTGGTTCAACATGGGAGTTTTGCATGAATAGAGTATGCATTTTGTCATCAGACGTCCAGCTGTTCAGAGCTCAGCCGTATTAATCATCTCTTCACATCCTTTAATTTGTAATTCCCAGGAACTGCAAAGGAAGCTCAATACCAATGCAAAAGTCAGACTATCACTTTGGACAATAAATTCATGTAATCTGTATATAAAGTGGTGCATGTATATATTAATATGTATGCATATAGTGCTTTAAACAACACAGGGAATCAGTACAGTGTGTGCAGTTATGTCTAAGGTGTAATCTAGAGATGTGATTGCAGCATCTGATCTAATTTTAAGCTAAATTCATTACCTTGTCCAACACTCGGTGCCTCCTACCTAAGCAGTTAGGGCTCCCTGGCCTCCGTGCCACTGCCACTCCAGTTGCAGGGGTGAGGGGCAGCTTTAGGGCAGCTTTGATGTGTCTGTACCTGTGGCCCTATCTCTGATTACAACAGGAACATGCCAACAGGGAAGTTCCAGCTCTGAGGAGCCTAAAGCTTGTTATAAAGGCGTGGTATATCACTAAGACCCAAACTACAATGTCAGAAAAGAGAGAAGGTTGTTTTTAGTATCTTGTGACAGTCTCTTCGATATACTGCTGCTGCATGCAATCCTGGACAAATGTCTCTCCTGGCACGTTCCTCCTCTTCCCCATCTGTACTGTGACAATGAAAGCTTCTTCCCTCAAAGCAGTCCTGATCTTTGACTTTTAGAGTATAAAAAACAGTCACAGATCTGGATATAAGTAGTTGTTCCTATGGGTTAATTATTTGTCCTGCAGGGTAAGCCAAGAATACAGTATCTCAGGGAGAACAAGGACAATTTGGCTGGAATGAAGATTGTCAGTGCTCCCCCACGCAGGTCCCAACCCAAGGAGACCTACAGAAACCTTGCTCCAGTGTTTTGGCCTTTTATTAGCTCTGGTTTGGATTAATTTCCCCAAAACATTTCTGAATTATGTAATGCTTTCTGCAGCTCAGTGTTTTTTCTGTGCTATCATCTTAACTAGTGCAGTGGGTTGCCATGTAGAAACATGCAGAAACATGGCAGTTGCCAATTAGAAACTAATCATAATGAGCTGATCAGGGATCAATTAGAATTGCCTCTTATTAATCTGAGTACCAAATCCAGAGTCCAGCAGCTCCCCTCGGTGACATGTTTGTGCAGTTTTTCACCCTGAATATGATGTAACACAACAGAACAGAGAAGCACAAGGGAAGCTATATCATACCACATCATCCCAAGGTTTTCACTAGCTGTAGTTATCAGGAAATGATGTCAGAGTGTGTATTAGATGCCTACCCTATTTTGGCACTTTAAAAAAAAAAAACAAAACAAACAAACTGCCAAAATACCTTTAAGATTTTAGCCTTGGGAAAAATCCAATATGAAGTCAGTTGGCAGAGTCAGAAGCTGTACCCAGGTCTCCTGTGTCCCAGGGTGATGGCTTAGCCATAGGACTGCTTTTTTACACAAGGTCTGTTGGCACCATATAGCTTGTGTTTGACAGATTGTAAATCCAAGCAGAGTTGTGGAGAAATTAAAACTGTCCATGAATCCACTTAAATTTAGGAATCTGTCCCAGCAAAAGTAATGAAGGGTTTTGAAAATATTAAGAAAAACTACTTCAACATATTTAAAAATGGAAATGTGTTGCTTATGGAAAGCTGAAATATTGTGTTTCATCAATCCTGCAATGAAACTTTCTTTTACTCCAAGATGGCCTTTAAAATAATCCACCCATATTTTGTTAAAAATGAGGGAAGGAGGGCTTTAAAGGGCTAAGCATCTCAAAGCAAAACATCACATTTCAAGTAATACCAAGAGAAAATGTTTAAGTTCCTCTATGTCATTATAAAATCCATAAAATCTCAATACCTTGCAGATTGTACTCCCCAGCTCAGGTTGCTGTCTGTGATATATCTATGGATTTTACAGGGATATTTTTCAAGACCCTCCTCCCCTCCCTTGCACCGCTTCCCTCAAAATTCCAGTCCTTCACTCACTACCCTACCAGCTCTCCTGTGCCGACATCCAGTCTGTTCAGTTATGTGTTTAAAAGCAAAGCAAGCTGCCAGTCTGCTGCAGCTTTGAGCTGGAGCTCTTTGAAGGGACCCACAGAGGGAAGCTGACTGAATCAGCTCCCGGGGGATGCTGCAAGTCAGCAGACTCAGCCGTTAAGCTGCCGGGAGGTTCAAGTGAGGCTACCCATGGAAAAAGAAGAAAAAAGAAAGGAAAGAAAGGCAGATCAGAACCAAAGCTGGGTGAAGTCAGACTGGAAACACTTCAGACAATTCCTGGAAAGTAAACAAAGAAGAAGGGAAGAGAAAAAAAGATATAGGGAGAGTCTCTCTGTTGGAAGCTACACATGGGGCACTCGGCCATGGTCCTGATGGATGCGTGCAGATCATTCTGTAGGCTGATTACCTGGCATAAAATAACTGACCTTTCAGATGTTTCCCACTGAGAGACAGACACTGAGGGCAGTAGATGCTTCTGAGGGCAGAGTGCAAAGCTGCTAAAAAGTTTTAGCTGTACTACAGAGGCCAGTGATCTTTGAGAGCAGATCTTACCACAGGCATAGAAAATGACTGCTGTCTGCTCAGTGAGGACATGAAATAGCAGAGGAACAGCCCAAGCAGCCTGACTAAAGGGGTCATTATGTCTTTGTGCAACTTTGTCCATTAGATTTTGTGCAAAGCCCCCACACACTGGTGAATTGAAGAGCTATTGCTACGTGCAGATGCTACACATCTGCTACGTGTGCTCACGGCTTTCAAGGGTTCTTGGGCCAGGTTATTTCTCATAATGCTGCTACTATAGTTTTAAATGTCACCAGACACTGGCTTGGAAGCAAAAAAGTATCCCTTAAGAACCATTCATAAAAATCCATGTGTATGGATTATGAAAGTAGTATTTCAGCTGCAAGCTGAAATTTCTCAGATAAACTAGGTCTCTAAAAATAACACGGCTTTCCACAGTATCCTATTATAAAAATTGAGGTTGTAGTTCCACAGGAACTGCTCTTTAGCCTTATCTCTGCCTAGCTGCCTTCATCAGGATAGAAGCCTAGTGTTTAAAAACAGCACTATGCAGTAACAATCATTATATTCTTTCTGGGTCATTGCTTGTCTTTGCAAATGTGGCCTATTCAAAGAAATAAATAAATAAAGGGGGCAGGGGGGAAACAACACACATAGTTTTTGCTTTTCATTCTGGAGCTTCTCTGTGGCAAGAGCAAGTCCAGCTTTAGCTCCTGTGAAGTCTTCATATCTAGCACTTAACAGATCTGCCCTTTTTACTGGGCATTTTGCAAAAAGAGAGGAAAGTAGCTGTAGAAAAGTCAGTCCCCCATGGCTTTGGCAGGGAAGGTGCTCCAGAAGTCCCAGGGAGGACTGTCTGTGACAGGATGGAGAGTGAGAAGGGAAACAGCACAGCGCAGGGAATGAAACATCAGGCTGGTGTGTACCCTGGTTCCCTGCATTACAAAGCTGATAAATAGCTCTGCCTTGTCATAAACTGGTCCCCTAAGCTGTTTGGCTTCCTTCCCCAATGATGTGAGGAGTTTCAGGAAAAAGCAGAGCCAAGCCTGAAAGCAACACCAAGGTACTTACCTAACAGTGAAACTGGCTGAGTTATCATCACAGCTGTTCAGGCATGAAGTAAAGTTTTTTGATATCATGGTGTTGATAGAATAATAAAATCACAGAATGGTTTGGGTCGGAAGAGACCTTTAAAGATCATCTAGTCAACCCCCTGTGCCATGGGCAGGGACAACTTTCACTAGGCCAGGTTGCTCAAAGACCCACCCAACCTGGCTTTGAATTCTTCCAAGGATGGGGCATCCCTAATCTCTCTGGGCAACCTGTTCCAATGTCTCACTGCCCTCATCATAAAAAAAAAAAAAGCCTTTTCCTCATGTCCAATCAAAACTTATCCTACTTCAGTTTAAAACCATTGTCCATTGTCCTGCCACTACAGCCCTGGTAAAAAGTCTTTCTCCAGCTTTCTTTAAGCCCTCTTTGTATATTGAAAGGCCACAATAGGGTCTCCCCAGAGACTTTTCTTTCTCAGGCTGAACAACCCAAACTCTCTCAGCCTTTCCTCACAGGAGAGGTGTACCAGTCCCCTGATCATCTTTGTGGCCTCCTCTGGAAATGATATAACAGGTCCATGTCTGTCTTGCACTGGGGACCCCACAGCTGAAAGCAGGACTCCAGATGGAGTCTCACTAGAGCGGAGTAGAGCGGGAGAACCACCTCCCTCAACCTGCTGGCCATGCTCTTTTTGATGCAACGCAGGATTTCAGGGCTGCAGTCACACATTGCCAGCTCATATCCAGTTTTACATACACCAGTATTTTCAAGTCCTTCTCTACAGGGCTGCTCTCAATCAATTCATCACACAGTCTACACTGATATTGTGGATTGCCTCAACCTTGGACTTTGCCTTCATATTTTATCATCAGCAGCTGACCTTTATACTTGGCCTGATATCTGGTCATCAGTGGTGGAGAAGGCAGGATGTTCAGCATGGGTCTGCTTCACTTGTCTATGGAGAGAGAGAGAGAGGTCCTCCTCTGGAGCAGCAACCAATCTGCCACCCAATAGCAGCCTGAAATGTTCCTACATGTTGTCAGCTTGTGAATAGCACTGGAGACCATTTTTCATGACATTTCATTCAGCTGTGGTGTATTTGGAGCATACTGAGTTGTAAGGGTCAAAGCTTCTGTAAAAGAATACCCAGAATGCAGTTTGCAAAATACATCATGCAGAACTATATAGAGGATCAGAGAGGTTGGCAGGGCCTTCTGGAGATCATCTGATCCATATCTCTGCTCAAGCAGGGCCAACTTGAGGTGGTCCACCAGGACCATGTCCAGATGGCTTTTGAATATTTCCAAGATTGGAGAATCCACCATCTCTCTGGGCTAGTGCTCAGTCACCCCCATAGTCAAAAAGTGTTTCCTGATGTTCAGGTTGTGCCCATTGCCTCTGATTCCATCATTGGGCACCTCTGAAAAGAGCGTGGCTCCTTCCTCTTTACATCTTTCCTTCAGGCATTTCTATACATTGATAAGATCCCCCTGAGCCTTCCTTTCTCTAGGCTAAACAGTGTCAGCTCTCTCAGCCTTTCCTCATAGGGGAGATGCTTCAATCCCTGGACCATTTGAGTGCCCCTTTATTGGACTGTCTCAGGCATGTTTGTGTCTTTTTTGTACTGTGGAGCCCAGAACTGGATATAGTACTCCCAGGGTAACTTCACCAGGGCTGAATAAAGGGAAAGGATCACCTCCTTCAACCTGCTGGCAATATTTCTCCCAATTCAGCCCAGGACACCATTAGCATTCTTGGCTGTCAAGGCTTGTTGTTGTATCATGTTCAACTTGTTGCCCACCAGCCCTCTTGGATCTTTTTCTGCAAAGCTGCTTTCCAGCTGAGCAGCCCTCAGCACATACTGGTGCATGGGGTTCTTCCTCCCCAGGTGCAAGGACTTTGCATTTCCCCTTGTTCAACTGCACAAGGTTCCTGCCAGCCCATTACTTGAGCCTGTCAAGGTCCCTCTGATGGCGGCACAACCTTCTGGCTTATCAGCCATTCCTCCCAGTTTGATGCCATCTGTGAAGTCACTGAGAATCAGCTGAAATGGCTCCCTTAAAGCAACTACTTTCCTACTCTGCAATTAAAGGGTCAGGGCACAGCATCAGATGCTCAGATCTGGTTAGGTTCATGCATAGCTTTTCGATTCGCAAATGCTGTTGGGTTAAACTCAGAGGATCTTCAGCTGCTTTAACAACAGCAGTTGAGGTGTGGATCGGCCATTCCTACCACAGGCAGTGACAGACTCAAAGAGAAGGGAAGGTAGGGGCAATACCTTCTTCATCTATCTGAACTTAACCTGTCAGATATGAGCCAAAACTCTCATGTAATTGACATTTTTCTTATGTCCCACATTGGACAGGTAGATAGGTGTAATTCTGTCCATGTTCAGCTCTGTACAATAGCTCTCCATCCCAATCAGTGTACCAAGATGATGGCTGGCCTCTGTGGCAATTCAGTCACTAGCTAGAACTAGTATATGGTTTGTATAGGTGTGTATACATATAAATGTATATTATATAGGGATAATGGCCCTGTGGCATTACAGCAGAAGTGACTGACACCTGGTGGGACCCCACATTCAGGAGTCCCAGGAGACAACGTCCTTCCTGATAGCACATAACCTGTTGCCTCCTCTGTTGCATGGTGCTGTGTAGCAGCCACATCACCTGTCTCATATTGCATGTGACACACAGGATTTGAGAACCTGACCAGTCATTTATTTCACTTCTCCTTGGGCATTTGGAGTGTCAATAGCTGAGGCAGAATGGTCGTCAACAAATGAGGATGCCCCTCGAGATCAGCAGATTTGTGATAGGGAAGTCAAGTCAGATAACAGTTGGGCTTTTCTCTGCCACAGCTGCACCACCTCCTTTCCCTCCCAGCAGGTTTGCAACTGCAGCCCAAACACTGTATAATCCGTCTTTCCTCTCTCCTTAGGCAGACATATCCACTTGGTACCCTTGAGGGGCACAGTAGTTGTGGAGCAACTTTTTTTCTTGGGATTGCTATTTTTGAGTGAAAAGTGGAGAATGTCCCCATGAAAATTTATCTTGGAGCTCAGTTACTTTGGAGAAACTGTTCCCAAATATCCTTTGATTCAAAAAGAATGTGTTCAAGTTTTGGAAACAAAGTTTTAGGGGGGGGTTTATGGTACTATTAACTTCCAGCTTTGAGTCTCATCGTCTACAGAATGGAAAAGATACTAACTTTCACTGCTATAAATTAAAACCTAGAAAAATCTTACATTTATTGAAAAAATAAGGATGCCTGCCAAAAGGGCTTTCTCTCTTGATAATACTGAAGGTCTTAAAGTACATCTGTATGTTATCCTCACTGGGTCTGACAAGGGAAAATAGTCATGGAACATGAATACTTTTGCTTTGTCATATCATGTCAAGCTCTGAGAGATCTTTGGACCATTTACATGTTTAAGAATAGAGGCTGACAACCTGAAGTCCAGTATGTCTTCCAGCCTGCAGACAAACTAGGTTTTCTACAACTGCACCATGAAGATCCTTCTTGGCTGAAGCATTAATAGCAAGTGCTCTAAAATAGGACATCCTACTTTAAGACTGCTAGAAACCCAAGCAAAGCAGGGTAGGCTAAGGTGAGAATACTCTGCACTTGAAAACCAGCTTGGCATTTTGTCTGAACACCGCTGCTCCAGAAGCAAATATATTCCAGATTGTGCAGGGAGTGTTTTCTACACTGTCCAAACTGAGGAAGAGGCATTTCTGCATATGATGGGGAGAAGGAGAGTTACTTCCATACACCAGCATTCTCTGCTGGCTAGAAAGAAAACAGCAAGTGCAATGGCGAGCCAAAGGAGTTTCCAAGAAACTGACAGTTGTAAATCCTGTCTGCAAGGCAGGTGGCAAGTATGACTGAATATAAAACAACCTTACTGTATATAAGGGAAGTTAAAAAATTATTCTCTTGGTGTTGTGATTTATTTATCTACCCTAAATTCAAGATGTGGTCAAGACCCAGCAGCAGATTTGGAAGCAGAATTTGAGTGTCCAGAGCTCCCGAGTGGTTTGAGCTGGGATTTGTACCACTTGCCAAACTCACATCTGGATTTGGCTTTGCTCCTTCCTCACTAGTCTTCCAAATTTTCAAATACAAAATATGGATTTGAGCATGTTCTTTTCTATACTTTCTGATTCCCCTCCTGTATCAGGGTTAAAATGGGTGTAGCTACATCAGCTTTTAGCTAATATTGTCGGTATCAGAGAAGGGACTCCTGGTTTTGGACTTGTGTCCTTGATTTTAAACAAGATGCATAAGAACTCTGAAAAGTGCACAAGACAGAATATGTACTCATTTACTGCGATAGCATTTAAAGAAGAGAAGCATGTGTACTAAACAGAAACTTTCAGGTTTAATATATGACCTCAAGGAGGCCAAACTGAGCACCTGCCCTTTCCCATTCATTTCATCCCTTGAACATCTTACCTGAGACTTTGCGAATACAGTCTTTCCAGTGCAGTGTCCCCATATGCTTTAATGCGTGCCCTGCAGATTGAAAAGGGGGAGGTGTCCTGTCCAAATTTTGAAATTATTCTGTCTAATGTGTTCTGAAAACGCAAATCAACTCTCACACTTTACCCATTCATTGAGCCCTTGGCAAGAGTTTTTCACCTTCATTCTGCCCCGACTGGGTGTTCTGTGAAACACATTAAAGCCCAAAGCCTTCTGAATGGTTTTTCTTCCATTTAATAATATTTTTAATAGCCAAGTGAAGGAGCGTTAAAACGTTTTTATAATTAATAAAATAGCAGGCTAGAAAAAGGATTCTGGGTATTGTATTTGGGATACTATAGCAGCTGTTCAGTATTACTGAATTTTTACGTCCCCAAAGAAGTCTTGTTAGAGTTGGAGACAAAGAAGTCTTTCTGACTAGTTTCCTTTATTTCATTGCATATGGTGTCCTCCAGGTGCACAAGTCTGAAGGTCCCTTTTTTGGAAAAAGTAAGCAGCAATCTCAAGAAATTATGCCAGTCCTTGTGTATGTTTCACAGCTGTTTCCAAATATTGTCATGGCGGTTGGGAAGCAACAAAGTTTGAGACTGTTTTCAGTTTGGTCAGTGTTGTATATTCATTTTTCTAGCTGTTGAGTAAATTTACTCTGAATAAATTGCTCCTTTACTGCTTTAGCTGTATCATCATTATTTTATATCCAGGTCAATGTATGTACATCAGCAGACAAAAGTTCTCTTTATTTGGCAGCTATTAAATATACACACAGTAGTTCATGTAGACATGTATGTGCTGTCTGCTGCTATGCTGCAATCTATATGTGTGTGTTTGTGTGTGTGTGTACATTACATGTGTATGGATGTGACATATAAAATTTGAAATATTATTCATAGTGAAAAAAATAGAAGTGGATTTCATCATTGATCAAGTTTGGTTTAACTCATGCTTGAGGTGTATTATCTGCTGCATTTTCATGAAGGCAATCTCCTCTAAATCTGGATTGACCTCTCCCTAAAAATAAATATTTGGAAGGCACTTGAATGTTCTAGTTCAGAGTGTTTCACACAATTTAAGTATAGATTTTCTTTGGAATACTCATCAAATCATGCCTGTGTTTGGATAATGAGTTTTATTTTTGTTTTTTACTAGTAAGATCTGAGAACCTGGTGGCTTGGCCTTGCAAACAAAAGGACTTTTTTCAGTGCAATGTAAGTGCAGTCTAGGGAGAAAAGGACTAAACAAGAGGAGAGAGATTATATTTTTGGACTCAAGGATATATTTTGTTGAAAGAAAAATTATATCAGTTCAAACCTAAAGCCTGATTCTTTTCTCCTTGATAGTGCAGTCAGATAAGGAACTCCACAATGTGGAATCATAGAATCATTTTGATTGAAAGAGACCCTCAACATCATTGAGTCCAACTATATGAAGATGATGTCGGTTGGAGGAGATTCAGGGCCACTTTTTCAGTTGGTCCCTTGAGGATTTCTCACATGAAAGTAGGAGGTGAAACTATCTGACAGTAGTAAAATAACAAGAGTCCTTTTTCTTCTGGGTATCTGGCCCACCATGTGAAGAGACAATGGCCAGTCATTTTGTTTGAGAAATGCAGTCATAGCATCATGGATCATAAATTACATAAGGTTCAGAAATCTGAAAGCATCTTCTCTTCCAGCCTTGCTTAAACAACTCCCTTCAATTATTCATTTTTCCTATACAGGTAATAGTTGAATTTTCCTGGTGTTTGAATTTATGTAATAAAATTAAAAAAAAAAAAAAAAGCAACTAAGATGGCACAAATATCTCCTTCAAGCTATAACTGTTCTAAGCCAAAGAGATTATCGCCTCTGGCTACATTTCTTTGCTCCGATTACCATAAATCTTGGCCCATTCCAATATGCAGCTATGCTGCTCTGATGAGTGCTTTCCATCTTGCTGCAGATTAAGAATGAGATATGCTCCAATGGGGCAGTAGTGAAGAGTTGAGGGAATGCAGAATTTAATACCCTGCATCCAAAGGAAGATGCAGGGTATCTCTGAACATAGCTGATCTTTCGCTTTTTTCCTCCTCTAAGTAGCCTGTAGCTTCTTCGGGCTGCTAGAGGAGAATTACACAGTGGATGGCAATGTGTATATATTCATTTTCAGATGTATATATATATATATATTCATTTTCACTAGCCTGCTAGCAAGAGTCAAAACTGCTAGTATAAATGTTTTCAAATGATCATCATATGTTCTGTATTTTTTTTCATAAAGTCCTCAAACCATAAGAGATCTAAACTAGTGTCATGACTGAGGAGAGGGCAAGTGGAAAGGCCTGGAGACTAAAGATCCCTGCTCCTGGAAAAGGCCTTAACCAACACTTCACCATTGATCACAGGCTGGATTCTGCATGTTGTGTGCATGTGTAAGAAGAGACAGTCTCTTTCTCGCACAGTTTACAACCTGGCAGTCATCTCCAGTAGTTTCTACCAGTCAGCCTATTTAACACCATAGAAGAGAAAAATCATTGTGTGGTTGTCTGGGATCTCCTCCCTCAAAAAACTCTTTTTTTTTTTTTTAATTAATGTTGTTTAGTACACTCCAAAACCAAATATTTGTTCTCTGAATGCATCCTTATGAGCCAGGAATAAATGTCCCAAAGAGAGTGATTAATGTCAGTCTGTGTGGGTGTGGATTTGCTGTGGGCATGCACATGCACACCCACAAGCTCTCACACCCACACTTACACACAAGCCTGGTAATTGTTTGCATATTTAGTTGTAGAATTTTTGGCATTTGGGCATTCTGCTATTTTTTTAAACTGCAAATACATTTGGGTCAGATTAGCAGGAGCAGCCAAGGAGCCATATCACTCACTCAGTCCTGAGACATCTGTGCTTATATTTACTTGGAGCAGAAGTGAAACAGAGGTACAGAGTGCTGTTTAGTGAAGATCCAACAGAAAACCATCTTACCAGCAAGCCTACAGTTAACCTAGCAGGGACAGCTCAGGTCAGAAGACAGATGGATTACTAGAGCTGGATCTGAGAGGTTCGGATTGCTAGGGGTTTAATCCAGGAAGCAGCGATTGCTTGCTATTCTCTCATTTTCTCAGGCATTAATTTCACTTGCAAACACATAAGTATGCTCTGTTCACACTGTAAAATGAGTCATTTGCAAAATGACTAAAATTTCCAGTCATTTTGCAAAATGATTGTTTCCGCCAGTTATTTAGTAAAATTACCATTTCATTAATTTCTCAAAATTTGGCATTATTTTTCTACATGTGTATTTCTACAGAACCATACTGTCACTTACTTCCATGCTTGGGACTATATTTTAAATTTATTTAAATTGTAAGTCATTTCACAAAACAGACACATATCTCACATTATAAATGCAAAACTTATTATGGGACCTTTAAGGTTATTAGAAGGTTTGTTACATAGTTATTATGGACACATCAACAGCATATTTCAGAGTATATCTAGTCACTGAAAAATAAATATTTTCTCTGAATTCTTCTCCATAAGCAAAAGCAGCACTTCCTTTCTAGTGTTAGATACTTCCTTTCTAGTGTTAGATACACAGCACCTTCCTGAACCAGTCTGCCACACATGGCATCCCATCAGAATGCTTTGCTTGGATCCTTGGATCCATAGAGCTTGGATCCTGGGGACACTGGAAAGGGAAGTTCAGACCTACCTGAATGGGTCAGATGATCCCCATGTCCCCTATTTGTCGTCACAGACCTAAACTTGTTCTCCAGAGAAGAGAGAACTGTTACCCTAGTCAGGATCAACTTCACATGGTCTCTGACAGATTCTTTTACTGCTCCCAGCAGTACTGCGCTCTCATGCCGGGCAGATTGCAGCAGTAATAGAAGCCTTTTCATAAATATTATATATCTTGTAGATGTAATGTGGTTGTGGCTAGGATAAAATCAGCTTTTTAGCATTTCAGGTAATACTGGGAACACTTCTGGTATCTCGGATTACCCGTTATGCTGGTCAGTCACAAAGGCCTGAAACTTTTAGTCACTGATTTCCTAATATGATTATATGTTTATTCATGTGTATTTACATATAAGTATACACAGGGTTTTCATAGCCACCCAGATTACAAGTCTGAGCAGAAATCTGCCCTGGCCAAGTACTGAGCAAATCTCCCTTACAGTCAATTAATGAAATGGGCAAGTGAAGTAATTAGGTATTGGAGAGATTTAATTCAACTAGTAATATTTTCATCTAAACTGCACTCTGGTGTTTGTTCTTCTTTTTAATTCTTCAGGGTGTTGGTGGGAAAGAGAGGAGGAGGAATTATTTTGTACCTACTGAGCAACCATAATTATTAGCATTTTTGCTTCTTCTGTTCAACATAAGCTTTCAGCATGATGTTGTGAGTTGCAGTGGTTTTTCCTTATGTGGGTTTTGTCTGTAAGAGAAGAACATTGTCTAGAGCTGTACATACGTGTCAGTCTGAAAAAGGGAAAGTCCTGGTCTTTAAAGAGCAATGTAAAGGCAAATGTGTATTGCGGATTGCTTCATATTAGGAGAGATATCCAAATTACTTTTCTAAATGCAAACTTGGGTCAATGTTGGATGCAGCCACAATAGGCAGCCTCTTCCCTTTCACCTCTCAAAGTAAGGGCCCCGCAGCAACTCAGGGGTGATGGGTGGTTTGGTCTCCCCCTCTCCTCACCCCACAATCCCTCCCTAGCACCAGCCTGTTTGCAGGCAGATGGCCTCTCTACACTGCCTCATGCATCTGGCATTAGTTATTTACACCCGGTGTGGAAATATTTATGCTGGATTACAGGCTCTAGATAGCCCTACCTGAGCACCATCAAACACACATTTCTCTAAACAGGACAACCCAAAGAGCAGATACTCAGTGCTGCATCAAACACTTGAAGGTGGTGAGGTTTACTTACGGTCTTTATTTGACTTCTACAGCATATGGACCCTTTCTATCAACTTCAGTGGGATTTTAGTCAAGCTGTGAATAGGTGCAAAAATGCCATTACCTGTGAAAACATGCACATTAACACCCAGGTCTTGCAAAGAGTAATTCCCATATTAAAATCTGCTTCAGCTATGTCATCTCTGTCAGCTGCATTATTACTGCAGTTATTTCAGCAGGCAGTCCCAGACCTTGCCACATAAATGTGTGCAAGACTGGGGCTCTTATGATGCCTATCAGTAATTGCTTCCTTGTTTTTGTCCTTTAATTGCTATTTTCTGACAGTATTTAATGAGCTGCTTTCAAAAGTTTAAAAAAAACTTGTGCATTGAATTTTCTTTCAGTTTGGAAGTGAAGCAATTTGTCCTTCCTTTGTTTCTTTAACACTAAGTAGGTATTAAAACAGAATTGTCCCTAAATATAAAAGTATTAAAAAAAAAAAAAACAAAAAAAAAAAAAAAAAACAAAAAAAAAAACTCACCAAAACAAAACCTGAAGGAAATAGACCTTTCTGCAGTTGTCAGTAGATACATTAGGCTCATTAGGATCTCTGTAGTAGCAGAGGGACCATATATCTCTACCAGCTGAAATTCCATCATTTTATCCTTTTCCTTCTTTTGACAAGATGTGTTTCCATTGAAACAATTAAGAAAATTTCATTTTACTTTTCTGAGCTCTGTATCTGCCAGTGTTGTCCCTCTGTGATGATGAGGACTTTTTGAAGTCTATCAAAGAGATATACTGATGGTTGAAATAAGAAAGACGCCATGTGTTATTTGGGTAGAGTAGCTTATTGTCTTGCAATAGTTTAGAAGAGTTATGATGAGGTTTTCCCCTGATGTTATTTAAAGAAGAAACAGAGTTCATTAGAGACAAGCCTTTGCCAACATATACTTTCTAAACCATAAAAAAGTCACATGGTTTTATCTTATTCCCATTGAACACACTTTTTCAAAGCCAAGACAAGAGCATCCTGACAACAGAGTACGTATCTCAGAGTAATTGTCCTAGCGCTCTTTGTGTCTTGGTGCACTCCTAAATCAGCATTGACAGATGTTGCAAGTAGTTGTCAGGAAGATAAGAAAAGGGGGCTGGTTCAACAGCTGAGAATAAATCTTGTGTATTTTAACTACATAAAAGAATCAGAGGCAAACGCTATGCACAGCTTCTCTTACATATAATCTGAATGGAATTGCTGAAGGATTGCCACAGTTGCATTGTTAAAGGTTTCATCTTCTGACACAATGCATAATACACATGAAGAATCCAGCAACTAGGCTTACAAATTAAAGAGGACTATTATGTTGGTGGTGATAAATCCTCAGGAACTTCAGTTTGGGACAGCAGTTTTGTATGCATGGACCAAAGCAATGCCCTGGGAGCTGTAGAGACATCAGGCTCCTCTGAACACCCACGGCAGGTGGAGGAAGAGATCCTTGGAGTCCACTAATACTTTCTGATTATAAGTGACTTGCACCACTGGCTCTTTCACATCTTTTTTTAATTTCATTTCATGCAGACTTGAGCTGCAACAGGCAAATCCTTTCATTCTGATAGTACAGACATTTTCTTCTGTCAGTACGCCTGTTTTTCTGCTTATCTGTTACCTCACTGAGTTACATAAAGGATAGGTTGATAGAATATACAGTTAATATGATAAACATGTAAGATCAAAGTGTTAATGAGACTCATTCTTTTTTGAACAGTGGTAACAACCACCATTAATTTAGGATTATGGATGGTAGTCTTTAGTTGCTACAAAATTATTGATGGTACACAAAACTATAATGATGGTGAAGAACTTCAGCTGTCAGGTTAATATAATAGCAGACTGAGATCAGTGTCAGTAAATGCAAAATAATACTTAATAAGAGGAGAATGAACTCTAAGGATTTCTACACTGGGAAGTCCCTGCATGAGCAGCTAGCAGCCATGAAGGATGGCTTGGAATACTTCTCTACCATGAGGCCAGCAGTGAAAAAGACATTTGGGAGTTACTGGGAGAGAAATGAAAAGTGAAGATATATTGCATTATATTCCAGTATAAATCCATGGTGACCCCACACTGTGGATCCCAGGTGTGGTTCTAGAAAGACTATGATATAACTAGAGAAAAAGTACAGCTGGAGAGCAGGAATGGTCAAAAGCATGGGCGGTTTCTGTACAAAATTATGTTCAGCAGAATAGGACTCTTCAGCCTGGAGGCATTGGATTAGGCCCATCAGATCAAACATAACATATGGAAGAAGAAGGAGAAATGACCATTCCCTCCTTCCAATTGTACAAGAAATAAGGCACAGCAAATGAAAACAGCAGTTATCAACCGAATCAAAGAAAATAGAATCATGGAATCATTTTGGTTGGAAGATATCCCCAGGATCACCAAGTCCAACCATATGCTGTGTTTGTGACTAATATGTTGAACTTACCACTGCAAGATACTTTAGATATGCATAAACAGGATCAAAGTGGTAATGCAGATGAATTAACAAAAGCAAGCTGTATTGAGTGCTCTAACAGCATGGTTACAACCTTTGGTCACAGTTTGCTGGGAAAATAAAATAGGGAAAGCAAACTACTTTTCATTGTCTCTTCATGGATGCTGGTAGATACAGGATGTATGTATAGATGGACTTAGAATATTCTTATATGTAACAGACAATGTGCTGTTGGATTTCTTTCACAGATTTATTTCCTGCACTAACATCTCTGGAAACTCTCATAAGGTTTTCTATCAGCAGCTCTAGGATTTGCTGCAGGCTTGCAATGGGAATGCTTGTTGAGTGGGTTGTGTTAGCTTCTATACCAGACTTCTTTTCTTCTTTCATCCTCTTTAAGCATATTTTACCCTCCTTAATTAACAATATTTTACTCACACGCACTATATGACTGGTGTAGTACCTCTAGGCTGCTTTAGACTTAGCACTTACTTGTCTTTCTTTTTATTTTAAATTTTTATATTGTATATCCCGCAGAAGTTGTAATCTCTCCTAGCTTCAGGTATATTCTGCAGTCTTTTCTACCCACTTGGCATCCCATTCTCCAAATTAGCATGGCAATAGTACATTTCCCCCTAGGATCATAAGTAAAGCATGGAGCTTCATAGATGTTTTGTTGCATGGAAATATTCACATCTTAATTTAAGACTAAGCCAAACAAAACCTGGGGAGTGGCATGGTGGGGATTCAGCCTGTGTGTTGCATTAAATGTGACTTATTTCCAAGATGCATACTCACTTATCTTTTGTGGGTATAGTGTTGGTCAGGACATATGACACAGAGATTAAATGAAATTTCCTCTTATTTTCTTTCTGCATCTGAGGTTTCAAAGTGTTCAGCAACAATGCAGCTTCACGTTTTCCACTATCACACCTCTCCTTGCTTCTTCTAGAAGAATAAATTGCCTTATTTTAAAATTAAAATTTCTTTAAAAATGGTTTGGAGAGGATCTACCAAATTCCCTGACCTCCTTCACAGCAAGGTCTCAGTAAGAATTGTGCTGGCACAGTTCAGGGAGTCAGAAAAAGCAGGATACAGGCTTGAAACATCTTGTATTACTGCTGAGACCAAATCATGTGTCCTGAGATTACCACTTCACTGTATACTTCTAGAACAGTTATCAAATCAAAGCTAGCAAAATATACTTATAAAATTATAAGATGTTGGCCATAATATGCATCCTTTTCTAGCACATCTAACAAGAAAATTGATTTAATGATATCATTCAGACTGCAAGCATCTGTATTGGCCTGTGCTGGAGGAGAAGATACCACATTTAAATATTTACTAAGAGAGGGATAGTTTTGGCAACTACAATGTGATTCTGGCATTAAGGGAGCTGGAGCTATGACATCAGCCTCCTGTCTGAACTTGGTAAAAGCTCTAAATGATTCTTCTTTTTTATCCCAAATAATAATAAGGGTGTTCGTGTTTCCTTTTACATTTCACTTATCTTGGCTCTATGAAACATTTAGAACAAGTGAGTTTCTGCGGCAGCTAGCACAGTGTTTATGGATCATTGGTTGCCACCATAAGGAAAACACTAACACCACGACTTGCTGTGCCACTTGTTTTAAGACAGCGTTACACATACTGACTAGAAATTAATAGGATGCAGCTGAAAACTTGGAAAAAAGTACACTTCTTCCCCACTCCAAAAACTACAATAATTTTTAATTAAAAACATGCATGTAGAAATTTAAATACCTTGTTAGGTATTTAGGTAAGCAAAGTGAGGTGTCTGCAGGAAACAGGAATAGATGAACCCTTCAGGTAAGGCACCTCATGAGGAAAATGGAGTAAACCCAGCTAAATTCGAAAGGCAAGAAACCTTAGCAAGCACAGAGTGCCAAACAAACCAGTTCAGAAAAATACTGAGTGATCAGATGAAACAGTATCCTGTGGTCTAGTTGCAATACCTGGAGTTCTTTCTTTCACCCCAGGTCACACAGTAAGAAAGCAGGTGGCCTATTTCTAGGCCAGCCCCCAACCAGTCCTAATGCCAGGCAAGAATGTCAACAAACAACTGCTACCACCACTTGCTTTTTTTCACTTCTTCTAACTCTTCCATAACTAGTGGCAGACGCACAGACAGCATGCCTATTCAGGTCTTCACAGAGGTAAACTGGTCTATGAAAGTAATCCTGTTCATTCAAGCTGGGATCTGCTTTATGCATCATTGAGTGGTTTTATTGCTTTCCCTTAAGCTGGCTAAAATAGTGAAAGAGATTTGATTGTATAGTATAGCTTAACCTGTCCTGTAGCTACTCCATATTGTCCTGGTACCACATCTTTCTGGAGCAGAGGTGGCAACTAGTACCTACCCGAGGTTAAAAAGTGCAAGGTTCCCTTTCTATATTCCAACCTTGACTTGAAACATAATGTGTTTTTCATTCATTCTGGTAATCTGCACCTGTATATGACCTGGAAACCACCCCAGCATTGAGGCCGTATTAATATATCTTGTTACAGATACATAGTGAACTGAAGACATTGAAGCAAATTTAATTTAAGGGGTTGAGGCAATATGACAGTTGTCCTAAAATATCACCATAACTACTTTAAACATTTCAAAGGGAGAAAAGAAACTTGTGGGGAAAAAAAATCACTTCTGTATCATTTTAATTTGTATCTTCCGTGAGCTGCATTTTGAGTTGGCCCATTTTGTGAATCACCTGCCTTTACTGACACCTGAAACAGACATATAGGCTTTTAATGAATACAGATGGTAAGGTACATAGTAAGCAACCATGTCCTTGAGGAGGAGATCGATTAAGCATTTTTCAACACAAATTAATTTTATTCCACCTCCTGCGGAAAGTTTGTTTATTTACAGTGATGTACACAAATACATTTGGAGTTTGGGCTGTCTAGAGGCCAGAGCAACTTTGCCCTGAACAAAAGAAGATAAATACTTGATTTTTTTTCTCTGCTAAAATTGATTTACCAAAAATGATGTCTTTGTTGTACCAGAACTATGGGGAATTTGACCCAAACCTGTGGAGATAAATTCTCTTGGAAAGAAGTATGAAGATGGAACATGGTTATAGGTTTACAAAGCTGGAAAAAGAAAATTTGAAGCTTATCAAATAGCTTAGCAGTTGGAGCATTCTTTTGCTGTAGACAAGATATATTCACAGTCCTTGTGTGGCAAGGCTCATAGGCAGCACCTCCCTCCAGAGACTGCAGCTGGCAAAGAGGAAGTTTGTGATAATGGTGACAGTGACAATGATACACAAACGAAGGTGGTTTGAGGCAGCTACATCAGTCTCTCAGCTCTAGACCCTTAGTTTTTTTTTCCCAAGATTAGGGAAAGATGGAAGCCCTTTTCCTCCTGTTTTGCAAGATCAACTGCAGAACTATGTTATTTTTATTGTGTACATGTTCTTTTAGACTTAAAATGGTAAATGAACTCATATCAAGGCCAGACCTATCTATCTTTATTTCTCAGACAGCAGCAAAGCCTTCTGCCTTCCTTGTGTATGCCAGCAGGCAAGTGTCTGTCAGCCCAATGCTGTGGGAAGCCCATGAGCCAAAACAGCTGCAAACAGGCCTCACAAACATTTATTTGGGAGCCCTTCTTCAGGTGCTGAACCATCAATTAGACTTGCAGTCTCAAGCAACAAGGATAAGTATTTGTAGCAGTGAGTTAGCTACTGAAATACCAAAACTGATTCCTGAGACCTGAGAACAGGGCCTCTTTCACCCTGCAGTGGATGCATTGAACACCAAAATACCTCAACACTGAGTTCAGAAGGTCCCCAAGTTTTGATCACAAAAAACCTCATGACCTCCGCATTAAATTAAGTAAAAATAGTACTCGAGTTCCTGGTTTTGTGGTTATGCTGAATTTTAGAAAGAAACCTCTAGGGAAGTGTCAAAAAAGGAGTCTTGGCACCACAGGAGGGTGTGACTTAGGTGTCGTTATCTTCATTTGACATTACAAAGAGTTGGAGAATATGTGGGTGAGAATACAATCCCTGCAAACTAGTGCATTGATTAAACTTGTCTCTAGAGCTACCTAGGTCTTTCTATAACTAAAGGTGTATTAATCATTTAACTGCTGGTGAGTATCAAGGTGTCCCTAAAACCCTTATACAATGAAGTCAAAACAGCAGAAGAAAAATTATTTTATTCTTCCAGTAAGGGAGCAAGAGGGTTACTTGAATTCAGAAAGAAATACATTGTAATTCTGAATATAAATGACATATTTTGAAAACACTTCCTACATTAGATTAGTCCTTTCTTAAGACAGAAGGGAGAGTTTGATTTCCTTCGGTTCCTTCTTTGGAAAGAATTTCTGCCAAGTCAGATTTGCAAAGGCACGCAACACGGCTATTGCATCTTTTTTTCATAAATCATGTGAAGTTCATATCAGGCAAATGTACAAATCTACTGCTTGGCATTGTACCCTGTACTTTGAGTGAGCCACGTGCCATGGGTGTGTTCAAGTGAAAAATACTGTGTTGATTTTGGATGCTTTATGCTTATATAGATGCATTTTGGCCTGTGTGGGCCGGAAGAGAAAGCAATGACCTGAATAGCCGAGCATGAATCTCAGTTAAAACATTTACACAGCTGAGACCAGGAATCTCTCCTGTGCACAGAAAAAGCAGTTAGAGCTGTGAAATCCTCTCCAACATATCGCTGCTTGAAAGAGCAGCATGAGCAAAGGCTGGTCTGGAGATTACATTTGGAAGAAACACAGATATGTTTCCATTCCCGTCAATGGCTGGTGCACAGCTCTGGTTTTCCTTCCTCCCTTTCATTGAAGTTGACGTCTAACAAAGCAGAGCAGAAGTAAAAAGTAAAAATAAAATCTTCTGAATAAACCACTGTGTTTTAAAATTCATATAGTGGTAGAATTGTTTCTGTAATAAACAACTTGTCCTTCCTTTTATGCCAGAAGAATTCGTGTGTGCACATGTTTACACATACATGTATGCACAGATACACACATACCCTGATGACAAGTATTAATGGTCAGGGCACTTCAGACTGTCCCCTAGAAATGAGCCCAAAGGAAGAAAAAGCCTCTCAACTGACAGTTCCAGTGCATCACATGGCATTTGGGAAGCCAAACATGTTTTGAAAAAATGAGGTGGCAACCCGAATGCTCACATTGAACCAGTGCCTCACATACTCTCTGCAGAGTGCTTAGAGTGGCTACAGGAAGGAGCTCTTTACTCTCCATGGATTTGGATTCTGTGGAAGCAAAGGTAGTTGAAAACTTTAGGTCTTTTATTCTGTGGAAGGCTGGCACCCTTTACATGGAAGATAAATGGAACCTTGTCACTCATTCTCTCAGCAGCCACCCTTTGAGGGGATGTGACAGCTGGTGGCAATAACCCTGCACAGAAAAGCCTGGGACAGGACCAGCAGAATGTCTTCTCAAAATTAAATCACCAAGGGATTGTAGGGTTCTGCTTTAGCAATCACCTGAGACTGTTTGAGCGTGGCCCATAGAACAGCCCTGCCTTGCTCCCAGCCATGGGTCTCCACCACAGCCCTTGTGCTGCCACCGTTAAATCACATCGCTGCATCACCTTATAGATCTTTCTGGTCATTTCTGCGTTACCTCTGTGTTTTGTAGGGTTGCCTTTCAGCCAGAGCAGGTCAGAGCAGGGAGTATGTGCCTGGGAGTGGTGGAGGAGAGCAGATCCACTCCTGTCACAGCAGCAAGATGGTTTTAAATCAACTCAAGTCCCACGTGAAACCACGTTCACAGGCAGAAAGAACCCAAGCAGAGGCCTGGCCAAGAGCCCTGCAGTTAAAACTCCTCTATACATATGACTAGCAACAGCGCATTTTTACTGCTAAAACACTCGCTCTTATCTTCTGGATCTGATTTTTCTCTTTTATGTTCAAGTAAAGAGTGTGCAAAGTAGCTGAAAATACAGATGTCTCCCTCTTGCAATATTCTATCCCTACCAAAATACTAAACACCGAGACAGCACCAATTCAAAGTGCCAGCTACGAAATCACTAATGCGACTTCCTGAAATAAATCTTAGTGCTGTCTGGAGATCTCCCATCCAAGTATTAATGAGGCCCAGCCTTTCTTAGCCTGTGAGCTTCCACAGCACGGCTGTTGCAAGCCAACCAAAATGTTATCTTAAACATACTTTGAACAAGGGTAACTTACTGCCCTCCTCTCTGCACGCTATAGTTCAGTGTATTACCTTATTTCAGATGTCGCCAGTTTCTGCTCCAAATATAAAGAGGTGCTCTTCTTCAGCTCTTCTTTCACTAATATGAATTTGCAGTGCAATGTACACACACACAACTGAAAAGAAAAAAATAAAAAAGTAAAAATACATGATTGCTGCACAAGGAAAAAGAGAAAATACCTCTCAGACAATAGTCATGCTGCTTCATAAACTAGTGAAAGTCTTTGAGATACACTGTATTGAGGGATTTGGTCTAAAGAGCCAGTAAAGAAAATTGTGGCCAAAATATGTCAGAATGTATTGTGTGTTTCCTTATCTCGAGGATAAGTATTTTGCAAATTCTGTTAAAATGCATGAAGTTAAACTCATATAACTCTTCTCAAAATATTTTACATAAGAATTTAGTTAGTCCTATGTTTTCAGAATTAAAAGTAATACTGTGTTATTTTTCTAGCAAACTCACATAAGGTACTGGCATTATGGAGAAAGTCAGTACCATGTATCTGAAACAGCTGTCATGAAGGGTTGTGTATAGAAGTGAGGGGTGGGGAAAGGCTATGTCCAAAAAGAGGCATTTTATTTGGATTTTCTAACAGCTAGCACGTGTTACTGACAACATAAATTAAGTGTTCACTGCTGAAAAGGAAGGCAGTAAGAAAAATACAGATTTAGTAGAAGATCATATTTTTGTTATTTTGAATAACAATCATCACAGGAAAAGTCAAAGAAACTTTACAAAGGAAAACTGACCTTCAGTCTTTCCTAGAAAGACACACCATAGAAAGACATCTGGAAATGACCTCTCTGTATCGTCTTATTAGTCAAGATACATTCAATTATGAGTTCTAAATGTGCATCAGGCCTTGTAGTCTATCTAGTAAACCCCATCTTCTACACAATAAGCACAGGTATCTGTACCTGGCCAGAAATTTATCAGTGTTATAGTGTGACATTACTGTAGTTGCAAAGTATGTAAAGTATGCTTACAATATGGTGACATAATATTACTAGAGAATGCCAGAAGGCAAATACATGGAATATCTGCAGTATCTCTGATGCTGCTCAGATTCTTCCCATCTGCAGTGGAGGTCAAGTCAGTGCTGGACTCAGGGTCTACGTGGCTGTCACCATCCCCTGTTCGACACATTTCCGCCTACCTGGGGAGCTCCTATTAAGGAAGAAACAGTCATGGTCGGTGAGTCGGCTCTGCTGCTATTGTGGATGGTAGGATCAAAGGAACAGAGGAGTTCCAGGAAGTTCACATGCTGCGTGTGACACACCACCACGTAAAGGCTCTTCGACTTAATATAAGGAACTCCTAAAAATATACTAGTGTTGTAACTCCAAAAAACAGCCAGCATACACAAATCTAAAAATAGTGGTCCTATTCTCTCACCACAGGATACCAATAACGTCAGTAGGAGCCCACTTAAAGATAGTGGGAAGTCTATAGGAGTTACTCACATCCTGCATGAGTCCATGTCTCCTCGAAATCCGCAGACATTCCTTTAGGAACATTATTTGTTGTTATTTACCAAACTGTGACATTCAGCTTGTGTATGCTTTCCCGTTCTCTTTTAACTTGTGCTTTTCCTTAAGAGAAATCATCTGAGAGTGATTTAAGCTTTAGTTAAAGTAAGTTTAAAAGTTTGGGACCCCATAGAAATAAAGCTCTAGGAGTGATGACTTTTGTAATTTCTCCCCAATGCTGTATTACCTCAATCCACTGCTGTTATTTAACATGTGTCCAAGACTGGTTTTCACTACATTCTCTTTGCTTGCGGATATTTTCCATTTTTTGTTTGAGAAGTCTCAGAAGCTTGGTCCTGAAACAGCGGACCTCTAAAGGAGTTTAGGTTTGAGCTGGCATCTTTTGTGTTCTCTCTTTTAACAAATCCTCAATGCTAAATGTTAAATACGGCTGTATATAGAATATTGCTTTACTTGCTTCTGTGTGTATGCATTGCCTCTTATATTTCCCATATTCAGACATACAATATCTTTTTTCCCCTGCTTTGCTTTCTGCAGTCCCAGATGGAAAAACTAGTCTCTGTTTTCAATGCTGAAAACACATTAGTTTGCTTTCTAGAAGTACAGCAGAATCTGGAAAATTAAGTCACAAAACATATATCCCTTATTGGGCATGCGAAAAAATTATAACAAGTGTAAAAGGACCGTTCTAGCAATAAGTAAAAGGTACATTGTCACAGCATCATTGCTCCCATTCAGAAATAAATACACTGCCCTTGCTTCACTGTAAGGAAGCACTTATATACAGAGGTTATTCTGTTGACTTCAGCAGAGTCACTTCTGGCTATCATGAAGACACAACAGGCCACAGTTAGGACTTAACAAAATAGCAAGAAGCCATTCAGTTAATGGTTATGGTTATGGAAAAAAGTCCCCTTTTAAATCACTTGCATGGACTTAGTGTCCTACTGTTTTGTGTTTCTGTATTGCCGCACAGTTGCATAACCTTAGATTTGGGTGATATTATTCTTTTCCATTAACATTGGCTCAGTTTCTGCCCTGCAATATTTTTCATGTAACTGTTGCTGAAGTCAATAAGATTACATTGCTGCACAAAATGAGATGGGATCTCATTTACCACATTGTCAAGATACCAGCAATAGTCTTAAAATGATAGTGCTTTTATTATACCTAGTCAGTATGTCTACTGGCTTAATCTGAATATTATAAATACCATGCCAGTAAGATTTGCCTTGGATGATTTTCATATTGCAGGACTTTGTGTTTCAGACACTTCTGCTTGGTATTTTCTATTGGTCCGAAATGACAAACAGCAAGTAAAAATTGTACAATGCTGACAAAACCTGGGGTAACAATGGACAAAGTTTTGTTTCCGGTGATCTTCTCCCTTTGATTTTTGTGGAAAACTAAAAGAAATGGTTTCAAAAAAGAAAGCACCTGAGAACTGGTCTACCCATGTGGATGTGACTCAGGTAGCTGACTTACATGGAAATAAATGCCACAAATACCAGGTCTGCTATTCACTAACTTGCAGTATCACTGTGTCCTTCATCAGAGCAGCCGTATGCTCAGTTAAAATATGTAATTAAAACTGGTCAAAACAGAGAAAGAAGTACGTGCCATCATAGCCCCTGAGGACAGGTGGACTCCTTGAGACCTGGCTAACATTAGGAGGTAGGAGGGGAAGGATGGTAGGACAGATTAATATGTCAATGTGTAAAAAAAGTACACCAGCCTCAGTAGACTATGTCAGCCTTTCCTTGCTCACTGTGTATCCTGTGTTCTTTGGCCACCAGAGGATGGATATCACCAGGCTTCTGTGCTTTACTCCTACTCTTCCATGGCTTATCAAACCTTTCAGCAAAATTCAGATGACATCCCTCTTCTGCCCTTCAACTGCTGATCTAACACTGGATTCACTTTTTTTTTGTTTTAATCTTTATTTCCGTGAAGAATGATTTGATTTCCAGAAACACACATCTTCTTGATCAGTTTTATTGTAAGCACAGGAGAATGTGTATAAATATAGAAACCTGTTTATTTCAAGATATTTTTTCCACACTGTATCCGGTCAATGGTTTAGATTAGAATTTAGAGAGTTGAATGAAAACAGGGCTGCAGTGCTGCAGAGGGTGGGGAAGGAGCTGTCTTCCCATTATTTGAATTGTCTGCCTTCTTTACATAAACTAATAGCTACAGTGAAAACATCATGTTCAGCAGCCAGTGGTTTGTTTTTACATATCTAATTTGAAAATTATTACCTTCTCATTTTTTTTAAGGATTTATGTCTTATAGATCTTTCCATAATCACCCAAAGACCGAATTTGTGTTTTTCAAATATATATGCCATGATTTGTCTTATGTAATTTTTATCTCCAGCTGACATGGACACTTACTTTCTTGAGGAAACCAGAAATACCTTTGGGTCGAAAGGGCCTTAATTGCACCTGTTCATCTGTGAGAACATAATTTGAGTTTACAGAGAAAGGAAAGAATTTACCATAAATAAGGTGATCAAGATGATAAATTTATTTTCTTACTGGTGTTTTGAGCAAAATTACATAGACCTCAACACTCCAGATGAAATGGAAAAAGTTAGTAAAAAGAAAGGAAAAGTCACAAGAGATTTAGAACACGCCTTAAACCTTCTTTTAGCAGCTACCCTTAGGTACAGAAGAATGAAGAACAGGAGTAGAGACCTTTAACACCGTCTGAAACATTATGTGTATTCCAGGATCACACAGACGGATTTGAGAAGGACACAGCTTTTGTTCTCACTCTGCTCTACACAGGATCTTCAGGGAGACAAATCCTTGTGTTTTAGGCTTGTTTGGACAGTGGTCCCATTTATTTTATTCTGGACCTTGATCAAGGAGGTCTAGGGTCTACAAACAAATTTTTTTCCCTAAAAAAATATTTCCAACCTGAGAAACTGCCAAGGCTTCCTTCAAATTTCTAGGTGTTCTAGTCAGGCAACTGTAAACTAAGCCTCCAGGTTCTGCTATCGTAGCCATCAGATCGCTGCCAGCACCCCCAGAGTCACCAACAGCTAAAAAATACATTCTGAAAGCATGACTACAATATGCAGGTCTGATCTACAGCCATTTTGGGAAACTGGGGAACTAGAGAAGGCCCAGCAAAGGACACCAAGGATAAGTGTGTGTTTCCACCACACAAGCAACATAGAGTAGCAGCCCTCCCTCCAGAAAAGACATGACCAAGGCTAGATATGGGAGAAGTCTTTAAATTTAAAAATGAGGAGAGACTGCAGTTAACCATTAATCACTAAGTTTTACAACACAAATGATAGGGCACAAAAAATTACATTAGCAGGTTGCGAGGAAAAAAAGCTCTGTGTTTTACTGGGCATCATATAGTAACTTTGTGGAGCCTATTGCCATGGGACAGTGAGGAGAGGGATATTTGAAGAGGTTCAAAGAGACACTGGACAAATTCACACCGGAAAGCTCTATCAGTAGGACATGACTGTCCATATTGAACATACATCTCAGGAAGTCCCTGAAGAGATGATTACCCAAAATGGGAGGCCAAACAAGGAAATGAATAATGTTATGCATCCTCAGTTTTATACTCTTCCATAAACATCTGCTGTTGTCCACTGCTGGAAACAGAAGACATACTAGGTGGCCATTGATCTTCTGTACTACAGTCCACTTCCTCTTCCTTTTCTTGTGGCATATTCTCCATCTTTAAAAGGATCATATTTACAACTGGCCAAAGGCCTGTGATGCATTATGTTTTTCTTAAAAGCAACATATAGGCTGCACAGATCTGGGTAAATTAAGACACACTTGCTAATCACACTGGTGCTCTCTCCTCATTGCTGGCTGCTCCTTCTGTCTTGCATCAGTGTCCTCTCAAGATTTCAGGTCACCTCAGATTTACATGGCTTGTGTTGTCTCCCTTTGAGTCTTGCAATAAGATTCTTGCAGCTCTAGCATGATCTTCCCAGAAAGGCATATACCCTTTTCCCCTTCCATCCTCCATAAGATGTCTGTCTCTGCAGGTTCTCCTGAGGTTTACATGCTGACTCAAACACCTGACTACTTCTCCTCCTTCTTGGGCAGTGTCTACTTCCTTGAGCACTTGTTCTCCCCAGAAAAATTTCAGAAAAATGGTTCTCACTAGAGAGAAATTACTCTTTTATTCTTCGTGAGCCTGGTACAACCCAAACACAGACGGCTGTTAATGCCTGGTCTATTCCCAGGCAGAGGCACTCGTGGCATTCACTCTTTCCTTTACCTATTGAGTGTCAGCTTCAAGGCTAGTAAAAAGTTATCACAACACTTGAAAGCAGTTCTGAAAAACAAACAGGAATATATATCTGTTCCCCATACAAAATTTAAAATATAGTAATCATCATACCAACCTAAGGCTTGCCCCTACTTGCAGCAGCAATATGTTGTATTTGAACATAAGCAGCTGCTATGGGGCCTGATCCAACTCCCACATAAGTCAGTGAGAGCCTTTAAATTCACTTCAGTGGGAGTGAAGCCTCAGCACTTCGTTGTATTGTGAACATTGACATTATATGCCATAAAAATGATGCTTCTGTTTTTGATATGAAACCACGCAATATCAGTGACAGACTGATTGTTGAACAGGGGCCCTCAGTGCTACTGTTTTGAAAATAATAAGTACAATTCATTGCAATTCTGTTTGTTATTCCTAGTGTAAAAATAGATCAGTCCAGCCAATGGGATTAACTACTCCATTATTTCTTGACTGCTTTCTTTATTGTTGTTGTTGGTTTTAAATAGTTTTCCTGCTCTGTTGCTAAAGATGAATTCTGGTAAATATTTATTCTTACACTTGCCGTAAACATATTCCTTTCCCTGCAGGGCACCACGCAGCTCCAGATGTGCAGAACTGAACCTTTTCAAAAACAAAGGGGGCCCCAAGGGTAGCCACACAACAGAGAGGGGGCAAAAGCCTTGTTGCATCTTTAAGAAGTTGCTGCGTGTGGCTTTGCTGAATGCAGCCATCTCAGATCTTAGGGATGTTTGACTTGGCTGCAGCTGAAAAGAGTCAGGATGAAGAATTACAGACAGGAAAAGGGTAAAATCTTGCCTCTTGAAAAGTCTTGATAGAATTTGAGTGCGTTTCTCCTTATACTTTATCGGATTGGACTCTCTGAGCTGAAACTGCCAGAGTTCATACCCAGGCCTGTCACTGTCTTTCAGAAGGGCGGTCAGACCATGTCATGAGTGTCATCTGTGCAGGGAGGTCTCCCAGCCCCTGGTCTCTGACATCAGGAGAACCCAAATAGCTGAGCAGGAGAGGCACAGGGCAGGAGCTGTGAGCATCTTGGTGCACACAGGGCAGTGAACTGGTAGTGACCCTGAACACTGATGCCAGCTTTTCCCGCAGCAGCCCTGGGCAGGTGCAGCTGCCATGTGCACACCAAGTCCCTGCATGAAGCGACTTGTGTCATTAGCCTCACCACCAGATCTGATGCCCCAAACTGCTTCACTCTCCCTCCTCTCCCCATCTACCGCTGTTCATTTGAGGGTCTTCCTTCTTTCCTGGCTAGGGCCATTCCTGCTTATTACAGCCCGGCTCCCTTCAGTAGTCCCACTTCTGGCACTGCGGGGAGGGGATAACTTGTCCTGCAGAGCTTGCAGGCTGTAGGAACACCAACCAAAGGAGCAAGAGATGTGTTACCCAAGCAAGTCACACTGCCATGTGCTGGTGAACAAGCACAGTGAACAAGCACAGTATCACTGAAGTACCCACAACTTCATGAACTCAACTGGTTTCTCCTATCTTGACCATGACATTGATCTTTCTGAAGGGAAAGGGACCAGTGTCCCACTGGAGAAATATGTACTTAGTTGCATGTACCCTACCGTGAGAGGATTTGGGACAAAATTGTGTTTGACTCACTGAATAAGAGAAATTTTTCCTTTCGCCTTTTTGTGGCAAATGAGAGCCACGTTGACCATCTGAGGCCATAACAGACTTCCAGAGCCTTTTGGGTGCCTTTAACATAACTACCAGTAGTAGCAGTAGTGGATCAGGGCTGGCATCAGCTTATGGAGGTCAGGCCCGAGACGTAGCCACCTGCCCTTCCAAACCTGGCTGAGCAGGGCTGGCCTCACTCCACTGGCCTGAACATGAAGGGCTTTATTCCTCATGTGTGTCCTCTGCAAAACACAGGGACCTAATGAGGCAACCCACAGAGACGTGTAAAGAAGCCTAAGTTCTTAACAAGACTGAGTATATTAATGAAAAAGGATAATTTTTTCTGTCTTCATTATTAATGTGCATGGCTTGGCTGCAGAAACTTAATTTTTTGTCTAAAAATGGAAGCAAGACCTTCTTTCAGTGATATTTCTCCTTTTTCTTTGGTGCTTTGAAAAACAGCAAAAGCCAGGTGGAGTCACCCAAATTCTAGGCAGATACAGCATGTTTCAAAAAGATGGACCCAATTTGAAATCCAGAATGCTTTGAAATTGGATTCAACTTTTTGAAACACCCTGTGTCACATAACTGTTTGTTATATGAACAAAGTGACTGATGGATGACCTTCTGAACATACCTAAGTTACTGTTTCCTAGCACACATACAAATTGAAGCAGGAAACAGATTTCTAAAACATGAAAGCAAGATTCGCTTGCTTATCTCATTGTATTCTAATGTGATTTGAAGTAAACAAAAGACAACTATGGGCTTTGTTATCTTAACTGTTCTGTACAGCCAACACAGAGCTGGATTGCACTGCGTGATTGAACATAACTCTTATTGGCTTGCAAACTATTAACATAATTTTTTAAAATTGCACATAACTCAGGAAATATTTTTCCTAACAGCCTGTCCTGGTCAAGGACAACTTTGTTCAGACCTATGTCACATAATGGGATAAAACGACATCCACAGATAATATTCACCTGATATTCATGTGCTACATCTGTCAGTTCTGCATGCATTTCCTGCATATCACGTAGCTGGGGGTTCTGGAACTTATCTGACTGCATAAATATTTGAATTTTATGATAGGTAGTGATATTAGGGTTCAGTGCAAAGCATGTGGGAGTCCCTGTACAAGTCTGGATTTGTCCTATGTACTTAGTCTCTCTGATAATTTTAGAGAAGCTAGCAGTGAAATACTGTGATACTGAATAACTGTGGGGTTTAGGAGAATAGTTTGTACCTTGTCAGGCTGGACTGGTTTAAGATATTTTGTTTGTAGGTATTAAGAGTCACAGTCTTTTGAGTATTAGGTATGGGTTGAGTAGAGCACAATTTCTGCTACGATGGAGGAAGATGTGTGATAAGTGGAGAAAAACTGGAAAAAGCTAGATGAATATTTGATTTTTTAAAATGTGAGAAAATTCAAATTAATCTGAGAAGATCTGAAAAGGAAAGATTAAATTCTGCCAGCTCCAGCCCTAGAAATAATGCCTTGCAAATGTACCAAACTAGTTACATGAACCAATTTTTACTTGCAGACGCTTTCCTTAGATATGTTCCCACCCTTCCAGTATTTTTCTTTTTAAATATTATTTCCACTAAAAAGGCTAGAGCACATTTGGCTTTTCTGATTACACACACGTGATGGCATGATGCATTTTGATGATGTTTTTTCAATATTCATGACAGACAGTCCTACCCTCTAGGCAGTAACTCCCTTTGATTTCAGGTGAGATTTTTGCCTAATGATCAGGCCCTGAGGTGCTTGGCTCATCAGTTACAACATAATCAGCTAAGAAAAATTTGAATTGATAAAAAGCAGGAATAATGGCACAGACTGCTGGCATAGCAAATACACTTCAGAGTGTATGTGTAAGAAGCATATGTCCCTCAAAAAAAAAAAATTAAAAGGCAATTAATGTTGTGCATGCTACTGTGTCATCAAGTCACAATAAAACACTCAAGGAGGGATTCAGATAATCTTGTCAACTGCCAAATCAATATAGCAACTCTTTCAAGTTGCTGAGAGAACACTGATGAAAGTAAATTCCCAACATTTTATGGGACTGAGCCCTTAAAGAGTTTGTTTCCATTCAGGAAATCCTACAAATCTACCACAGAGCTTTGAAATTAGGTCCCCGTGCCAGGACATCCACATCCTGACATCTGCAGCCACATAAATGTGCCCCAGTGATGTCAAGTAGATGCTACGTGGGCTTAAGGATAGGTCGGTACGGAGACCACTGTAGCAGCAGTTCACAGATAATGGACCACTTGTGATACTTGGGGTGGTAAACCAGATGATCTAAAACTAACCCATGGAATTATATGAACCAAGTACAATATGTAATATTTCCAGCTGAAGGTTTGATGGGAAACCATTCCTTCATACCATGGTATGAAAGAATTTTGTAAGATGTCATTAAAACATCCAAGTAACTGAAGTCCCCTGCTTTGGGCAAAGCATTCTCTGATTGAATGTCTACACTTAACTAGTGTGAATCAGTGCACCTCATCCAGTACGTACACTGCAAGTCCAAGCAAGGCTTCTCAACAAAGCAATTTTGAATGGCTTCTAAATTTAAGTCAAAGACCTAGAGGAGAAATCTTCCTAGAGAATAACAATAAGTAATCTTAATTAAGACAGATGGTGTAACATTTAGCTTCCTTTCTGTTATAGAAACCTTATGTAGCATCAGACACTGGTTCTCACTTTTGTAATAGGATGTTTTCTGTTCAAATGCTGGACAAAAAGCATCCAGTCCCTGAGACTATTTTAAGGTGGCTTTTAGCCACCAAAGCTCCTAGTGTTTCTTTAAAGTATTTTGATTTTCAGAACAGCATAAATGATGTCACTTATCAATTGCCAAACCTATTCATAATTTCAATAACTTCCAGGGGACTGATTAAATCTGAAATACTTTGGCCTATTTTAAAGGAAGTCTAATCGTGTTTTTAAGTCAGCCTTGGAACACATGATTCTTTATTAACCTAATAAGCCTCCATTATCCCATTCCCAAAGTTCTATTCAAGCCCTGTATTTAGTGTAAAGTACCGTGCACTGGTTAATTAGAGCATATTATCTTGGATGAAAATGCTGAATCTTATTCTGCAGAGTCAGTGCTTGGAGAATTTGTTAATACGCTGCGTGTACCCAGATTGGTTCTTATCTGAGCCTTGGCATGTGTTAGCAGTGCAATTACCTACTTGCAATTGCTGCCTGCTACTTGGCAAAGGGGAATGCTGAACAGAGGGTTATTTCACTAAAGATAGAAAGTGACTCATTTTGATTACTCAGTCATGTCCTCTCCTACTTATGCATGCACAATGGGAAAGTCTGATGGTACCAGAGAAAAGAGAAACAGCATGTGTTCGAGTCAGTTCTCTTATTCACCATTTAGTTGTAGCAAAATTAAAAAGACAATAATTATAATATAACAAGAGGGAGTAATAAGACATTTCACCTTTGCACATTTAGAAGGGAAATCTGAATTTAAAGGGAAATGACAAGCTAAATGTGGCA
Organism: Columba livia; assembly: GCF_036013475.1. Taxonomy (NCBI): domain Eukaryota; kingdom Metazoa; phylum Chordata; class Aves; order Columbiformes; family Columbidae; genus Columba; species Columba livia. Next base: position 141,289,237 of record NC_088602.1, on the reverse strand, counting down.
AGAAGTAAAGGATGTAGATAACTCAATTTCATTTTTGTTTCCCACAGTTTCCAGCCAACTTTGCTTTCTGGTCTTTGTCTTTCTGTTAGTGTTGCAAAAAGGAGGAGTGTTTTTGTCCAAACAGCACCCTGCTTTAAATCAGTGTAATACATTTTACATTAAAAATGCATTTATAAAATACACACTTCCTAATCTAGTCTAGGAAGGCTGAATCGACAGTATGTGTTAGTTAACATTTGTAAAGCCTTCTACAAACCTGGTAGCCCCAGCCCCGTACTTAAGTGACCCAGACCTATGGAAGTCTACTGAGACTCACTGACTTTCAAAATTATCCCTTAAAGACATATTACTTCAAAAGATTTTCATGAAACTGTGTACCAACTATGTCCCGTTTTCCTACTGAAGAAAGTATTATTTAATTGAAAATGTTGCAGCATTAAAAACCATATGGTTAAAAAGTCAGAAGTAAACTCTTTTCCTCTACAGTAATCTATGGTGATTGATGGTCCATTCTTTCTTATGCATTTTCAATGTTAATTAATTTAGTAATGCTCCCTTAATCTAACACAAACTTATTTCAAAAAATTGGGAAACAATTTTAATGAAATATTTTGTTTAATCCCTGTAATGTTTTTACTAATGGTGTCATCAAAATGCATGCATATTTGTGGTTATACATCTAACAATCTTCCGACAATGGCACATCAATGTAGCAGCAACACTTAAAATGAACATTGAGGTGATGCATACTGTGCCCTCCTGTCACACAGCACGTGCAGTAGACATTTTAATCTGGAGAGCAGAATAACAAATCTCCATGCCCTTCATGATTTCAAAATAAAATAGTCTGTTTCAGCTCTCAATAGTGGTGGATCAAGTAGAACACTAACAGCTTCAAAACCATGTAAAACTTTCAAATTATTTTCTAGAACATTCTGAAATTAAACACTTTCTTTCAAAAATGACGTCAGCCCTGAGTTACAGGGAAAGCCCCCTCAGATAGAATCTACAGTAATGATAACCACTTCTTGACCTTCCACCAGTGCACTATGACCATCCCAAAGTCTTCTGCAGTGAAGTTCACACCTCCCATTGCCAAGACAGCTTTCCTCACTGCCTGAGTCCCAACTCCCAAGTCATTCCACTGGGCTTTTGTCGCTGCCCCTTGCAAAAAAAAGGTACAATCTGTCTCCTTGTCCTTGTCTCCTATGAGACTTCCCACTATGGACAGTGTTCAAGACAAGAAATGAGACTGACTGGCAGGACATGGAGCAGCTTCCAAACCAGGGAGGGTGAATGAGGCTTGGAGTGAGGACTGAAGGTTGAAGTCAGGCCCACTACAAATACTTTAGCTGGGCTACATCAAGGAAGGCTGAGCACCCGTGTCTATGATATTTAAGCAGTAGACCTTTCCTAGTGCAGTTTACTTTGGCCGCAGCACATCAGAGCGGCTCACAAAAGCAGTGCAGCTTCCCTGGCAAAGGGGACAGTGACTCCCAACCAGAGAGGCAGCGCTGGGGGGCAGGAGGCAGGAATCCTTCTGGCAGCTTCACTGCCACCACCAGAAAACATGGGCTGAAAAGGTTTGGGCAGAAAGAAGAACTTAAATACACTTTGCAGTAAAATAATAATCAGAAAAGCTTGACATTTTCATTTCAATTAAAAATAGTCTTCTTTTATGAGAACAAAAATCGTTGACCAACAAATTTCCCCCATTGTTACATTTTTCATTAAACAAAACCTCTGATCACTGTTTCAATGAGACTTAAAATTTACAAGGCTTTACATTTCCTTTTAGTACTCTATCTAAAAGCTAGCTCTTGGTGGAAAAGCCTAACAGTTCTCTGCAAATGAGAACATTAAAACATGATTTCAATAAAAAGGTGCATAAAATTCTGCCCAAATGGATACATTTGAAGCTTTCAGAATGAAAATAACATCAAGAATTCTATTTTTTTTTTCCACAAAATTATTTCCCCATTTTCAGCCATCTCTAATTATAACAATAACTTGCAGGTGTTTCCTGTTAAGTTGGTAATAACTGTGTCCTGGGATAATAAAACTCTAGGGTTTGGCCCATTTATCGTATTTAAATTATAACTTAAAGGTGCATCCTGTTTACAAGGTAATAATTATATATGGGACTAAACAAACTCCTCTGGAGCCAGTCCAGTCTATTGTGTTATGTTGGACCCGAGCATGAGCTTAAAGAAACCTTAGATGGATAATGGCATAGGTAGTAAAAGTTGACTCTCCCCTCTTCACAAAAATTAAAAACAAACAAACAAAAAAAATAGAAGTTGGTGTTTTGCCTGTATTAGGAAAGGAACTTCGGAAAACTGAACAGCCTCTAAAATGAGTGATCAAATGATCTTAAAACCTTAGCTAATGGCCTGACGACTCAGTCAAAACACACCCATCCAAATTCCTTAGGGTGGACATTGGCATGAGATGCCAACACACAGGCACACACCCCCAGTTTTGTCTTCCCTGTCCTCCCAGTGGGTCTGGTGCCCCTGTTTGAGCGTGGTCCCCTGACTGTGAGGCAGCCGTGCGACAGCCCTCTACGAAGGCCACTGAACTCAACCTCCCCTATTGCTCCTTGCTTTGTGTCATGGCTGGGATTTTAAAATACACCCTTTTTTTTTTTGTCAGGGACGAAAACTTAGTTAAAAAAGCATGCCTGGGGAAGGAGGTCCGCTATTGAACTCGCAAGTCCTCTGCTAGGTAATTGCATCACAATGAGATTTAGGGGTTTTTATGCAAAGCTCTCCACCTTGCCCTAGTCCCTCCCAGACTTCCAGCCCCTTCCCCAGCGCCAGCTCCCTTTGGCCAGCCGGTGCTTTCCACCACAGTTGCTAAACAGCCTGCAGACCCTCATGCAGTGGGACAACAGTCATTCCTTTGTCAAGGTCAGGACTTAGGGGCCTGGGGAAGGAATTTGGCTTGTCCTGCGTATGTAGAAAAGTAACAACTTCAATGTGAAGCACAGAAAGTGATACCAGCATCCAAAAAACACTAGAAAAATAAATTCCAGAAGCTAACAATGCGTTGTAGCTTTGGTTCAGTGTTTCACTGTTATTTCTTAAGAGCAAAATAAGCCCAAAACTTTTTTTTTACTTTTTTTCTCTTTTTTTTTTTTTGCTACATGCTGCACAGTATGAGTAATTCAAGGAGAGAATAAAGGCTGGCATTGTATAGCACACTTTCTCATGCACACACAAACCTCCTTCCAGCTTACTGAAGGAATCAAAGGGTGGAGGGAGTGTCTCCAGCGTTTCATGTAAATGACATCTTTTTTTCTCCAGTTTTAATGCCACCATAAACTCAGTGTGATGAAGCATTGATGAATAATGAGCCTATGACACATTGCGCTTTTAGAACAGCTCATATATTTGGCATACACCAGGCCCTGTTTGTGTCATTTTTTACCCGCCCGCCCCCCCCCCCCCCCCGGACTCAGGCACAGATTTGTAAATACTTTTCCCATAACTAAGAAATGCAGTTTTATTTTCACTTCTTGGGAAAGCCACACTGAGGGTCTGTGCAGCTCACACCGGTTGCCCTCTCTCTTTAGGATGCTGTGAGATGGCCAGGTTCAACTCTTGCCATCTGAGCAGGTGTTGTGTACCTGCAGAAGCAGCCGCCCCACCAGGTCAGTAGCCACGCTCCACTGGGAGCCACTGGTCAGGCTGCTGCATCACTCCTACCTCGCCTCACAAGCATGTCACTGTCATCTTCCCTGAAACAGAGTTATGATAGCACTGAGTAGAGAAATTGAGACTCCCCTGTGAAAAAAAATGCAACTGCTTTTTTATCAAAAGGCTTGGAGAAAATTGGGGTTTAAAGATGCATTTTATTAAGAAAAATGCCCTGTTTAGGTATTTTTAGTGCTGTTCTGGATTTCTTGGTAACAAGTGAGCCTATAACTTCTGGATTTAAAACCTCAGTGAGCTGAAGAGATTAAATCCATAGGAAAGAAGCAGTAGATGGTTCGTAAGTCACCAAGTGTGACCTAGCTGACAGAGGGGGACAGGGAGCTACACTGTCAGGTGGGACACAAAAAGCCCTGTTTGTGGATCTCCTGTGGCAGAGGTGTTTCCATCCACATCTGCCAGTCGTACCCATGCCACAGCATCTGTCATTTCAGGTGATCTCAGCTCTCCCTGACAAAAGGGCAGGTCAAAGATGATCTCCTGGCACAGATCTGCTGAAGGGTTAACTTCTGATCTGGCCTCCTAAGGACTTGTGTTCAGCTGCAATGTAGATTTCACCAGCTGAGAACACCTCAAATGGAGAGGCAGAAATAAACCTAACAGTGCTAGAGGCATAGTATGGGCAAGATGTTTTCCCAGAAAAGGAGGAGGCTGGACACAGTCAGCAGTTTTCAAGTTTGATAACTTTCTCATTCTTCGATGTAAGAGTACCAGCAGCATGAAGTTTTGTCTTAAATAAGTCATCTCTAATGTCTAATCCAGTGTATAAAATTTTCTTTCCTTCCTCATTTGCCTTTATCACTTTGTCTATGTTGAGATATGGGACCATACTTTTTTTTTAAACCCATTTTTTTTCCCAATAACTGCTTGTAAGTTTTCAAATACAAAAAAGGACTTCTTCCTGCTCTCCAGAAAGGTCTATAATCGAGGCTGTCAAAGCAACATATGGGTATAAGGAAACTATTTGAATCTTCATTGCTTTGAAAAAACATGTAAACATACCAGTTTAAGATCAGACCACTTTTTCCCCGTGGTTGTGAAGAATCCTACAATGCTTTGTGCAAGGCTGTTCAAGCTGAAAGAGGTGACATCAGATATTCAGCCTGTCAAGAAAGATCATAAGGAAACCTGGATACTGCTGACAAACCATGGGCCTTCCCATCATTTCCAAAGTTAGCAGAGACCCACATTTAGACCCACACATGACACTAGTAAAAATGAATGCCATTTCTCAATTACATTATGCTTATTCCTCCGGGTGACAATCTCTCCGTGGGCGAAATAAGACCCAGTTGTGCAGGACACATTTCATAGCACTGGAGCCCGCTGGCTGTGCTTCAGTCAGGGTTTTTGGGTCACATGCAATTCAGAAACCAGGATGAATCAACCCACTTTATCTCCAAAAAAAAAAAATGAAACAGCCATTACCAGCAATTTTCTCAGTTTCGTAACAAAGCTCCAGAAGATAAATGAGTCAGTTTCTGACATCAGAACTGTCTCTGTTTTTTTCCTCTTTCTCTTCAGGCAGGTTACACAAAGGATTTGAAATAAGGAACTAAATGAGTTTATAGAAATTGTCTTTTCCTGGCAAAAATGTAGCAGTGTTACAGAAACCACATTGATTGAAATTAATTCCTCTGGGAATTACGTTCTTCTAGCAAAAATAACAGCCCCTATAAATTTATCAGTCTTTTCATGCCAATAATTTATATTTTAAAACTTATTTAAAGCTGAGGTTGTGTCTGAGGCTAATTATTTGCTTCTAGAAACAGATAAAGCTAAAAGCATGTTGGTAATCTGCTTCTAGTCATTCTGTACCAACCTCCTTTGGCCCCATACAAATCTGGTCAATGATAAATTTGGCAGCTCAGTTTTGAGTATTGGCTCAAACTCGGCTGATCTGAATGCTCTTTTTAAAACAAAAACAAAATCAAAACCAACTCCTCCTTTACAAAATACATGGTCACTATTCACTCCAGGCTGACTGGTTAGGCTGAAAAAGGGTTAAATCCCAGTTTTGCATGATCATATTAAGTGCTCCCATTTTATTTGCCTCCTTGATTTTATGTCAGGCACATGCCCATGCTGAAACTACAATACAGATAGTGTCTGCATCTCTGACAAAGATTAGGCTTTCATCCTTGGTATCTGTTTTCGTCCTCAGAGATTTTTAATGTTTTTTAGCAGGGAAAAATATCAGTTTTGGCTTTGGAGTGCTTTAGGATGACCCAGCCCTTACCATCATGAAGCCTTTTGAGAGATATTTTGGGATCCAGATCCTGGCTGTTGCTCCATGGGGATCTATGTCTTCTCAAACAGGTTTCCAGTGACTGTCATGGGAAATATAATAATGTGCAATAACAATGAGCAAAATTCCACATTCACCCTAGAGACCATGGCTTGATACTTTCAGAGGAGCGGTGGTTGAGTGGAAGAGACATTCATGTGATCACACCATCCAGAGCATGTAAGATTTCAGCTCAGCATGGTGACAGGATGGTGACACCATTCCATTTCACCTGCAAAACTCTGCCAGAGGAGTTGTCTTTAATTACCACAGACCTTAAGCTTTGTCTGGATTTGAAATCAGACTAGAGTGGTTGCTTCTCCATTTTCCTTAAAACTTTTTTTGCAAGGAGCTCCTCACAGAGTATTTATTATCTTCAGGTACTGGGGAGCCTGCAGAGAGTTTTAGATCTCCTCCTATGCTCCACCCCTGCAGCACTACTTGTCCTAAACAACTTAAATAAGAGGTACTTTGAACTTCTTTTTCACATGTGATATGTTAGCACCAGATACTGAAGTAACAGTTTTTCCATCTTTGAGTGTCCTTTTCTTTAGTCTTCAGCTATCATCCTTTGCTGGACAGCATTTTACATGTTTGGCTTTTTTTCTTGCAATGGTGTATATTATTAAAAGTCATAATTTGCCAATGGCTACCTAACTTCACACACAGCATCTCAAACAACCTACTTTTCCTCACATTAGAAGTTTGGCAAGGAAACACATCAGATGGCTGATAAAGAATCATTTTATAGGGGTGGCAGAAGTAGCCTCGGAACTTACCGTTAGGTCTTTGGATTACAATGTAAACTTAAAATTTTCCCAGAAGATCAGGGAATTCACAGACATAGTGAACTTGCCATTGTCACTTGCATAAAGATTAGAAGATGAATTGGTAACTGTCTGATCCAAAGTCCACTGAAGCCAGTAAAGGCTATAAAGAATCAAAGACAATAAAAATGCAAAGAGTACTGACAGCCAGGATATTATTATCCTTTTTTTCATAAAACAGTTCCATCAACTCTTTCATTTATGCTCCACAGCATATAAACAAACATACCATAGCATATTTTTCTGTCCTTGCAAAAACACTTCAACAGAATAACATCAAATCATCAGTATCAATCAATCCATTAATTTCAGCTGAGCTACGTAAAGACTTAATTTTGTACTGAAAGACTTAGTAGTAATCTAAGACTGCAAAACAGCATCCTATTAATAAATCACAGCTGCAGATGAGAGACTGGGCTTATGATGGGCAAAGTAAGAATTAGCAACTTTCAACTGTCCAATGCATTATGAACTTACTTGAATTTAAGGTACTTACACCACCTCTATGCAAGCTGTAAAGTACTCTGATGCAACTCAGACAAGATTATCAGGCAGCCACCAGCACTTGAGAGCAAGTGGTATTTAACCAAGAGGAGGTACAGTGGCCTCTCTGATTCCAGCTATGTGTGATTCCAGTTTTTCTGTCCAGAAATCTTGCTCAACTGAAAAAAAAACACGATGTTGGCCATTTGCCAGTGCCTTTATATAAGCCAAGTCAGAGCTACTGCTACAGCCCATACAGTGACATCTACACAACCCAGAGAAATCTCGCCATGCGTTACAAGTCACTGGTGCGGTACATGCACAGGGTAAAGTCACTGCGTAAGTCACACATGCTTACGTCTCTCTAGGAAATCCCAGGGAATGATAAGGGAGTCTTGCCCTCAACCCTGTACAAAACAGCTTGATTTTACCTCTACCCCAAAGCCTAACAAATAGATGGCCTTTGTCTGATGCCCTGGAGGGCAAATGCAAGCTAATAAAAGCTTGAGTCCACAGAGATAACGTATAATTGTAACTGGTTTTGGGGTAATGGTCTTCCAGATTATCTCATTATTCTCTTTGAACTGGCTTTGAATTACACTTTTTCAATTTTAGATAAAAGTGAACCAGTGGTTTTGCAGAATTAGCAAACTAAGTTAGATTGAATAGTTAGAATTAATGGGTGCTTTGATTTCATCATTTCTCTTTAACCTTGAAACCAGCAATCAGGCAGCAAAACCATTTTTTCCCTTGTCATGTTTTATTTCTCCAGCTGTCTTTCTCCATTCTATTCCCTCAGCCACTTCCTTCTGGTTTGTCCACAGACTAATAATTCTACCAGACTTCGACCATACAGCATTTCCTTGACTTCTAATTCACAGGTGCTCTCTAGAACCTCAGCCCGCACATCACAGTATATTCAGTATTTGAGTGTATTTGTTTTTAGGATTAAGTCAAAATACCTCTGTTGGTGGTGATATAACCAAACAGTAGTTCTGCCTGTACTTTTTTTGATCTTATTCTGAATCCATTTTAATGGCCATTAGTGAAACTGCTCTGTTGTGGCATCTGAATGAACAATAACCATCTCCATTTACCTGCTGAAGGCAGGAGCTCTCACCAACTTGCTTTTGCTCCAATGGCTTGCATGAAGCAGAAGCAATCTCTGAGGACCTCTCACACACATTCTCCCTTACCCTCAAGCAGATATGGCACCCCAAGCAAACCTAAATCAACCATTCTCAGTCATGCTGGACTAATGGGCATGCAGCAGTTCTGAAATGAATCTTGCATAAAACCAATGAGTCTGACAGCCCTGTGTTAATATGGCTATCTAAGACAGCTATAGATTATGCACCCAGCCTCACCAACCAGTTTAAAAAACACTGATCTACAACTGTTAAGGACACAGATCTTCTTCTGGTGGAGGGAGAGAACCACACATCACAGGTCCTTTCTTACTCTGTCACCAGAACTACTGTACACGTGTAATACAGACAACTTAAATGAGCGTGCAGTCTGGTACCAAGATTACTGCAAATAAATGTCTGATGTATATATGGGTGATATGTGAAACAGCCTGGGTTATACAAATATGGCATATAGACTAAATGTGTCTTTTCATTCATTTATCATGTAGTTCACGTCAGTCCACACCAATCCTCTCTCTGCTTTTGTCCAAAGAGGACACACGAATTATAGCAGTGGCAAAAGCTGCCACAAGAGCAACATATGGTCCCAACACTATATTTTGCAAGAGCCCCACAATCCCTTTGCTTCCTTTTCAATCTCACACATTCATCAGAAGATGTGGGAGGAATCACAGTTCACCAGGACAACTCACATCTGGTGTCAGGTGAATTGTCACATAGGAAAGGCCTTTCTGTGGCTGAATTCCTTGGCCAAGAGCATTCTGCCAGAGTGCCACATGCCAGTACTAGGTACGGCACTACTCAGCCTGGTACCCCCCTTCAGGATGCTCTTCTAGGCCATGCTCAGTGCACAGCACTGGAAAGCAGCTGCGAGGACTTGTGGGGCTCATGTCTAACCCATGGCTATGTCTGCAGGGCTGCACAGGCACAATCTTGAAGCTGGGCTGGTAAACCAACACACCATTCGTCTGTGTTCCTAATCTGATGGCAGGTCCACAGGGCTGCTTTTGGTGAACTCCAACTGATGGTCGTCCAGAGAAAGACTCAGGCATCTGTAAGAGTCTTTGCTGGTAGAAAACTGCTGTTGGACAGGCAAGGCAAATCCAGGACTCACACAGCCCTGACCTGCCCTTCAGTGTAGCAGCCCTTGTATAGATGATAAGCAGAAAAAGTACGAATGGTAAGAGGCATGCCTAAGGGAATTCAAAACCTACCCAAAGGCTCAGGAGTAGGAAAGGTGAAACCAGCATGGCTTTGTTCTTCTCACCAGTACCATTTTTCCTCCCCACTATTCATGATTATTTACTAACTTCCATCGCCTAGGGGAGAATTTGGGGCAATAGTCAGTCACCTCTGAAAGGGCTGAAATCTAGGGGCTGTTTATCAGATTAAAACTTGGCTTTTCTTTGCTCATCTTTTTTTTTCTTCTTTTTCCTCCCCAATATTTATTTGAAAAAGTGTTTTGGCAGGATTTACAGTCCACAAAGCCCTTCAGACTCAGAGAGAAAAAAAAAATCTCAGGTGCTACTTAAGAAATTCCTCATTTCTAAACCTCAGTGGATTAAAGTTTTTTTTCCTAATGATCTGTGTGAGTGCTTTTGTGTAGAACTTTGAATAACTTTATTGATTACATTCTGCATCATACAGGTCTCTGGACCCTTATTCTTATTTTTTAAAAAAGCTTCTATAAAGACATACAGTACCAGAATGGATTAGTGCATTAGCCCTTGCCTTTGCAGACTTAGTTGCAATCCAGACAGGATTTGGATGAAGAAAGTCTTACCAGGCAGGATCATGCTTCTCAATGGAAAATGTTTCCATACTGAAAAATGGAAAACATAATATTTAGCACAATTTAGGCTATTTGATACCCTTTTCTGTGCTGAGGCACAGGGGTGGCTACAGGAACAGCACAAGCAGTTGTCACTGAGATGCTTCCACAGAACTGTCTCAGAACTATGATAGTTTTCACAAAGAGCTTTCTCAGAAGAAGAGAAAATAAAGCACTTTACCAAAGCTGTGTGGGAGGCTCCAGCTGGCAGAACAGAAGTTACAGGTGAAAAATGAAGTTTATTGGCAGAGTGCTTGAGTCTGACTGAAACAGCAGCACAGTGCCCACAGTTTTCTCTTTCCTCTGACACTGTCTCCATAACTATTTTCTTCCTGATATCTCCCAACACAAGGGTCTTTCACATAAGCAAACAGATGAGAATGGGAATACAAGTTTTGGTTTAAAATTACCTGCAAGACCTTCACTCTGTTTTTAGTAAGGAAACAGGATTTCTGTCTAAAACCAGACTCTCCACCCTCCCTTTCTACCCTCCCTTGTCCTTTCCACCTGTTTAGATGTTTTCACAGTGGGATAACACATTCATTCCCTCCAGACCAGGGCTCAGCTGTCAGGAATGGAAAATAAAACCAGAGTTTGCAGAGTATTTTTAGCCCAGAGAAAATAAAGCGGTTGCAAATACCATACACCCACCGGCTCCTCCGGCTTATAGAGATCCGTGCCCAGAAAGAAAGGAAACCGCAAGACCAGGCTGAACCCATTGATTTGATATCAGTGCCAAGTATTTTGCAGTGACTCACCCAACAATCCCACCCTTCTTTTTCTGTCCGTTTAAAGGTGTCCACACCAGAAGTCACATCATCTGGTCTTTCCCATCTTTGTGGCACTGGTGCTTTCACTACCATATATGCACTTAGCTGGCCTTAGCCCATTACTCTGATCCCTTTGTACAAGATAATCTGTTGATGACTGGCTAATCAGCAGGTTGCAGATGGGTCTCCTGTTTCCCTCTGATCTCACAGCTCTCAAGGGACTGGCCTTCTGAGAAGAGAGAGTGCGTAAGGGGATACAACACTAAACAGATGACACATATTTTAGATCCACCTAATGGCTGCTCCTGGTTTCCAGACTCACCAAATGCCATTTGTTTTTAACAAATGGCCACACAAGCTGTGGAGATGATATTTTAAAAATGTCTTTGAAAGGCCTGACTTGCCTCCAATGGCATTTGCAGCATGTGTGCCCCTCACAGTAGTCCTCTGTGCTGTCAATCTGCTCCCACTGCAGGTAAAAATTAAATATTCTGAAAAAAAATATTATAAACTGACAACAAAATGGATTTAGGCAAAGCCCATGCTCAATAGGAGAGGTAGTTTAAGAGCCAAAAAGAGGAGGATCTAGATCTCTACTAGCACCTATGATTAGGTCTGAGCATCCTTGGACTGTGAGCTGTAAGCAGTTTATGCTGAAGTTGTAGAAAAGCGGTGATTTCTTCATCGCTGCATTGGCTGTGCAGCATCATGTATGCAAGAGCAACACTGACAAAACTGTAATAGAAAGCTGCTGAAAGGAAGTTACAAATCCTGAAATATCCTTTATGCAAATTTTTCCAATTTTCTGTTTCTGTCCCAGGAAAATCTGAAGATTTTGTTCAGCTGTCTAGGTCAACATCCACTGCACATCTCAGACAGGACCCCTGTAGAGCAGCAAAAGGCATCCTAGTTCAGCTTTGCAGCTTGTGTGCAGTGGTCATATTATTTATACAAAAACATATAAAACCCACCACATGACAAGGCCTGCTCTTCTGCACTTGTGCCAAGGGGCTCAGCACAGATCCCACCCATCCTATTCTACCTTCCAAAACAGAGGAGCGTTTCCATATGCACATATTTTTGGGGAGGGCAACAGCTGGCCCAGAAAGAGCCAGCACCATGACAGCAATTTAACAGTATAGATGATCAGGTCCCCAGGCTTAGCCCTGTGTTATAAGTACAGGCCACTGAGCCTCAGGTGTGTAGAGTGTGTTGGACCCATTGCACACACCAAAACATTAAAGCAGGGAACACCCTCTAGGTCTCACAAGGACCATACTTATTATGAAGGCATCACAAACAGCTCAGACATATACTTCTGTCCAAGAAATCCTGGAAAGAATTATGGCAACTCCTTTGGGAGCCATTGAACTCTCCTCCTCCATCTCCATTTACTTAGTTATCATCAGCATGCTGTTAGGGGTTCACTTAGTAGTAGGAGTATTCCCAACAGACCTCCTTAAAAAGCACTTTCTATTTATGACTGAAAAGCAGCTGCTGATAATACTGCCTTAAGCTGGCCATTTTGCCTCTGGCTTCTATAGGTTCCACATTTTTTCTATCCAGCCAGCACAATAAGCATTTTGGCTTCCATTGTCTGGGATTTCCAAAAATGCCTAGCACTGACCTAACTGATCTCACTGTAACCAACACTGTGTTTTCTTTTCCCCTTCTTCTTATTCTTGAAAAGATGGAGAATTTGCAAATAAAAGATCATCTGCAAAGTTAAGACTAGCACACGGTTATTCCAGTAGCTGACACACTGCTACATGAATGCTGACTGTTTAGAGTAAATATAATCCAAGTTTATTTTCTACAAAATATTTAGCACGTTATCTCTGGAAGTTCAAGTTATAACTGCTATGATTTGCAAGTAATTCAAGGAAGCAGTTATACTAATCCATTCAGTTTGGGGGTGGTGGAGAGAGGGGAGGAGAGACAGGGAAAATACGTTCCTCAAGCTTTCAGTCCTTCTGCAGGGAAGTGAGTAACATATGCCTGGAATTATCTACTAGCAAGTGCTTTAACCCTCCCCACATCTGGCAATATTGCTGCTAATTTGTAACAAATTCCATGGGAATTAGGCTTTTTTTCTTTTAGTGAGACTCAGATGAGGCACCCCCACCAAACCGATCAGATTTACCCAGCTTGGATCCAGGGTGTCAGTAAAGAGCCATCTAGACAACTCTGTTTCAGGACTGCTGGCCTCTTCTTAGAAATTACCAGAGGAAATAAAGAAATCACAACAAAATAAGGAAAAAGTCGACAATGTGAGCCAGATTATTAAAAGGCAAAATCTCTGTTTATCAAAAGATATATATTTTATTGTAATGAAGGCCAGTCTAAAACACTGGCTTTCGGTGTTATTCCAGCTCTGTGAACCCAGGGGCCAGTATCCACTGAAGACTATGCTACAGCAAATTCAAGCACACAAGTCTAAACTAAGAAATCTTGGTTTTCTCTTTTAAGCTCCAAGGAGCCCAATAAGAAATCCACAGACCTCAAGTGAGCCTACCAACCACAGCAGAAAAATATCTAGTATGAAGTAACTTTGGCAAAAATCTGCCTACAGGTCATGAGAGAGGAAAGCACTGATTTCTTCGAGAGTGACTTTTTGCCCAGATGGTCCTTCTTAGCAGTCTCACAAAAATCTTTGGTACAATTTCCTGTTATTTGCAGGGTGGAAGAGAGAAAAAAAAAAAGGGCATTTTTATTCAGGGTACACATGCCCAAAGCCTTCTATTCAAAGTCTATATCCACTGAAATTAGTGATAAACTCAGAGTGACTACAATAGCAGCCTTCAGCCGACACTGAGTGCTTCTGAGAAGTCCCGTCTCTGTGCCAGGAAAACTGGCGAAACAGTAAATTTTGTAACTTTGACAGGGGCACTCTGGATGCTGACTGGAGCTCAGATGTTAGTATTTGTGTTACACAACATGAAGACGATACACTTCACAGATGAGCATGAACAATTTCGATACCTCTATTCAGCAAGATGTGCACTTAAATACTTGCTTACAGCTGCTAAAAATCTCATTTTCCAAGAGCTCTCAAAACAAGTTTAAGGGCTACTCAGCCATGACTTGGATGTTCAAAATGGTATTTGGAAGAATCTCAGTTGTTCTGTGATGGAGAACAGATTTTCGTTGACTTAGCCTAGATAGACGCTTGAATCAGATGGCTGCAATTGGATTTCTGCTTTCTTGGAAGCTGGGCATTTGCCTTGGCTTGCAGTAACAGCTCCTAGGTACCTGGTCCCACATGTAAGAAGGTAAATAATTGACAGATGGTTTTCTTTATGCAGCTAAGTAATAACTTTCAACATTATGTCAGGAGAGATTAGGAGGCAGGGGAAAAATTCATTGAAGAAAGTTTGGGCTCAAGCTGCTGCGATGTTGTTACCCAGCATCCCCGCCACGCCAACAGCAGCAAGCGGATTCTACGGGCGCCTAAAGGTGCTCGTTATAGAGGGTGTTTACAGGTGTGCCATTATCAAGTACTGATATAAAATACTACTGCAGAAAATCGTGTTTAATAAGCTCCAGCTGCCTGCTAAATTAAAACAAAATTCCTGCAGCAAATAGTCAGTTTGAAAAACAAGCAGTAGTAGGACTGAAACAAAGGAGCTGAGCATGAAAAGAACCTTGAATGAATCAAGCTGCAGTTTGGAAAGTATAGCAAATGGATGTTTTACTAGGGTTTTGTTGTTTGGGTTTTGTTGTTTTTTTGTTGTTGTTTTTTTTTAATACCGATACTTGCCTCTGCCAGCACAAGTAGCTGCTGAGACCACAACCTGTCTTCTTTTGCCTTTGTATTCCTCCATGTGCCTGTAGACTGTTTCTGTGAAATCGTAGGCTGTATCACAGGGTGTGCTTGTAAAACTCAGTAGTTTGCAGAGGTGTAATAATGTGTTTCATTTCAAAGCAGAACTTAAAACAGAAATACAAACGCAAACAGCAAGGCCTGGCAGCATCTTTCCTCTCCCACTCTGAAGAGCTGGTTGTCCTGCTTCCCCTCCCAATTTTCTGTTGGCTCAGTGCCTCCCCAGCTGGCAAAAACCAGGGCAATTAACCCTTTCTTCGTAAGGCCAAATGCTAACAAGACCTAGCTGGCTTTCAGCAACAGAACAAAAGAGCGTTGATCACCAGACCTGCAGGGCTGTACACTGCTCCATCACCCTGCAGCAGGCACCCCTGCTTTCTCCTCGGCTTGCACAGCACCTACCCCAACAGCCCCTGCTCCGTTCTAGCTCTCCTTCAATAAAACAAAATAGCAAAATAAGTACAACCTATGTGACCTGAAGGGCCCTTAACTTTCACTTCGTGGAAGGGAAATCTGGATTGAGAACATCCAGGCTAATTTTTCTTGTTCATTTAAGGAACACCCGAAGGGACTATCAGTTGCAGAAGAAGGCAGAGAGACCCATGCTGGCTTTAAGTGAACTGGTTTGGGTACAAGAAGCAGCACAGCTCTATACCGGATAATTCACTGTTGTTTCCTGTCTAAAAAAAAAAACAGAACTTGCCTTCTCTCTCATTTTCTTTTCAGGAGGCCTGGCACACCTGGGGCTACCATAAAGCCAGACTTCATTTCTTTTATCACAGTCTTCCTGTAAGTGCTGCCCATATATAGTGAGCTTTCTCAAAATGCTTTCTCAGGGCAAGATAGGATTTTTGGACATGCACCTTCATTTCCATTGTTTTCCATGATTCCATGAAAGATTTTAGACTGGAGGTGTGTTTAGAAGGCCAGCTTTTTGTTATTCCCATAGACTCCACTGGAGTAACAGACTTGCATCTTCTATCAAAGCTGACTAAATGTGTTCTATTACAGCTGTGTACCAGCAAAGCACAGCAATGAATCAGTTTCCATCCCATCATCTATCTACACAGCACTTTAGTTGCTCATAACTCTCTCAAGCAAATTTTATTGGATCAAAAGTGTCCATTCTGTTGATTTTTGAGTATCAGGAAAACTGGTGTAGCTTACTTATGCTTCAGAAGGCAAACAAGCAGACGTGTAATTGTGCCTTAGATGCCAACACAAATGCTGTGTGTTTATTGTAATGGTTGGACATACTGGCAATATGTTTTGAGTATATTAGTGAAATGTAAAAAGCAGATTAAGTATGCAGAAAACTGGTTGAGTAGCTTTGAAGTTGTGACAATAACAGTTTACATACGTGGTAAAAATTTCTGTTACTTTTCTTGGGTTGGTCCAAATTCAGGGGGCTGCATGTTGCACACTTGGTAGAACTTGCTAATCAGTTTTTCTGTTTCATCTGAAGTACTTTTGACTTTGGGGGCAATTGTGAAGCAAAATAGAAACAAGGAACAGCACACTCTAAAGATGTTTAAGGTAGTCAGGAACAGTGTACTCTTGGACGCAAGGCTAACCTGAGACACGAGCAGAGCTGCCTTTTTTGCTTCTATGTTTGTCTTCACCCAGGCTTAATAATACTTTCTAAAAATCTCTTGAGACTTCGTAAACTTGTTAAGTCTGTCACCTCTCAAGGTGGCTCTCTCATAATCAAATCCAACCTGATGAGAATTTTAGGTATTTGCTGAATCTGTGTAGTGTGTTCCAGCTGATCATCTTTCAGAGATTTCAATAAAACTTTCCTGTGATATTCAGTAGCTTTACATCTCTCCCGTTGTTCCCCTGGCAGCAGCTACACAGCTGGGACTTCCCGCAGTGGTGAGGCTCTGCTGTCAGGATTAAAAAGACCCTTTATAGACTTCAGAGAGTCAAGGGGGGCAGGACTACATTTGTCAACCTTTTTTTTTTTTTTTTTCTGTTTGCTTTCACATTTTGCAAATTGATAGAGCTGAGGACTTCCATAAACCTGTCTTAAATTGAGTCCCTCCAAGTTATTTCTTAGTCCTGAGTCCTGTCCTATATTTTCTTTTCATAGCTGAGCATTCCCTTCCAGCCAAGATGGTGAAAAAGAGGTAAATCTTCGAGCACCTTTCCCTTAGTTTAGTGGGTAGGAAAGAGTACAATTCCCCAGCAGGAGCAGCATGTGGCCTCCCAAATCCTCTTGTCCCTGTGATGATACAACTGATGAGGTTGACAGAGGCAGAAGCAATACCACCCAGTCTCGTGGGTCCGTGGACTTCATGCTCCTTCGCTGCATCTGATAGCAGAATGGCTTAAAAGCCCCCACATGCCACCTTCCCAGACAGCTTGGCCAAAGGGCAGGTCAGACTGAGATAGTTCATTCCCTTCTCCTTGATCTTTCCCTTTTCCTTGATCTTCAAGGCTTCACAGGAAGCCTTTGAAGCAGTGCTTATAAGGGAAAGAGCTGCTGTCTTAGGTTTAGAACCTCACAAATTACATCCATCTTTTACTCAGCTCAAGATGTTCAGTTGAACAATAGGCACAGATAGCAAAGACTCATTAAGGCCCTTTTCTCCAAGCACCAAGTTGGAGTATATCCAGGTTTTCGAAGGCTGGACATCACTTAGCCAATCTGCATCCTCTAGAGCATCTCAGAGGCAGACATTTAGCCTGTTAGTCTTCATATTCCTTGAAGATTTCAGACACATGACTCCTGACCATTTTTCAAATGTTCTTCAGATTCAGTTTGCAGAAAAAATTCTAAATTATTTCTTTCTCCAGGAAAATATGTTACAATATTACTTGCCCTCCCAGAGCCATTTCTTATTTCTTTGAACTTTTTTCTTTAAAAGTAGGAGAAATAGACTGTAAAGAAGTGTAAATTTCCATTCAACTGAAAGGGTATATTTCAAATGCTGCATAACATTTTCTAACAGAATAAACAGAATTAATATTTCTTTTTGCTTTCATCTTAAGAATTTATTATAAGTGCCAAGAGATAATTCAAGCACAGATTAGGCCATCAGCATCAGAAAAGAAATTCAAAAGTATAGGTGGGAGATTTTGAAGGACAACTGTGATTTATAATTTGTGATTTATAAATTGTGATTTATAAACTGTGATTTACAACGTGACTGTTCTTTCATCGCATACTTTGTATTGTTTTGGTATCTCCATCTTGTTCAATTTGAATTTAATCTTATGTCATGAAGCCATTTGTTTATTTGCAAAATTTTATTAAAATCTCTACATTAAGTGGAAACAGTATTATGGTATTTTTTGAGAACTATGACATTAGATCTTCAGATCTAGATGTTCTAAATGAAGTTAAACGAGGTCTTGCAAAGATATTTCTTGATTGCTCATTTTTTTATGAGAGCTGCTCATATTAGGGCTCTCACAATATTTGCTTTATTATCTCCAGTTTCTAGTAACCACTTTCAGCTGGGATTCCATTTGAGACTTTGATCATTCATGGAGCTTGTACGGCAGAATAAAAAGGAAATATGGCCACTTGGAAAGAAAATACTTCAATAAAAGAAAATTCATTCTATAGGTGGAGGTGTTTGGACTGAGCAAAGAAAGTCAGACCTTTCAATTATGTTTGGATTTGGACAAAATGTTACTGCCTGAAAATCATTCCCACTTGATGAGAGACCTGTGAGTGATAGATTTATGCATCAAGTCCAGCTACTAAAAGACAAACAGCTTTAACACTTTAAAGTATTTCCACTATTAATGTCTGCATTGGTTTCAGCAGACACAAGGTAATGCATACACAAGGTGTATGCATTAGTGGCTTCAATAATTTTGAACAGTATCACTGTGGTCTGTGATGCTCATCCTTTGTTTCACAAGGAGGACTACAGTCAACACCAGTCTTCACAAAAATGTAATTGTTAGTGGACATTGGGAGGAACATTACTCAAGGAACAGCTCCTCAGGTATAACCAGACTAGACCATGGGACATTTACTGTTTCACTGTGTCTGCCATCTGTTCATCAAGGCCAGTTCCCACAAGCACACTGGCCTCAGAGGACATGACATTATTTAGGGTGCTGTGTCATGGTCATGGACAAACTCCTGTTTCATCATAGTTTTAGATCACCACCCTCAGCTGCAGGGCATTTTACTGAGTCTTTACTGGGATGCTTCGGATCCCAGTGCTAGCAATCTGGCAGCTATCACCAGCCCAAAGTCACTTCCAAACCATATGTTTGGGCACTACATGAAATATGTGGCTTTCAGCTAGCAAAAGCATGAGCAAAGCTCTCTCCATGCTGAGTTTCAATATTGCACTGTTTTCCCATAGTTCTGAAAACTGAGCTTGCACTGGCCCATTAGCTGAGTGGTGAGACTGAATTTTATCCCATGTCTGAGCTTCTGGCTCGTGTTTTGACCAGCCACAAGACCACTCATGGGACATTGTTGGGGTAAGAAGGACTCCTTAAAAGACTTTACAGCCTAGAGAGAGGATCAGTGCAGCAGACATCACCTGTGCTTTCATCTGACCCGCAGTAACTGGGGTGAGGTGGAAACTGGGAGGCAGATGCTAAGACACCAGAGTGTGTCCTTGTGCTGCCTCACAGGAGAAGCATCTCCCCACAGGTCAGCCCCAGCCTCAGACATCACCACCTCAGGAACACAGGAGGTAATCTAGCCTCTTCATAGCCATTACACATGCACTAAATAAAACAGCAACTTGTGACATGGAACTTGTCTCCCTAAATGATTTTGTTCGGATGTATTAACACAGCGCTGGCCAGTGTGCAACTGCTGCCAAGCCCTCACCCTCTCCTTCCACCATTTAGCCTCCAACAAAACATATGCTAGTGTTGTTCTAAGTAGGATATCTTAATGCAACACACACATACACGGGATCCCTTTAGATTCTGGTTTATATCTTCAATGAGAACCTTGTCAGCGGTAAAAATACATTTTGGTCTGGTCACTAAGCTAAAGATTTTTTTTTCCTCTAATTTCATACACAGTTATTAAAAGAGCCAGGACTTTTGGCAGTGACATTGTGCAGTTCCGTCAGCTAATCCCTCCTCGCACATACAAGTTAAAAAATGATTAATTAAAATCCATCCTGGCTTGTATAATTAACATATTTAAACAATTTGAAAATGGACATGCTTTTCATTGTTGTCTGCTTTGCAATGTGATGCTTCACCAGAATGAAAGCAAGTGGAATGTTAACAGGGCTAGGATGTTAACTACCTAAATCTGAGCCTCCCCCCAAGCTCAGTAACTAGCTACAAGCATGAGCATCTGGAAGTGACAAACAGATTCTTACAAGGCATTACACTGAATTAATCCAGTATTAGTGGTTGCATATATCAGGGTGTCTACATCAGCTCTTCAGTTTTGGTTGAACACAGTGCTCTTCATTAGCTGCCTTGCACTCCTGGGTGAGTGTTGTTGGGCACTGTTGGACTGCTGGTAGCATTTGATCCTGGGACTAATTCCATCATTTAACACTGGGAGTCATCCCATGATTGCCATCTCACTAGTAAGTACACAAACCACTTCTTAGGGCTGGGCTGGGGAATTGGTAGCAAAGGCTTCCAAGTCTGCTGGATAGTAAGTTTTAAAGGAACACACAAATATGACAGGTTCTCTGGCATCTGAGGACCCATCTGGTTTGCTACTGCCAATGCCTGTGATGTTCTTCCCAAGAGAACTTTTGTCTGAGAGGCAGGGCCAGAGCAGAGGTTTGGGAGATGCCATGTGCTTTAGGTAAGTGAGAACATGGCTGAGTGTTTTCATGAGAACATGGAGAGAGCAATTAAATGCTCACTGCTGGGAAGATAAGGGTGTGCATTTAGTGTTCTAGTTTGCAGGGGGTTGTGCAGAAGGAAGGTTACATGGGCTATCTGGAAACTAGGGTATGGAAAGTAGGATGGTGAATGGACATCCTAGAAATCAAAGAGGGCTGCTGCTACCATTGCCAATGGTGGTGTAGACAATGTGTTTGGGACTCCTGCATTTGTCTAAGTCCTTCCTTGATACAGAGCACTCTGGCCATACTAGCCCTGTTCAGTGTAGCACTAGCAGCCTGACCTTGTCGCTAACAAAGGTATTTCTGTGGATTTAAATTGGTTTTTTGTAGGTATATCTAGAACTATAAAGACTTTAGGCACCCAGAGTAAGACTTCAGCACCTCTGACTCAAAACTTAGACACAGCACCCACAGCTTTGTACACAGAACTGTACAAATGTACTTACATCTGTGCTCCGGGGTGTGCCCAGCAGGGCCTCTGTCTTGACAGGACTGTGCTGCTCAGTGCCTGCCTCATAGTTAAGCTCTCTCATGACCACAGATGTGGCATTTTTGTACGTATTTCACACAAACGACTCAATTCATTCAGCGATCTCTGAGCAAGCCAATTGAATGATGCTCTGTATGAAATGCTGTGGTCAGTGTGGCTTTCCTTCATAGCCCAGAGGGTGACAGCGGTGGCATGACTCCTGCTTTAACAATGACTATATTCCTTTGGGTACAGGCAATCTGACTTCAGCTCTTGTGGGGGGTCAGGCGTATATAATATTTTTCCCCTCCAAGTGTCACACTCGCTGGACTACACCGAAAGGGTAAGGTCATTCCCGGCCTTTTTGCTCAGCCTACTCCACGTGACTACCAGCAATGAAAGATGCATTTAGCTGGAGTCAGTGAGGGTACAATTTCTTTTCCAGCTGTGAGATCAGTCACCACTAGAGTTTCCATCCCTCAGGCAAAGGAGAAAACTGACCCCTTCTCAGTGGGTGCCTTAACCACTGGGTGCTTGTACAGCAGGGGCTACTGTGCAGCCAGTTCTGACTATAGGGGTGGCTGTAGTGAAGTCCTTCAGAAGAAAACAGGTTTCCCCCTGATTTCAGAAGAGTTCCAGGTTGTTAAATAAATAAGGAAAAGCAGAGGAAGAGGGAAAGGGAAAGGAAAAAATATAAGTGCTTAACTCTTTTTAATCTAACCAATTTTTTTTTTATTAGAGGTGTGCAACATATCCCTATTAAGCTGCATAACTCAGTTTCCCTTTCCTGACTTCTAGTGGCTTGAGTTACAAGATAGAAGAGAGATGGTAGGCGTTTTAAGGAAGTTTTTGTTTTTAACTCTATTTATCAAAGAAAGAACATTAACACGTTAATGTAGCATTAAGGATATGAGCACTCAAAAGTCATGCATTGTTTCCATGCAATTAAATCTGCTGTGTCACAGAATAAGCCTCTTCTTCCTCCTCTTGCCTCCCTGATTGGTATTAGTCATCAATTGTAACTTAGTGATACTCTTAAAAAACCTACTGTACAGGCAAGCACGAAAACTTGTATGTATCAGCAGAAGCAACTGAATAGCTGAATCAAGGGTGACAAATATTGACACTATTTTCATTAACTTGTGTTGGGTACTTTAGAGTAATCTGGAGAATCAGCATGGAAGTGAATGATGTTGCTTGATATGCCAGTGTGTGAATGCGTGGGAATGTTGTGACGGTAGGTCTTCTGCAGCATGGGACAGCTAGTTTACCAGGCAGCTGAAGCCTGCAGATCAAGATTCAGTTCTGTTTGTTGTTCTCCAGAAAAGATAAATGTCTCTTCCACTAGTATTTTTCCCTTTTAATAACCAGACGTTTGGTACCACAACAAAGAAGGTACTATTCAGAAGAGTATCTTTGCAAACAAGAGATAAAACAAATGCCAAGCCAAGACACTTTAGCAATGCCGACATCTTCAGATCAGAAAGAGAGGACTAGCCCAGAGGCAAGAAAATCTGTCTCGTTTTTCCACCACATGACATTTAAAGAAGTAAATGAATCTGAGCATTTTAATGTCATCAGGTTTTTAGGTTTTGAGCATTTGCTACAGGATATGCTCTCAAGGAATGAAGAAAACCGAAAAATAGCCCCACAAGCTTAAGCTATCTCTAGACTCACACAAATAGGTGTGCTAGTAAATCAAAATGTCCTTATGTTTAGAAATGGACTTGTAGGGAACATAGCAGTTGCAGTCATTACAAACAACATATTATCATTTAAAAGCCAGAGGTGGAGTTTTGAAAGCACAATAAGGAAACACAGGAATAAAGAAAAGCAGCAGCCATACCCCATTGACCAGTACTGGCTGTGACAGAACCTACAGAAATTCACATTACTGTCTGAAGGGTGGATTTTGTGGCAAAGAGAAAGCTAAACTCTGCTATAGATCAACATAAACCTGTAACTCTTCTTGCCACATTTCTGGGGAGGCACAGCCAACTGCTCGCACCATTTGTGTCCAGCCCAACATGTTATGCCAAATGCTAGTCAGTGGTAAAGTCAAGTGATACTGTTGAACAACCACAAGGAGCTCATTGTCCCCTTGGCCACTTCCCCGTAAGCAACTGAGCAGGCTCTTAAATGTCTAGGAGTCATTAGCAAAGAAAACCCAGGCAGGAGGGCTTTGCAGCAGGTGGTGCCAGTTGTAGGGGCAGTCAGGCACTGGGTGATGGTGAGTCAGAGCCATGAATGAAGTGAGTTGGAGCACTGGCTCAAAGCAGCGAGTTTACACACTGGAGTTTTTCCTCTCTGACAGTTATATTAATGTCAGGGTCAAAGAGATGCAAAGATGCCATCCTGCTAGTTCTTCTTTTTTGGGGAAATACAGTTGAGATGTTTGCTGGCAGGCTGGTTAACCAGCAAGTAGCTGAAGTTTCTTTGTATGGATGTGATATACACAGTGGCACGCACTCCCTGCTGAGTCATCTGAAGTGAGGACTCCATGCCAGCTTCCATACATAGACTGGGCCTGAAAGGAGGCTTCCTTCAAGAAAGTTCGCACTGCAAACTACCTGGCAAACAGTAGCACTGGACATTAAGCACTTTCTAGAGGAAGCACTTTTTAGCAGCATTTACTGTGCATGTATACAGTTCAAACTAACTCTCTAATAGTTTCCTGCATTGTGACCTGGCCACTGAAAAACATGTAGCAGGGCCCAATTGCCAAATGGCTTGGGCAGCACTACACTCTTCTGGTGATTTGTATGATTTGGAATCAATGTAAAAGGTATTCCTATGTAGCAGCTGGTAAGAACCAGTAGGAGTCAGGACGTCAGCATCTCAAATAATGAGGCTTTAAAATGGTGCTAGAGATTCTCCTGGTAGTGGTAGGTACATTTATTTGCTACGGCCAAAAGAAGAAAAGATGTACTTTTAAATAACTGGCAATAACTCTATCTAGACATTTGAAGAGCACAATAAAAGAGTCCCTCTGGGAGGAACTGAACGTAAGAGTCCCCATACTGGATATTAGCATGGGTCCCTCTTGTTCAACAGTATGCAGCACAGGGAGGTCTGTTTACAACTTCTGAAGGTTCAACAAAAGACAACTGAGAAAAGCAAGCTATTCTCATGACTTCACTGTGCAGGAGTCTCCACTTCCACTGGGAAAAATTAAGATAAGCTTGAAAACCACTACTCTCATCCAGGAGAAAAACAGAAGAGTTTAGATGGGTGAGAAAGAGCTTTTCCATCCTGCCAAGTTCTTTCAAGCTTCCACAAATTTCCCTCATTCATGTTGAGTTGAAACTGAGACCTTTTGAAATGTTGCATGTCAAAAAAAAGAAAGCCAGACCCCAGAATAATCAACAGGTCTGAAATTAAGGCTGTCAGCTGGTACGTGGGAGGCCTAATTCAGCTCCCCATGTTCCCACCCCACTTGGGAGTCAAGGTTCCCCAGTAGTTCTTGGCTGGCAACCTAAGGGGGAGCTTGGTTTTTCAAAGCAATGAATGCTTTCTCAGAGCTGGCCTCTAGGTTCCCAGCTCCACTGCAAACTGCCAAAAAGCTTGGGATTTCAGGGCATCTGGCTCTGCCAATGGGGCTGCAAGGAGATGGTAGCCTTTGCACCCAATTGTCTTTTAAGAATTGTGGTTATAAATGAAGTCGGCTCTCAGACCTGAATCAATCTCTGATTCCTGGAGTAGAAAAGGGCATACTGTATCAAAAAGAAAAGTCAGCAAAATGTTCTGATCACTTGGAAACAATTTCTGTCTTTAAGAAATAGCAGGTTTGAAAGGGTTTGTTATTCAGTGGCTTTATTACTTGCTATATTGATGGGGTCCAAGTGAGCACAGGGGAACTAGTAGAGCCTAAATTTATGTGACAGTGGCAAAAGGAAAAAAGCATGCAGCTCCTTTGTTTAATGGTATTTCAGCAAGCAAAGTGAACATATAAATCAGATGTGTGCATTTTACTCTGTACTAGGACATGCACCTGCAAGAAGTGTTCTCAGGGATGCAGATGTCACAGATGGGGTTATGATATATTGTTTCCCAATGGTTTGGCACATCTTCACATTCAAGGTCACTGCCTATGCGTTTTAATATCATTGTGAATGACAGCACAGACATCCACCAGGGTCATGTAGGCTCAGAAGGAAGATAGAGGAAATCCTTTGATATTCAAAGTATTCAAGAATAAATGAAATAGATTTTGCTAAATTAACAATGACTTATGAATATAAATTATAAAAGTTAGCTTCTCTGGAGGCCTGTGGTAGTAGAAAAACTGGTATCACAAAAGAATAAAAATTAAAAAGGGCCAACTTGCTCCTCCAAGATGTTACAAGGTTGAAAGAGGCCGTTGACATGGATTGCATGCACAGACCGTGCTGCCAAGTGTTATCATAGTGAAACCAGCAAATAAATTAATCAAGGCAAGTATTTGCCTAACAAATGATCATACAAAGTGGGTTCCTTTGTTTGGGATTTTGTTCCTCGCTAATTCTTCCACCACTGCCCTCCACGCCCTTTGACCACCGCAAGCCAGTTCAGGATGAACATGAGCAGAGGTGACTCTGTTGGCTTGGGTAGGTTGTCCTGCCCTCAGTTGAGTTTGGGAGGCCAGGGCAGGCCATCCACTGGTGTGACTTGTGGTGGTACTACAGGATGGGAAACCTCCAGACAGCTCTGGCGTTGCTGCTTTCCATTTTTCTCCTTCTGACTTGATGAGGTATCAAAGCTGAAGCCTTGGCTACACCCAGAGCCTCATGATTTTAAGACATTTGTTTCAGACATGCATTCCACCCTTCCCTGACCATGACCAGCATCCACTGGCATAGGCTGGCTGGTCAACACTCCCTCTCCTCGACCAGGGAGCTGGGCACCCATCGAGTTCAAGGGAAGTGCATCCCATCCGAGTCTTCCCCTCTTCCACGTCCTGTCAGCG
This sequence comes from Columba livia, assembly GCF_036013475.1. Classification (NCBI taxonomy): domain Eukaryota; kingdom Metazoa; phylum Chordata; class Aves; order Columbiformes; family Columbidae; genus Columba; species Columba livia. Next base: position 141,263,131 of record NC_088602.1, on the reverse strand, counting down.
AGTCCAGCATTCATTTAGTCCTAATCCATCCCAGCCGCACACATGGCTAGGAAGGCTTTTGGATTTCACTGTCTGGGTTTCAACGTTGCCGCATGACTTTCCCATTAAGGAGTGGGGGAGAAGGTCCAGCTCATCTGTGGGGAGGGCTCAGCCCTTTGCTGGCCGCTCCCTGGCAGAGCAGGACATGCCGTGGCTTGCCTTCTTTGGAAATCCCAGCCATCCTCAGGCGCAACAGGGTGAAATAAGGACAGCTTGCTTTATCTTTAAATTTCCTTGTTTTCTTGGGCACCAGCCAGACCCTTTGTTTTTTGAATATAGTTGTTTGTGGTTTAATTTCCTTTGGGTTGTTTTGGTTGTTGTTGGTTGTTTTTTGTTTTGTTTTATTTTTTTAATATTATTATACCAGCAAAAACTTAGCTTCTCACTGGAATTGTATAAGAAGAAGGACAAGGCAAAGTGCATAAGCTGGAAGAAATTCAGTGGTTTTCGCATGAGATCTTGCAAGGTTGTGCAGTAGATCTCATACAGAAACTGCGAAATTACTGTGCCACCACTATGGGACAACCTGTCCTTAGTGGCATTAATGGACTAACTTGTACAAGCAGGAGCCAGAGGAAACTGGCTGCCATGGGGTCTTCACCTCTTAAATGGAAGAAATTTTTTACAATGAGAGTGGTAAAATACTGGAACACGTTGCCCAGAGAGGTGGTAGATGCCCCATCCCTGGAAATATTCAAGGCCAGGCTGGACGGGGTTCTGAGCAACCTGATCTAGTTGAAGGTGTCCCTGCTCATTGCAGGGGGGTTGGACTAGATGACCTTTGAAGGTCCCTTCCAACCCAAACTATTCCATGAGTCTATGATTATATGATTTCTGTTGTTCCACCAGAGCCTGTTGAGCCCCAGAGCAGGGCACCATCCTGAGGACTGCCTGAGATGCAGCCCACAGACACATCCAGGTGTGTTAATGCTTCCTTCTGATATTCTGTTAAGTCCTTGATGGTGAGATCTTTCCTTGGAAAAGACCTTGCAAACAGGCCATCAGACATAAATCATGGGAATATCCAGGAAGCAATTCAGGCTGCATTTTCCTTGACAGCAGCAGAGGAAGCCTTGGCCATTTCATGCCACCCTTGCACCAGCTTCTGCGCTGTGCCAGCGCAGCTGTTCATGGGACTGTGCAATGAACCATGTCAGGCAACTGATCCTGCTGAAAAATAACCATTTTTGTGTTATGAATTCTCTTTCACTTGCATCAGTTTCCTCTACCAGTTTCCTGTGTAGCCACACAGAGAGCTACATGGGTCACAGTGTGGCAAGCAGAAATTAAGTGTCCGCAGATACGGAGGGCTGCTGAAGTTGGTTTATGAAGTTTGCATGCTGAATGTTAGCTTTGGCCTTGGAAAGGATCTGGTTTTGAATTGAATGCGGTGCAATTAGCAGTCAAAGTCATTATCAATTATGTAAGAAAATAATCACAAAATAACCATTTGCACATGCAAATGTATAAAAAATGCACATCAGTGGTGTAACTGTAAAAGTAAGATGTGTCCTGTTGAGTGCAGATAGTTTTGAAAAAGATTCAAGTGTGAGATGCAAAAGTCAACTCTGATTATCTCAAGGGAAACCAAACATAAGGACAAAAAAAAATCTCTGACAAACAAACCTCCTTATATTATTCCTCTCAGTCATTCTTTTGGTGTTTTACAAACTGACGGTCCTGCATTGCAGGTCTAGAGAAGGCAAAAACTCCCATGGACCTCAAAGAGAAATGTTCAGTTTACAAGAACCATGCCAGAACACTATGAAAATCACTTTTCCCACCACTGAAGTGCAGCCACCTCTAGCATGGGATCTGCCAGTTCTTTAACAGCTCAAAACTTGGGCCAGAGAAGACATTTCTATTACTATGCAAATAAAACATTATTATACAAAGAAGGAACACAATGCCTTCTACATCATTGCAGATATGAAATAGAGAGGGAGCCCAAATCCTTCAGCTGTGGGAGTGGAAGCTCCTTGGTGACACTAGGTTGCCAGCCATCACAATTATATTGCCAACAGACTTAATTGCAAGTCTCAAGGAACTTGGTGGACTAGGGTTGGGATTGAGGGTGGGAGGTAGGGCACAACCTCCTGCACGGAAGTGGTTGTGCAAGAATCTCAGCTTTCTTTCAAAATAAGAAGGACCTTCGTCAGCCATATGATTGCAGAGAAAAGTCTAAAAGCTCTACAGCTCAAGTGCTCCAAAACAAGGAGGTTTCTTTTTTGTTAAGCTCCTAAAAATTGAGCAAAAATTAAGACTAAAATTCTCACAGTTTCAGAGAGCTTAATAAAAATGTGTTAGCCTTTGGGTTGCAAGCTGATTACTGAGGTTTCAGTGACTGTAAATTGTTTATTCACTCCCAATACAGAGTTTTCATTGTCTCCCCTGCAATGGGTGTTGGCTGAGCTTGCCCACCATCTTCAAACAATCCCCCTCCTGTATAATGGTAAATGCCCTTCACACTGGCATTTGGGCTTGAAAAGGTTTGCAGGTTTGCTCTCTGTCCTGAACCAGGGCGTAGCCACTGTGCAACCCCTTTCCCATAGCCTTGCTCCTTCTAGGAAGGAAGCCAAGCTACATTTAGAGGTGTTAAGATTCGAATCCTAGGGGGAAACTTGAGAGCAGAGAAGGGGGGCAGCTTTTGTGGATGGACAGCATCCGGACAAACAAAAATTGCCAGGTATTGCTGAGAAAGAAAAAGCCTCAGTTTGGCAAGCCTGCAAGCCTCTCTATCCTCTGGATGCCTGCGCCTCTTGTTAAATAAAGCTGGTTTTCTGCACCTAGGGCAGCAAGTTACCTTTGCCTTTGTTTCTGATTAGTATCAAACACTTTCTGTATCGGAGATGAGTTCATATCTCTGAGGTCCCACGGTTCTCCAGGAGACATGTTCCCATTACCACCCTCCTGCTGACAAGGACTGGCCCTCCAAACCCAGGCTGCCTACAATTTACCGGGACATCAGGGCTGCCAGGCACTGACACAGCAACACCCTGCATACCCAAGGCTGATCTCTGCTTTTTCAGTCTTTGCCATCCCCTCCTTGAAGGTGGGAGCAGAGAATTTCCAGTTCCAGTGAAGTAACACCAAGTCCCCCTGCTAAGATTTCAGTGGCAAATAACACTCATCCTCCTTCCCTTGGTCTTCTGCTTCTCCTTTCCTCTTCCTCCTCTTCTTTCCTTCTCAGCTATCAGATGATGCTGCTTTTTTTACTGGAAAGCAGTGAAGGAATAGAGCACCTATGATTTTCAGCATGCAGCTTATCATGAATCATCTGTCACAAGAGATAAAAGCTCCACTGGACTTATCCAGCAACCAGACATTTTCTCAGTTCACCCATGTGTACATGTGGTGATGTACATTTCCAGATCACTGCATGCAAATAGACAGACAGATGCGCTTTAGGACCCTAACCTTCAGTGCTGTTATCCTAACTGCATAATACAGAAGCCAGATTAATCTGCAAGTTCCTCATTGGAGCAATTTAAACTGCAAGCAAACCCACGAATTACTGAGAGTGCTTTTCGGTGGAAAAACACATGCTTTCGAAGTCTCCCAGCCCAGATACCTAGAAAATCCCCTAGCCACTGGGAGAGTTGCTCAGAGCACCTCAAAGTCATCCCCTTGCAGGAAATCAGCTTTCTTTTTCTTGCTAGGGGAGGGAAAAGAGGAAGTGTGTGCTGTGGTCAGGATTAACCCTGCCCGCCCTGTCCTGGGCTCTTCTGTGTGGTGGGGTTGGCAGGTCCCCTGGGCTGTGCGTGCATGGTGCCTCCCAGGCCTGCTTGGAGTGCCCTCCCCTCTTGCTCCCCACAACCCTCTCCACCCACCGCAGCAGGACAGATAACCTAGGTCTCAGAAACGCTCCATTTTCAGGGAACAGGATGGTGTTTTCCCTGGTGATGCTGCCTCCGTGCCTCTCCATCCCAGCCAGCGCATGGCAGGGCACAGCTTCTCGCCTGTTGCTAGTGATTCATTTTTGACCAAACCCACCAAGTTTAATAGAGACACTGCTCTGAAGTAGATGCAATACCCACACCATTTCCCTGCCCTGCAGTTAGGAAAAGGAAAAGCACATTTAGAAAAGCACAGATACTGCAGACCAAGACAGAGAGAGGCTGCTTGCAGTTATTCTGTTTCTGTTCTTATGGTCTTTAAGTGCAAATGTAAAGCAGGGAATTGCTCGGGGCAATACATGGCAGTATAGCACATGTGACTTTACAGTGTTGTTAGCACAGTCAAATTCACCTCCACAGGTGATGATATATTTTTCTGCAGTCAGGCTCACTGATGGGGTAAATAGCTGTAACCGATCTCTTCTCCCAGTGTTTGCTTCCCCACACCTCCCAGGTTTCTTTGTTTTAAACCGAAGGTTCAGATGAGTCAAAGTTAATATTTGCCCAACACTTCCACTATGTGAAGTGCCCATATGAAGCACAGAAGAATGATAATTAAAAGGCGGCATGCTGTTGGGTTGTTTGAACACCATACAACTTCTCACTAGGAAGGTGGGAGAAGAAAGGAAACAGCTGGGGATATTTCTTATTTCCTAGGGATTTCTCCACATTCCCAGACATTTTTAACCTGCATTTTCACAAGCTATTTATTTATTTCATCTCTTCACATTCTACCTGTCTTTTTCTCTTCTCCACTTGACTCTTAAATATACCACTAAACACTGGGTTAATTGAAAAGCTGTTGGGAAAGGTAGAAACTAGATGACTGACTTGTTAACCATCTCATGGGTTTTAGCTGTCCCTGTGGAAAGCCATTGCTTTTGCTTAGAAAGCTGGTGAGCAGAGACCCGATTTCTGGTTTTCAGAGATGTTCAATTTCCTTTGGGAGGAAATAGCCAGTAGGAAATCAGGAGAGATGAGTCCTTGCTTGAATTTAATTATCAAGGAAACCATATTCCATCGCTGGTATTCAGGAGGCTGTTTGTTTTTTTGTCATCTCCGCAATACTGACTAAGCCGTGCTTTGTGGGCAGACTCCCCGCATTGGATTTGTTTTCTTTTGGCAGTCCCGATCCTGCTGGCTGACTAGGGAGCCTGGGCCCCTTTATTTGTACTAAAATGGCAGAGGTGGGGGGGAAGGGAGGTGAAGGAATTTGCATCAATGACAAATCACGATAAACCCTCCCTGATACTGCTTGCTATTCTTGCCTTATGCACATTGTCCTGCAAAACCTCTATAAGAGGAGGGAGAGGCACTGAACCCCAAGACGCCACCGGGCTCTAGAAGCCCCTGAGCAGACCGGGCTTTGCAAAGCCACCACTGCCATCCCTGAGCCATCCCTGATCCTGCGGGTGGCTGCAAGGGGTTTGAGCTGAAGCAAGGAGATGGCCAGGCAGCTCAGAGGAGCTGGCAGAGCTGCAAGCTTCAAACACCACCCCCCCAACAGCTTTGTTGAAGGACTCGGGTCCTTTCAGTCTTAACTCTGAACCCATTCACCAGAGCTCAGTGCCCAACAGAATCAAACCTATCATCTATCTCTAAAAAAGCAATGTGTTTTGCCAATGTTTCATGGTCAGAATATACAGAGGAGAGAAAAAGAAAAAAAAAAGGAAATCCTGCAGTGAGATGAAATGCAAAGAGAGGCTATTACCATAACATGTAGTAACGGGTTTTTTGATTTTTGTTTTGAACGTTGAAGAAAGAGACTGAACAAGCTGTTTACCACATGAAACAAAGCCGGACCAGGATATTTTCAGGCCACTAAACTTGGATTTCAGACAGCCAACTTGGATTGACATACTGGATGAGCTACAGCCGATTGGCATGGAGAAGTGAGCAAAATATGCATCTGTCCTGGTGCCAACTTAGGCTAGGCTGCCGTTTTGTTTGGTGTCTAGAGAGCTGGTTTTCGTAATTAAACCAGCCTTCAAACCCTTTTTAAATAAAGCTGAAGAAAAGAGGAACTGAAAGGGATTCCTCTCAAGCGTATGCACACTGCTCTAGCAACTCTTGCGCCGTTTTCTGTGCAGTCCCTGAAAATGTTTCTTTTTTTTTTTTTTTCTTTTTTTCTTTTTTTAATACTTCCCTAGTAATGCACACATATACACTGGCATGCACCGATGTGCAACGCCATGGCAGGTGGGGGGCAAAGAGGAGCCATCCTGCTGGGCTGAGCCGGGGAGACGCATCCATCCACTGTTCCCAGGGGAGTGTCATCCCCAAAATCACAGGGGCTCCCCCAGTTGTTTAGCAGCAGCAGCAGCAGAAGCAGCAGGTCACTGTACCTGCACACAAATCCACCACCAACACTGCAGCCAAAACAGCTGAGTGGAGTACAAAACACTCTGTTCTGTCCCAGGAATGGGCTGGCAGGCAGGGGGGTGGCTTGTTTGGGGTTTTTTCCCTTTGTTTTGGTGGTTTTCTTCCCCCTTTGGCATCACAGCCTGCAGTGACTTTGATTATATTTGCCTGGTGGAGTATGAATTGACTCCTAAATATTATTTGTTTTATGGAGGATGCAGATCGGTGGCAGAGGGGATGCTTAAGCCACATTCAAAATTCTGTTGGACAAATAAAAACGTCACTTTAAATCATGAAGGAAACTGTGAAAACTGTAGCCAGTTGCTTTGTTAAACCCGGCAAATGGGAAAATTATATATATATAGGTGCTGTAAGTGTTAAAGGCACGAGCGGAAAGGCAGGGTGAGTAACTTGAGCCTGCGCCCATCGAGGTGGGTGGGAGGTTGAGCAGTCCCCCCAGAAGTCATCCTGAGGTGTCCCCAGACCCCTCTCCCACCTTGTAAGACATGGCACATGGCCAAGAGTTCTTGCCTCTTTAAGAAGTGTGTAAATCTAGTGTAACTGCACACTTTGTCATGCCATGTTGCTGGTTTAAGTCACAGATGCTTGGGATTCAGGCCTTTATTTGCCATTGTTGATGAGCTGATTAAAAAATTGCAATTATGAATGGGACAGCAGAGCAGGGAGGGATCTCTTTCATTGATTTTCTATTACTTTTCTTCCTTTTTAATAGAAACTTGAAACTGACATTTTATTTCCTCAGAAAATATTTTGGTTTAAATAAACACACTTTTAGTAAAAGGCTTTAAAAAATCAAAGTCTGGAAATTAAGGGCGTTAACTGCACTTTGTTTTTAGAAGGAAAGTAGAAAATTCTGAGTACCTTTTACATCACTAAAAGCAAATCAGTAAGGAGTATGATTCAGTCAAAACCATTTACAGAAAAAAAAAAAATTAACCCTTCTATTATTTTAGTATTGTATATCCAGAGCTGGGTAATTTACCATTTAAAATGGCTAGCATACGTGAAGAAATAGGCGTGCAGAAAAATAACATTTCATCTAGTCACTTGCAAAGACACTATTTGCCAGTGTCTTGTGAAAATCACTGGCTGAATTTCTCCATGGTGTTGATTTCCCAGGAATTCAGTCGCGAGGAATGCAGGTTGACTCACTGAGGATGAAATACAGTTAAAATCAGTTTTGAGGGTCAGCATTCACAGTAATCTGCAAAACTGCATGCTCTGCTCTGGAAGCTGGGACTCGCTTCGTGCCATTAACAAAACCATCTGCTACGCTTAACAGCAGTGACCGTCGTGAAGTGGCTTTCACACCAAACAAGCTAAATTCCCAGCAAATCATCCGCCTTTACCTTACTCTTGTAAGGGCAGACATTTGAAAAGGGCTTTGCCCCCTTGCTTTCATAAATTTTGCACCGCCACTTTCTCAGTACACTGTAATTTTCCTGCTGGCACGTTTCCACCTTGGGTTTTTTTTTTCACTCCCTGCTCACACAGATCTCCTGCCAAACTCCGACTCCTATCTCAACAGCCTGGGCTTCCTACCACTGCAGCAAAATGGCAGCACTCTTTGTGACAGAGAACAGAAGCATTTGCATTTAAGAGGGCAACAGGGAAGCTATGACATAGGAGCTTTGCAAATGTAATAACTCATCAGTGTTTTGGCAATGCTTCAAGTAAGTGTAGCCCACTGTCAGAGATGAGCTTTCCTGAAATCTCCTGTCTTCTGAAGTGAGATGTGCTCCAGCCTCGCTAAGGACATCGTTTCTGTAGGAGCATGACCTTTAAGTGACAGGTTTTGAATATTGGGACCACCAGTATTTTGTCTGGGATGTATTTAGGGTGGGTTGTGCTGGGTGGTGGCTCAGAAGCTCTTAATGCACAAAGCAGTTGTGGGGACAGATCCTTCTGGGTGGCCAGGCCATCTGTGCTGGGATCAGCCTTCCTGCAGGCTTGCCCCGTGCAGCTGTGCTGGGGCTTGCTCATGCCCAGCTACAGCAGTGTTCGAGTCCAAACAGCCATCTAGCTCAGTGCTTCCAGCTCAGGAGGGACCAGGACCAGGACTAAGGGCTGTGGGGAAAAGACAGGAGAGCAATAGGCACACCACAGTTGCTGCAGAGTTATCCCAGGTGCTATGGTTAGTCCAGCAACTCTGCAAAGTCACATGCAAGCATCAGCCTCTGCATGGTGTTTCATGAACAGCTGTGTATTGCCAAAACATCATCTGTTTTGTGCTGCTGAGAACTGAGGTGCTCCCCTGATCACTTCTGCAATGGTCAGAGGGAAGTTGTGGGGGAAGACGGAGAGGTAGTGGGAAGAAACTACAGCTTTTCTGTCTGGGGGATTATCAGCATTCAGGTGACCACTTTGGTCATCTCAGGGAAGTAGACATACTACTAGCCTGTGTGAAGGGCAAATATGGACCACAAATCACCTCAGCTTGGGTGGCAAGGCTGTGCATGAAGAGGGAAGAGGCTTTACAGCATCATCTGAGTTAAAACTTAAGCTGACACCAAGGAAGATTTGTCAAAATACCTGCACTTGTCCTCCCAGAAACACTGTGTTTCTCACAGGCAGAAGCACTCTCCAGCAGAAATCCCTCCCCAGCCCTCCTGCACAGCCCTGGCCATGCTGATGGTTTCTCAGCCACAGCTTGACCTCATGACTGTCTAGGAGATCTGAAGCATTCGCAGCTGACCTTCCAAATGAAGGTTTAATTTAGAGCCACAAGACTCCTTCCTGCTTTTGGCTCATTTTCTTTGAATCCCCACTCAGTTTGAAACCCCAGCTCCCAGCCCAGCACACACACAATGGCTACGAGCAAACCCGTAAGGTGTTTGCATTTGTCCCTGGCTGCTGGGTGACCCAGCACGGGAAGAAGAGCTGCTCCCCTGCAGCTGTCCCTGTGTCACTTTGTCATTGGCCTGGAGACAGCAGAGCAAGCGGGGCAGGAGATGAGAACAGAGGGAAGAAAAGAGACAGAGGGGAGACCCATGTACCCAGCCATGAAACACAGTGCCACAGAACCTGGCACTTCGCAGAGCTCCTGCTGCCATAAGTTTGGTTTAACTTCACTGATATGGGCATAAACTTGGTTTTGCCATTATTTTCCTCATCAACTTGCCAAAAGCTGAATCAGTGAAAGTGCTGCATTTTTGGTAATCCGTGCATTTCTATTCAGTGTGTTTACTAGGATAGATAGAAATTTAGACTCATCCAGTGACATAGTTAACATTGTGGAGGCTTCAGTTATACAGATATATAGAGCAGGTCTTTTTTTTTTTATTTTCTGCATTTGCTTATGTCACAAGAAGACCTTGTTCTGTGATTTCAGCTCCTCTACTTTACATTATTACAAATGAAAGATTATAAGACTGGCTCCTGGATACCTTCACAGCTAAGCCACAAATTATGTCAGCCACTAAATCTTTCATTGCTTCAGAGCAAGATATTTCGCTACCTAAAAAAGAGAGAAAATAAACTATTCGGATGTGTTCATGGTGAGCACAGTAGAAATTAATGGACTCACACTTTTAAGAATTAGACATGAGTTTTTATCACAGGAAATATATTTATGCTCATTTTGTGTGCGCATGCTGGGATGTACAAATAGAAGCTTCTGTGTGCGTAATGGCTGCCTGCATTGGGCATACCACTAATCATTTTGCTCACAGAAAGACCAGTTTACACATAAAATAGCCCAGAGATAACACATTTCACATAGTGAGGACCATTTATGTTCCCTCAGCAGTCCTTTAGTGGGCATACTTGAAAATACTAGGCATCCCAAAATCAATAGCACCTCTTGACACTAAAAAGTCCCAAACCCAACCAAAACTGTTTTCGTTGATAATCAGTTGAACAACTATAAACTTGTGGGAAATGTTTTGATGTGTTGCCAGGAACAGATAGTTTTTCTTTACTGGCTGATCTCTTTGATATTGTATTGGGATCTCAAGACCTTTATTCTTTGGAAGATTTTGAGAAAAATAGGTCTTGCTCTTGGACTCTCACATATGTCCTGCAGGGATTAAAATAAAACTTGTTTATAATCTATTGCTTCCTGCATTGAAGGGGCTTGCAAAGCCTGCCAGCAAACACTGTACTTTGTTGCTATTGCCACTGGTTTTTGGGGTTTTTTTTCTGTAACAATTTCACCTAAAGCCAGGCAGCAGAATCAGCAGCCATGGTTAAAGTCAAACTATTGATTTATCTCAGGATTAACTAGTTCCTGCATACAGGACTAGTTTTCATTAGCAACATTGAAGATGTGTTGATTGTTGACCAAAAGAATATTTTGCTGGTTTCATTTTCATGAAGTTCTCACTTTTGCTATACACACAAACCCCAAAAACTAGAACTACTTAATTTTAGAAATCTGAAGTAAATCAGCTGATGGCAGCAAACTTGTTTGCAGGCTCAATGGCCCGTTATCTGAAAGGATAACAAGAGTAATCTAAACCCATTAGATGAATCAGCAATCTGAAATCAACTTTGCTAGAACGAGCAACAAAGAAGCAATTCACAGCAGATCAGTCTGGATGTGTCCAGGGGCTTTGAATTTAAATAAATAACAGCAGCTGTTTTGTTTTTTGGGTTTTGGTTGGTTGGTTGGTTGGTTGTTTTTTTCTAATTAAAAATCACCCAATTTTCCCAACACACCAGGATGACCACCTTCACTTTTCCCTTTTCTGTAAACCAGTAGTCCTGGAGTCGATTTTCGATGATGTGAACCATAACCCTTAAAATCCTTAAATGACTGCTCACATCTGTATGACTTCACTTGAAAGGACTAGAAATGCAAATGAATTAATTTGCAGGATGAGCTTGATGCAGAAAAATGTTGTTTACTTCGTTATGTTTTGAAAAGTCCATGGTTACCCCCTGCTTTGAAAAAAAAAAAAAAAAAAAAGGCAAAAGCCATATGACACCAGAAAAAATTTCGAGACCTTTTAAGCAACTAGTGAAAATTAACCTGATGAACCCAACTCTTGCCACAGGCAAGGTAAACAAACTGACCCTATGACTTACACATAGCTTTGTTTTGCATGTAAGTGGCAGACCACTGGCGTCAGGAGTTTGGACAAGAAAACTGAAGCTCTGTTTGCTCACACAACAGTTCTCATAAAAAGTGAAGGACAAAATAAAATGGTGCAAGTCATCAGTACAGTGAGGGCCTTTCCATTTTGATCTGAAAGTCTACCTAAGTCACTTTGTCTTCATGGCAGAGTTTGTCTGGACATGGCATTCTTCATTTAAGCCTCCAAAGTCTTAAGCAGTGCTTAAGTTTAATTGCACACTGTGCCAGCAACAGAGCTGCATTAGGTGATGGGCTTTTCTGTGAGGGCACATCCCACAGCCTTAAGCATGGTACTGAGGTATTTTCCAAGTTATTGTGGAATACTTGCCTTTTTCCCTGGATCTGTCTGCAAAAGAGTAATAAAACAGAAACCTCTGGTTTTATGTGTCCTTCCTCCCAGTGAGCATCCAGTTGTTCAAGCTGTTTACCTTCATACATCTCTCTCGACATGAACACTGGGTATGTGACGATTTGACTGAAGGCCACTTCGGCCCTGTCTTGTAACCTTGAGAAGACAACAGTGGACCTTGCCTCACAGATCACACAGGCTGAAAAATTGCAAAGCAAAGACACTTGACATAGGTTTTACCAGCTGTGGACTACCCAGTGCTGTCTCGTTCTGGACCAGAACAGCATGCACAAAACAGTAGGACTGGATCAGCCTGCACCCTTGGGTTGATCAGCTGTGGCTCCAGAAGTCTGAAAAGCATGCCTTAACCCTTCAGCTCCAGGACACCCCAGTGGGACAAGACATCAGTTCAGGAGGGGCTGCCATTGCCCATGAGGATTTGGCTGTCTCAGAGTGTCCGTGGTTGGTGGCTAAGTTGTCTGGTGCTGGCAAACTGCCTCCTCTTGTGCAGTCATGATGATCTGTGAGGCAGCTATGGTTTATTGGCAGGGCATGTTGCTGAATTAACAGCAGGAATAGAAAGAAGGACATTTCTGAAGGGTACTGGAGCAGCTGACGGCTTCAGTGTGTCCAACATTTGTCTTCCACCATCTCACAAAGTATGTATGAAACAGAAAGGACAATACCAGTTCATTATTGCATGCCTAACCCTAGCCCCAGCAGAGATCCACAAACATTCATCATGCAAGGGTCACTGGTACACAGTGGGATTTCAGGGTATTCCAACATTTATTCACTCATGCAAGAGCTGGTTTATCTCTCCTACAGGCTGTAACTGTCTGTATCTGTTGCGGGTCTCTAACTCTTCTGATTCCTGAAGCCACATCCTGACCTAGAAATCAGGTTTAACTGCACCCTAAAGATAAGTATGAATTGTACTCATGTAAATGAGTACATGTAAACTATATGAAGTGCAAGATGGATGCAGACTGCACATTCAGCCAGCTGAAACGACCATGCTCCTCCCCATTGCCTCTTCTGGGATCCACCCTGCCTTTTGTGTATGGAGGTTATTGCCACATACTACAGGTAGCATCCACAGTGGCAAGAAAGGAACAACTGCCAGCAGCAACAAACTGAATATTATGCTGGTTTGCAGGCCTATTGTAGGCATCTGGCACGCGCACTTTTTGCAGCAGGGACCTATTCAAGGGGAGCAGGAAAGTCAAGAGTGAGATGTTCTTTCCTCTGCCTTCTTTGTGGAGAAAAATGTGCGCAGTGCAATTCCCCTGTGACTACTGTCATGAGGTTTTGTGTAGAGCTTTGGTGTCATCTTTCCATCCTCCCAAGTACCCAACCCTCTGTAGCAGGCACTTCATTCAGAACTAATACCAGTATGCACAGCCCAGACCCAACCACGCAGAGAAGAAACTGGGTGGAAAACACCACAGCATTACCCTGAGTGCAAACAAGACCTTTCCTCTGGGCTGTAGCAGTGAGAAAGCAGAGGGGGTCGCTCTTCATGCTCACTCCCACGCCTGCGGGCAAGAGTGGGCACAGGGTCTGGCCAGAGCTGGCTACAGACCCCCGTATGTGTCCCCAGCTCCCATCCATAGTTTGGTGAACAATACACACCAGACCTTTGCATGTCTTAAAACACAATCTCGTATACCTATTTTTCCACACACAAACATTCTCATTTTTCTCCTGCTTGTGTTCTGGTTGTGCTCTACACATTGGTTTTCCATTATTAATGTCCTTTAGTTACACTGGTAATCGCCAGGTTCCTTCACTGCAGACGTATTTTTCTCCTCTCCCCAGAGGATTTGTGGGCAGAGCAAGGCGGAGAGCGGAGCAATGAGAAGTGCAGCCTTCATAAATTAGGAGGCTGAATGAGCTTCTCCCAAGGTAAAGGTGATGCCTCAGTTGCTGGTTCATGTAAAATGGGTATTTTAGACTGTGATACATAGGGGGTTGTTTCACACACTGGAGTTCCCTTCAGAAATGAATCTTCCCATTGTATATAAAGCTCATCTAACTGCTGAGAAAAGAGGGCTTTTAAAAAAATGCATTTCATCATATAAAGTTTACATTTGCTTTACGTTGTTATAGACTTACTGACTATTTGGCAGCAGAGACTTTTTAATAGTTCTGTTTTTCTTCTTTTGTTGAAAGCTAAAGGGATCCTGTCAGATTCGGAAGGGCCAGGAACTGACCTATTGTCTCTGTTTGCCAACTCCGTGTAATTCCTTGCACAGGATATTTTCATAAACGAATGCCTCAGTAAAGTTGTTTTAAAAGGAAAAAGAAAAAAATAAAAGTGGCAGAGGCCCAAGAGCCGGCAATAACAAACACGTGCAGCTCAGCAGAGGGGTGAGCAGCCCCTCGGTGAGAAACCTCCAGGCAGCTCTAAGGCGATGAGTAACCCCTACCATGGCCATGTCTTGGCAGTCAGAAGTCATGACTCAGCCCATCCCCCCCTCTTCCAAATTATAAGGGGGAGGTTGGCTTAAGAGTCTTTAGGCTTTAAAAATAATAATACATGTGAGGTTTTATTTTTTGCTCGCCTTTCTGATGTTTGGACCCTTGTCTACATATATTCCACTCATGTTTTCCTGTTTCTTTCACCAGCACTGTCGTCCAGTGCAAAGTTACTTCTTTTTTTTAACTGCGAGTTGAGGTTCTCATCTAATCACTTCACTGCAGGAGCTGGGGTTTAACAAACAATAAATATCACAAGCCTGGCAATGAGCTCTGAGAGCTCGCGCTGGTGATTGCTGCAATAACAAACTTGGATGTTTACGCAGTGTAGAAAATAGACGCAGTGAGAAAACGGGCTTCAGTTTCAAGATATAAATCTTCCCCATTGTGAGAAATAGCTTCAGAGAGCTGTTTGTTTTAAATAATAGTTGCAGAATGGTGCATAATTGGGATAATATAACTGACCCAAACCTTCACCTAAATCCTAGAAGAAGAAAAAAACAAAACAAAACAAAACAAACAAAAAAAACATGCCACCACACAGCCAGTACTAACTTATTTTAAGATATGAAATTTCCAGCTAGCTTGTGGCTAAACATTTTTAAGTAAGAACTTAAAGCTAGACTCCTGAACCCAGTTTTAAAGAAGTGTCTTGATCTTAAACCTGACCATTCATTTAAGTTCCTATATATAGATT